>NC_081414.1:119953262-120283262 GCF_030272615.1 Cryptomeria japonica | reverse complement strand
TTTAGCCAAAAAAGAAACAACCTAATTTTCCTTCTCTTCTAATATAACTCCACCAAATAACATTGAAATCTTAAATGAGGATGTTGATGTATTTATTAGATTCATTTAGCTACCACTATTAGAAGCAAGAGGAAGGCATGTTTTTCAAATCATATCATTTAAAATTTTAGAGATATTCCAAAAAAATATGAGAAAAATAATTTAGCTTAGTTGCTACACGTTCTTGGTGAATGACCGTAGCCTCAATAAAGTCATTGGAATAAATACCAAGACTACTAGAAAACCAAAACTTAACACTACCATTACAGTCATGAAGAACACATCCTCTGCTACCATTTATAGGATCATCTTTTGAAGCTCCAATAATATTAATCTTAACTTAGCCTAGAAGAGTATAAACCTATTTAGTAAGAAACATGAGGATTATTGAAAGAAGCGAAAGGGGAATCCACTAAAATATAAAGTCTTTAAAAAACTATGAATTCCCACCAATAAATCACTTGATAATCTTGAATCCAAACTTAATAGGTTTCTTTTGTATCAACCATTATTATACCACAAACTTGGCATAAATACCTAGAAGTATCATTGAAAATTTTTCGATTATGTTTCCACAAAATATTCTAGTTAATCATACCAAGAATAATATCGTATAATAAATTAAAAGATTCTAGCTTCAAACAAGTGTGTAGCTAATTGATAATAATGTGTTGGATAGACTTGTAGTTATTCTATAAACTTCCCAATAATTGAAAGTGACAAATGGACAACCTAAGAGAAGATGTCATTGAAAATATTTATCTTGAAGATATATAATAAATTTATTCAAATGAACAATCCAACACTTTCAAAGCTTATTATGATTAATAAATTTATCAAGAGCTACATGAAAACATTCACCTTAGAGTAATATTTAGGATGCTAACCTCTTTTCCAGAGCTTAGAGTTATTAACTTCAATTCATCTTTTATAATCTAGTTTTATAACTAGTTTTCATCATGTAGATCCTAGAACCTTTCACACCCCATCCAAGAAAATTTGAATGTCTCTTTAAATAAACTTTTTGAGAAGTTAAAATATAAGATAGTTAATTAATGAGATAAGGGAATTGTTAGCTTGGAAAAATATCTTTACTCTTTCATTGCCAAATTATAACACCTTCTTGTATGACAAGATATTGAAATTAGAAACATATTTATATCCAACTTCAAAATGTTTATATTTTGATTCAAGAAGATCAAAAAATTCCATTCATAGAGGATTATGTTGGCCCCACACATCATCCAAGAAAAGAGCATGTTCATCCTTTTTCACAATCCAAAAGAATCTATCTTTATTAAAATACAGCCCAAATTCAACTTTCTTCAAATTTTAAATCCTCTATCAAGGGTTTGGCCTCTTGAGGTTAAAAGAATGATTAACTAACAAGATCTATATTATACCTAAATAGTCGTTATCTTTAGAGTGATCAATTTTATCCAAAATACCATTTTCTTCTTATTTAAATTTCCTTCCAAAAAATTGTCTCATCATACCATCCAAAACATGAAGGATTCATTTTTAAGCCATAAGCCACAAATCTATAAATCAAAAGATCTTAAATCATATTTTTATGGACTGTATGATCATCCAAAGAGAGATATCCGCGTGTTTGATGATTGATATGACATTGAACATAGTCCAACATAACATTATCATCATATTTCCATAGGTAGGAGAAATACAGGTAGAAAATGGTGTACGATGGGGCACAAAAAACTCTATATATTCTAAGCCTAATTTTTCCTTTCGCCGGACTAGGACTTTGGCAAACATCTTGTGATGTTTATAGTCGCAGGGGCGATAAAGAATGTATCGAAAGTGGCTTACGATGTGGCAGTGGGGCACATGCAACCGTCTCCTACTTTACGGAGTTTATTTCGTGTCTGCCTTTCACTGTAAATAATGATCTAGAGATGACGCAGGGGTGTTGTAATTGCTTTGGGAGCCTCAAGGGCAAAGCCAAAAGTATTGAGAAGCGATAGTTGTGCCAGTGCATTCAGGCCACTGATGGAGGCAACATTTTCAACATGAGCATTGTATGGAATGTTTTTTTTTTATAACTCCATGGGGTTTTCCTGACTTTGCTAACATGCCTCTAGTTTTGTGTGTAGGGAGGATGGATTGTATTGCAAAGGTGTGTGGGAGGTGTCAAAATTGGACACGAGGGTTTGTGGCTGCGAAGGTGAGGTCAAACCCTTATGCACAATGGAGCTGTATGAGTTTACCATTACAACCTGCTAACATGTCGGTTTTTATATGCAAGGAGGAGGGATTGTAGCACAGAGGTGGGTGGGAGATTTTTAGATTGGTGTGGAGGGTTTGATGACAGCATTATGTTCAAACCCTAACACATAACACAATTTTTTTTTATTTGCTCTAACATTTACTATTTTTAACACTCAGGTTTGTTTATCATTTGTAGTGTTCAAGAGGATGTGTTAGAAAAGAAAGTTGTGTTGTCTGTGTGGTGATTGGGTGAAGAAGAGTATAAAGGTATGTATATTTGCCAAGTCATATGTGCCAGTTTGCCATAGTGAGTAGAGCTATGAAAGAGGAAATGCTAATTTTCTTTGTTTTTTGAATTTAAAAATTGAAATGGTTTGTAAGCGTCCAATGTTTTCCTGGGCCAATGACCCACAATTTCATTATTTTATTTGTTGAAAGTTTGTGTGATAGGGTCCAATATATTAAGATTTAAAAAAAATAGCAGGTTGCTTGCTTTCTTTAACTTTTCAATTGTCACAATGTATCACCTTTTTTAGTGTTCCATTTCTGTAGTAAGACAATTATGTATGTGTCTGTGTGTATGTGTGTGTGTGTGTCTATCACTCTCTCTATATATATCATGCACATGCATAGACACATAAACATACATATATACACATAAATGTGAAAATATTCAGGCCTCCTAACCACCTATGCAACATAATGCCTCCTCCCTACACACAGGTAACTCTCATGTTAACAACCTACTTAGTAAACCCTAAAGCATGAGACAAAATGAAATATTTTCATACTTTCTCATAAACAAACCTACGTCTATGGTATGTAAATCAATTCATATATCAAGAAACACTTTGAAGGTAATGGCCTTGATGAGTATCCTTGTGCTGAAATTTTTGCCTTGTGAGATAATCATTTTAGTTCAAAGCTTCTTTACTTCTTCTGAATGTAAAGGAAATAAAAAGATAATAAATAAGTTAGAAGTTAGATGAAAGATATAATATGTGAAGTAAAAACTATCATGTTAATAGTAAAGGAATTAAATGATGCCTTCAAAATTAAAAGAAATAAATTAATGAGGAATAGTGGAATCATAAGTGCATATATATACCTCCTTGCAATAGTTGGGTTGAGTAGTATATAATAACACTACATTTTGGAAAGAAGTGTGTTTAATAGTCATTTTCAAAAATGAATACAAAGAAAAAAAATTAGTCTATCGATAAGCATTACATAACTTCATCACTATCTAATATATCAATTCTCTGAAATCTTGTATCCTTTATATAAATATATATCCATAATTCTCCCCAACATTAATGCCCAACACATCGAACCTTTACCTTAAATGGATAGAAGTGAGACTTGGTTGGTAATTTAGAGTAGTTTGCCCCCACCCTGGTCTCTTGTAGGAGACCTTGCACAATCTTGAAAAAGCAAGAGAAGATACTTGAAAATTGTTAATGATGTTACTCTTACTTCTATAGACTGATGATGTCGTGAATGTATATCCAATCTCTAAGATCCAAGGCCCCTCTTAACACTTTTATGTGAGATCATCAATGCAAGATCTATGTATGACATTTTGGAGCCAGAATAGTTGTATTTGAGCTTTGTTATTTACTTTCCTATTATACAGATAGTGGGAGACAGTTGTCTCCCACTACCTCTTCCCACCTTTCAGGTCATAAACAAACCCTTAACTGGAATGGGAGGCAGCTATGCTTCTATATAATAGGAAAGTAAATAATATAGCTCAGCAGACTTGCATAGCACAAAAGAGAAGTTAGTGCAAACATGTGTATATGAGTAGACATCTCGACTGTAACTCTGCATTGTCGAGGACTTGCATTGCTTGTGGCATAAGTATTGTTTTCTCTTCATAATCATGAAATTTGGGTTATTATGGAAAACCTTAAGGAGCTTTCAACAATTTCTCAGATATGCATAGCTATTTTGGCTCCAAATTTGTATGCCATGTCATGATGCCACCTCCAAAATCGCATGCCCTCTCATGATGTCATGAGACCCACATTTTGAGACCCACCATCAGGCTTTCGATGATGTGGAGGAGTGTCATCGTCTTGCGGTTGATGGAAAGCATTTGCATGCAACCAACATTTGTTGGTCGCTCTCACGGTCATGGGCACAACTATAATGTGTATCCATGTGTTTCGAAAAATTTAAAATGTTGGGCATAAATGAAATAAAAAGCCTCAATAACCCGGTCGCCTAAATTTTTTGCAAGTGGGCATGGGTATGTTAAAGGGTGTGGTGTCTATGCATGTCATTAGTACAACAGTGTTGATTTTGAGTTTGAATAACTAGCCCATTTCCCACTAAAAGGGAATTGTTTATTGAGGGGAAAAATGGGCTAGCTGAACAGAGATGCATGGTTAAGGTAAATAAAATGCATGAAAGCGAAGGAATAGGCGACATGACAACTATTGCTCACTGTCTGCATAACACGAATGAAAAGAAAGGAAAATGCTTGCGTAAAATGTATATATGGATATTTATATATATTTTTATATATGTATATGTATGTGGATATTTATATATATGTATATACGTCTATGTACTTAGATATTTACATATATGTGTATATGTATATCTATATGCATATACGTGTGTAGAGAATGTGACTATTTGTCCCTATTCTCTCTTTGCAACAACTCTCCAATTATAGAAGACAACATGTCAATGGCAGGTTGCACTATTTTTGTATGTTCCTATTGAGGAGTCTCTAAATTTTGGGACCTGGTGATGTTGAATATGGATAGATTGTCAATGCATAAGCTTCCATGATTGTAGGGGCAAAGGAGTGTATGTATTGCAAATGGGAAAGAAAAATGCCATCTGTCTCGCATACAGACAATTTCAGTTTTGTTATGTTTGTGTTTGTTTTTTTGTATTCATTCTTCATAGACTAATAATATTTTTCTTTTCACTACAATCTTTTTAGGACACATTAGAATTGAATTATATTTGAATTGCTTACTTATACCAAATGCATTTGTACGTCTTGTTTGTCACAGCTCTAGCACTATGGCAAATTGACACATATAATTTAGATGATGTATATTACTTAGTGTTAGTTGCACATGATTCTTTTATTTGATAGAAATATATGTATAAAAGTATGTTCTTTATCATGTAATATTAATATCCTCAGTTTAATGAATTAGATAGTGAAGAAATTGATCAATGTAATTGTCTGCTAGCTTTATAGTCTATCTTGTAGATGTTCTATCTTAGACAATAAGATATAATTCCCTGATTTGAATTTAGTAGAAATGTTATTTATGGAAATTTCCCTCATCAAACCAATGTCAATTATATCAACCTTATATCCTGATTTCTTCAGACAATGTGTGCAATGCAACTGCTGATTTGTATATATTATATTGATTCGAATAAGATATTTTGTGTTGATCTCACTGTATGTATATATCTAGATTATCATTGTTCCTGATATTTGACTACCACATGTTTTAGATGATCCAATACTGATTTCAATTGATATCTTGAATGTTGTTTCAGATTACTAATATCGTATTCATACTTTTGCAGTGATGGAGCCGTCTCTAGTTGGCATCACTAATTCCTCGTGTATCTATCCTTCCTATTTTCTATTTTTCCCATCGAGAACTTTAGAATAAGTCATTAATAACATCCCCATATCAACGAAGAGATGCGACATTTAGAATAGATATTTCTTTTAAAAGAGATATGTCTTTCCAATAACTAATTGTTTCTCTTTATACAAATTAATTATCTTCAAAGACTTCCTTAATGATAAACATTACCTTTGTGTTTTACCACATAGAGTGACAAACTTAATTGTTGTACATTGTATTGTGATGAAATCATTATTTGTGTATTGTATCCTTCCTTCTTTATTAATTGCTAACAAAGTCTAGTGTTTGTATTACAATTTGGATTGGGGTAGTGCCATCACATGCACCCTTTTCGACAAGATGCCCGATGGATCATAATCCATAATTCTTTGTAATTGCAATGAAATAATTCCTTATTACTACTAATTAATGATCGCCACCCCTATGTCATGAATAGTTTATGGCTAACCATTAGCTAGGTGGTATAGAGCACAACCACAAGCGCACCACATTTCACAATGTGCAAATAACTGGTTGTGTTTTGACTATGACCTTCGTCTTGAACACGCGGTATTATTGATAGCACCTTTTCATATCAATTGGATGTTCATTTTTTTTCAGATGAAGATGATAGCAACGTTTAGAAAAAGGTTCAACGAAGCCCTTCATTATGATGTAGTTGAGTCCAAACTAGATGATACCCCAAGAGTTGGGTGCATTTGGTTTGTATTGCCATGTGACATCCCCTTCTTGTAAGTTCAATTGATTTAATGGATGACGTCGTTTAACACTTCTGATTGAGAGGTCTATTTTTTATATTTAGGAGGGTGTTGTGCCTTCAAATTCGAAGCAAGTGCGAGTTGGGCCTTCAAATTTGAAGCCATCGACAAGTGGTCTTAAAAGTGATAAATATTGTAGCTCTTTAATTCATTGTTATCTTAGTAGCACATGGATTTTGGAGAGGGATTATTAAGTATATGGGTTGTTTGACATCATATCTCTAGTGTATGTATATGCATAGCTATTATTAATTGGTTTCAATGGTGATTATGGAACTATTTTATGTATATGGTTATGGTTGAATGTTTGGTTGTAATTGTGAATCGAGTATGTCTTTTTTTAGTTGTAGTTTACGACAGTTTAATTTTCTCTTGTTATTGTTTGTATTTTAAACACTCAAATCTGAAATAAATTAATAATTAAAAATTAAAATTAAAAATAAATTTAAAAAATACTTTCATGAAAAAGATCTTTAATAAGTCGATTGAAAACAGCAGGTGGAGGAACAGTGAATGATGCAATCAGTTTCTGAATACGCGGATTCCCGATTACAAGGCAACATGATAATGCACATATGTTTAATATATGATGCACATTGATATGGATCATTGATAGTTTAATGAACATTTCAACTCCATAACTATACATACTGAAATTAAGACAATAATGCAAGACAAACTTGTTTATTTCATGTTCACATACATTATCTTTCCTTGTTGTCAACTAATACAACTCTATTGGCAATGTTTGTAGGGACAACAATGGGAAAAGCAGGGACAGGAAAAAGAAAGGGTGTTGAACTTGCCAGCACAAAATGCCATAGTGAAACATCCTTTGAGGAGGAGGGAAAGTCTGCTAGGACTGCACCTAGACATGGGGCCTCCAATGTTCCCACCTTTGACGGTTAAGGAAAGTCAGCAAGAAAAGCACCACCCACCTTGCCAAGCTGGAAGGGTCCCCTGATCCTTGATTTCATGGACAAAATCAAATTTGATGACACGCATATACAACTGCTAATGAAAAAGGTCGAATTAACAGCTGTAGAAAATGAAAGGTTGAAGGGGATGGTTACTAAGGTTTAAAGGAGATGCGCATAACTAAATAAGAAGGTTGTGGAGCTAAGCAATAAGAATGTGGACTTCGAGCTAGAATTGCATAGACAAAAATGTTGATCGAGAAACAAGAGGTAGGGCATGAGGTGAGCATGAAACACCATCAGATTTTAATTGACTAGTTTAATGGCATGTTAGATGTCCGTGAGGCTAATATTGCACACTGGAAATGAATGTTACAGGAGGCAACCAATTTTCTTACCAATGAGGTTGATGGAAAGGGTATTCCTCCCATTACATTGAGCAATGGGGGAATAAAGGAATTAATTAGTTGTTGTTGTTTGCCTTCATAACAAGCTTATTCTATTATGAAGCTTTCTAAAAATATATTGATGACCTCTGTTGAATAAAACCTTAGCAATGATGCAAACTGTTCCAAATAGGACATATTGAATAGTTATTGAATTTTTATTTTCAATAAAACAGATTAAATGGTTGTTGAATGGTTATTTTCAATAAATCAGATTGAGTTCATTAAACCAACTTTAATGGTTTTTGAACGATTCCTTAAACAGATTCCATGGTTGATGAATGGTTAAAACTTAAAAGCGTACACGACTTTTTCATATGTTTGTATATGATGAATGGTTATACATCTTCTTCAATATGGATAATAAACTAATAGTTGTTGGTAAAAGTTATGTCATAGTTACCTCTGTACAGGATCAAACAACATTTTTTTCTCACATGTTACCACTTTCAAAAAAAATTTGTATGCATAAGTAATTAGCAAATGCTTGGATGAAGCAATTTAAGAGCTCATTGTGGAAGAGAAAAAAAATAAGTGGCCTTTGATGGGAACTTGATTTTTTCATTTCTTTGATATATATGTTTGGAAGGTGTTATATAATGTCGAAAGATTCACGTTTTAGAAGTTGCAGATTTGAAAGCTATTTGAAACGTCAATGAAGGAAATCAATAACCTTGCTAAAGTTGATGATAAAATGGAGACTTTGAAGTAGATGAAATTTCAAAAAAATCCAAATCTTTTAACTTCTTGAAGTTCTTAAATTTTTATTTTTCTTCCAAACACTGGTGGACAATTTATTCTTTTTGTTGACTTAATCGACCACTTTGTAATGGTTGTGTATTACATTAAAAAATGCACAATCTTATGGAGGTTAATAAGTCTCCTTCTCGAACATTAAACAAAAGGAAATTTGAAACATTATACAAATGCAGACACAAATTCATTGGTCTAATATTGATCAAGTTAGACAACAGCTCAGACAGAAGTAAATAAGCACATAATGAACTCAACTAAACATACTAAATTTACTCAAAAAGTAAATAAGCAAGTCATGAACTCAGAAAGTAAATAAGCATATAATAAACTTAGAAAATGAACTCTACCCAGATCTGTTATTTTTTACTTACCTTCGTGTTATGCATTCATTTTTCTTCCTCACGTTGAGTTCATGATAACTCTGATCTCGGATATATTACATTCTTTGAAAATGAACTAATATATTGTTATGCATGAATTCTTCTTTCTCATGCTGAGGTCATGTTGAGTTATCATGAGTTGAACATTATATTATGCCAAGATTTGTGATATATTACCTCATTGCTTGAGTTCATTATATGCTTATTTACTTTTTGAGTTCATTGTATGCTAATTTACTTTCTAAGTTCATTTTATGAGTTCATTATATATGCTTATTTAGTAATATATATGTTGAGTTTGAAAATAACTCAGATCTCGGATATATTATAGATCTGAGTTCAACATATTGTTGAAACACTAAAGACCATAGTTCAATGGAAACAATATATGTTGAGTTCATGATAACTCAAATCTTATATATATTATAGTTCTGATTTTAATGTATTGCATTCTTTGTGTTATATTTTACATGGTAATCAGAAAGTAAAATATTGTATAATGAAGTTAGAAAGTGAACTCAGACAATGAGGTAATGCCACATTTATTAATTCTTTCTCATCCCGAGTCACACTTCTACATAACACATTTTATTATTATAAGTTGTCTATATAACACGTTGAATTATCACACAATCTTATCTATAACAAAATGGGTTATTCTGTACAATGTAATATTTCATAGTGCGTTATCATGCATATTTTGATATAAGACTACGTGTTATCCCGATGTATGTCATATAATACAATGGGTTATTATGTAAAATGTAATATATCATAGTGTGTTATCATGTAAAATTTAATATAGTACGACGTGTTATCCTTTTATATGTTATATAACACAACATGTTATCATGTACTAATATGGTAATAACATGGGGATGTTGTGTTACCATTATAAGATAAAATTGTGTGTCAGCATACAATATCAATATAAATTTGTTCATTTAAGCTATATAGGTAGTCAGTGCATTTTTTCCATACTTGAGGTGTCCTCACACCTATACTTGTGGACTAGGTGCAGGTGAGGGATATGTATGCATGCCTACAAAATTGGTTACGCAAATCTACTTTATAGTGCTTATGGTCTTGTCATAATAAAAAGTATATAATTGCTAATAGATAGTTGTAATTATATGTAGTTTCACTTTCACATTGAAAAATATGTGTAATTAATCTTTGATTTACATTATGCACATTCCTTGGGTTTTGGAATTGGGGGAGGGTGACTATGCTTGAAAATGTTTAATCTCCATTTCTTATTACTTTTATGTTTCTGGCTAATCATTAATAGTAACTTAGTGCTAATTTATTTTTCAGTTTGAGTGGTTGATCATGAGCATTATCACATTATAACTTTGTTTCATGTATTCAATAATTTAGTTTTTAATGTTTGTGTAGTGGCAATTTATCATTTTGGCATGTACATGATACAAGAGATTGTGCCATTGAATTATGCTTCATAATTACATTGTTGGACACACCTATGAAAATATGTTCAAAATAGAATCACTTTATAGGATTATTACTATTATTCTTTACCTTTTTTCCTGGTAATACACCACCTCTATTGTTACTTCTCTACTAGTACTACTGGCATATACCTAAGCTTGTGACATTAGATTATGTTATAAGTACATATTATGACCTAATATATATTTATTTGATATCACCATAATATGCAGGCATATGGAATTATTTATCATAGGGTTCATCCTCAGTAGCATTGTTGATTTATTGATAGTTATGCACTATTTATTCTAGGCCTTTTTCCCCCTGTTCAATGCCATATTCACTTTCCCACAAGAACGTTCAATGCTGCTCATTGAATGGTCATTAGGGATGTGTAACTTGGTCCTCCATAGGTGAAAAATCCCTAAAATGGGTGGAGAGGGCCCCTATGTTGAGGTTTTGTATCATATGCCAAGTTTGTAGGGTTTCAAAAGGAGGTTTGCATGTGCCACTAACTGAGTGTTGATCTAATTACAATGTGAATCAGACTGTAGGATAGAAAAGAGAGAAAAGTTGGGTGCATAAACCCACGTATTATGTCTTTTGGTCAAAGTTGAATGTGTGAAGGGGTCATACAGACCTATAGCAGATTGTTTCAAGCAATTTTGTGGTGTTTGGTACAAGTTATATAATGGCAGTCTCAATGAGACAATGTATGATAGTTTAAGTAGTGAGTGGAGAAAGTTTTGTGAAATCAATTCTAATTGATTTCAAAATCATAATATGTGTTTGGGAAGGGTGTAAAACACTATAAATAAATAAATACTCATGTATTCGTCCTAGAGGCTACTCCATGTAGATCTCCTCATGACGGTCATCATGAAGTAAAATAGAAAACTAGCTATATAACACATGTAAAATACTATAAATTATTGAATACTCATGTATTCATCCTAGAGGCTACTCCATGTGGATCTCCTCATGAAGATAATCATGAAATAAAATAGAAAACTAGTCATCTCTTAGATGGAGTAATATAAAGTACAAGGTGAATAAAATCCATCTTGTTTATAAGGGATTTTTTTGGAACATTCAATAACCTCAACCTATGAAAAACCCTTTGTTGAGAGATGTTCCTTATATCTTTCAATAGAACCATTAGCTATAAGCATAGATTAATATACCCACTTACATTAAACCATCTTTCTTTACTTATGAAGAGAAACCAAATCTAGAATACCATAAGGCTCTTAAAAAAATTGCACATCAGTAGATATAACATGAACAAAATACTAGGACTAGAATTCTATGGGTGAGTGCATCAATAATTCATAGGTTCACCAACTAACAATCTAGCCTCCTTAATAGTACTACGGATCCATCTAGGAAAATACATGAGTATGAGAAGGTGGAGATGGAAGAATGAGACCATAATTTGAAGTATTCTTATGAGATTATGAGTGTGGGTTAGGTAATAGTGAAGAGGAAGAGGATGGAGGATCCATGAACTATTTGAAGGACTCATCAACTTGGATTTATCATAATGTAAACATCTCTAGTGATTAAATTAAATAATTGATATAAGCCTACATATCCTTAATATAGTAAAAGAAAAAGAATTGTTAAATCTTCTTCTCCATTGCTTCATATTGACCATCTACTATGAATTCACAATCCTCACTACCGAATACCTAAAGAAGGAAATATTAAGCTTGATATTGGACCAAACATCCTTTAAAGTGATATTTTGAATTACCTTGCGGGGAGTGTCATTTTGAATATAGTTAGCACAATTGTTTTCTTTATCCAAATAGAATGTGGCCATAAACTGTGATTGATATATATGATTTTTATATCTCTTAGTGATATTTTTTATTTATTTTTTCTATTTGTGATGGTAAATATATATTTTTAGGTTCCATCAATCCTTGAAATTGGACTGGAAGAGTTCATCCTCTGATTTTTCCAACTCATTGAAATGAGTCAGATCAATATGCTCAAGGTCAAATGCTATTTGATAACCTACAACTAAATTTTTTGTCTGTAGCATACAAAACACTTGATAATGGAAATAACACGAGCAATTACATATTCAGCTTTTGCCTTCCAATAGGTACCAGGTAGAGCTCCTCCTTTAAGATGATATTTCCCAATGCGACCCACTTTCGTAGTCGAAGGCCTATTTGCAATCCACAAAAGCATTTTCAAACATTTAAATTTTTAAAACTTTCCCACTGTTGATATTTGGCAACAGGACACCATGCCCAAAAATCTCATTTTTTATGTTATTTTAGTTTTCCTTCTCATGGGGAAGAAAGGATAAGGAGGAGATGTTTTATACACACTGCAACAACAGACTGTTAACCTAGAATTGGTAAGTCTGTAGCTGAACAAATTCTCTATGCCTCTGTCGCTGAACAGGTGGGGGCATTGATGCTGATTTCCATTAAAAGCTCCGAGAAACACTTAAAATTCAGTGTGTGAGCATGAATGGCCAGGGTGTGGGAAAATATTTCACCATAGAAGAGGCCTTATAATCAAAGAGACACATTCCCACACATGCCAACAAACATTGGGAAAAAAAGAGTTGACACAGAGGCACATATTGCATTTTTGTTGAGGGAGCATGTGCTTAAGGGAATAATTAAATCTCAACAAAGTCCATCCCACGATGGCATTAATGTGTGAAAAGTTTAAAATTTGTGAGGATTCAAATTCTTGAAGAGATATGTTTTGAATTGTTTTAGGATGTCCCAAGCATTGTAAAGGACACCCTTTGACTAAGGCCCGGTCCTCCACTTGATTGTTTGAACTTGAGGATAAACTTTTTGCTAGAAGAGAATCAAAATATGTATTAGGAAGGATGGCTTAAGGCATTCCCGTTAGAATTCTAAGTTTCTTTGTATTTGACTTCCAAATTTTCAACATTATATACATTTCTAGCCCGTCTAATTATAGTACATATATTTTCATTATTCAAATAAAAGATCACTTCGCATCCTAATGCAGAAAGGTTATTCTATGTTTTAAGATTTTGCCTTATCTAGCAGTAAGGCTTTTTAAGGTGCAAATTCAGTCTAGTGTACACCATCCTGTATAATAATGATCGAGTCCTTTTAGGCAATTTCGTTAAGCTCCCTGATTGTAAGGAACGTAGGGTATTTCTTGAAGAAAACATTTTTTCTTGCCGCCCAAGCAAAGTTTTAGGTTTGAATTTCAACGTAGTCATTATGATTAGTATTAACATTATGTAATGAAGAATATAAAAAATATAGATTTATAATAAATCATGATTATATAAAAAATATAAGAATTATAATGACAACAAATTTAAACATCTAAAAGGTAAAAAAAATAATATGTTCAAAATACTTGTGCTAAATCTCAAAAGGTAATTGGAATAATAAAAATAATAATATGTTCAAAATACTTGTGCTAAATCTCAAAAGGTAATTGGAATAAATAATTTTTTTAAAAATATATATTCATTATGCAATAAGATTAGAAATTGAAGATTGATTATAATATAGAGAGTATAATTTTTTTTTTTATCAGTAATATTTGTCTTTGTATTGATTAAAACTTAAAACAGTACATCTTCAAATAGGATATTAAACCACTTCCCCAAAACCACCCACCAAGTTTTTCCAAACCACCCCTCAAAAACCATAAATATTAGAAACAGGAGCATGCTCAACCACTAAACCCACACCCCATTATCACAAATATAGAAATTCACAAATTACACCTTGCCATTCAAATTTCTGGAAAATACTGTTCAAACGGTTCTAACGAAAACAAAAAGATTAAGTTTTTCAAAAATAAATTTAACTAAAAAGGAAAATGGGCACCTAGCAGTACCCTGGCCCGCAGTATCAACTTCTTCACTCTTCCTTCGAAGCTCCTGCACCTGTGACACTCATTTCACCATTAGCCCTATCACCACCTTCATTCGGTCTAATTGCCACCGATAAATTTTGCTTGGCCAATTCCACAGATAATCGTCTAGTTATCAACCTTCTCCTTCGACTCGCCTCCATCTCCCCTGCTTCCACACGTGCTTGTTTGATGGTCTCCTCCAATTCCATGATTTGTACATACATTTTTAGACCTTCCCACCCCCTCTTCGCATCCTCCCGTAATCTGACTTTCACTTCTTCTCGGTGTCTCAAAAAGGGAATCCACATATGTCTGCCTCTTAGTTCTATGTGCTCCTCTGGAATGCCTTCTGAAACATTAAAGCCCCATCCCAGGACCACCCACTCTAATAGAGACTCCATTTTGATCAGGTACTCCTTCGACACTATTGTCGTCATCACTCATCTAACCTCTGCGAAAGAGTAACCAAACTCAATCCCCCACGCCATGATTAAAAAGTAGATATCTACCCTTTTTCTGTACCTATGTCCAATAATCGCCACCTCCTCACCTAAAACTAGTTGAACAACCTTCTAAAAAAGATGGTCCTTCACCAGAAACATATTTAGCATCTATTTTCTGGAACCGGACCCCAGAAGGCAGGCATAAGTTTAGTAGTTTTGAGTGTGAAGTTGGCTTCCATTTCAAACTACCACCACAAAACCGTCTGTCCCTGTTATGAAACCACTTTCTTTAGCACCAAAAATCTCTCATCAAACGTAATGAATGAGTGTACATTCTCATTCTTGCAATAAATACAACTCTCCCAACTCCCGTCGTCGTTGCAGAAGAAATTGACATTAATTGCCAATGTTGATTGTGCCAGTCGAGGCACACGGTCTGAGAATAAGGCATTTCACACACTTCTAAATTAACAATGGTTCTATACTTGCAAGCCTCCTAAAATGCTCCATTATATGATGACATCGTTACCATCCCACCACCTCACTTTTCCCTTAACCAAGTCACATGCCACATTTGATAACCCATCAACAAAATATAGAGAGTATAATGGCTAAGGATGAACAACAAGAAAAAGAAACCTAATGAAATTAATGAAATTGCATAAGATGCAAATTGAAAAATAATAGAACGTAGACAAGGAAGAATGAAGATAAATGTATTGAAAGCTAATGCCAAATAAATTAGTAAGTGCAATAAATAAAAAAAAGATGTGTTGCAATGATGAGAGGAAGGAAATAAGAATAATAACAATTAAACTAATACAATTAAAGAGATATAGAGACAAACAAAAATAAAAAGGAGAAACAAATATAAAATAGATAGAAAATAAGCCAACTGAACTAGTAGCTCAAATAAAATAATAGCTACAAAAAATAATACAAGAGGAATGATCAACATATTTTATGGATTGTCGAAAACTGGCATCGCTTATCACAAAATGTAACTTGTCAATTTTAGGATATCTTTTATTTTGACAAGGTCTTTGTGGCTTGGAACTTTGTGGGTTCTCCTTATCTTTATGAACATATTCCAAGGTATATGGTCACTTGATATTTTGATTTTGAAATTAGAAATTTTAAAAATCTATATTTTTTGACTAACTGAAGATGATTTTGGGAATTTGAAACCATATTTTCAATTTTCATCTTAATTCATCAGTTGAAATCAAATCTTTACATGGACAATGACTAGCCGCAACATGACTTGCACAGGAAACAAAATGGTTAATAAAAATAAACTGCAATTTGCATTGATGTCCCCTCTCATGCAAATTTTCTCCACACTACACTGTATATTTTATCAACAATTTCTTACTCCCTATCTTAGATCTTCCGCATCCATTTTTGAGATCAAATGTCCCCTCTCATTTAAATAAGTATTACCATTTCTATACTTCCATCCACAATTTTTTTCCGTTTCTATTACAATCATCTTGCTCCATTAATGCAATCATTGTGTCATCAGTTATGATCTTCTATCATCGCCTCAAATCTCCATGAATGTTGGTCCATTAAAACAACTACATATTACTAGTGCTTGCTCCTAAAGGAGGTGCAATGGTTAAGCAGATAGTAGAATATTTTAAATAATATATTGTAGGTACAAATCTTAAAGGAAATGTTTTGATTATTAGATTAGCATGGGAAGGGCATGAATCTATTACATTTCAACTATCAAGGCAGACAGGGTGAATTTAAGAAGGTGTGAGATTAATCAAAAAATACAACACAGGAAGTCTTTAAAAGAAATTTGTCTTTTTAGTATGTCAAATCTTTGCACATTGTGAAACTTCGAAGACTTTTCATAAGGGACACAAGTAAATAAAATTGAAGGTGATGAAGATAAATAATGTTATATGTAGAAAATAAGATAATAGCAAAAATGGGCTTGAAGAATTAAGGAAGTCTTGCAAATTTTGATTACTAAGCATTCATTTTAGATTTTTTAGGGATATGTCAAGTGAGAAATAATTGAGCTAAGTCTAATTATAAATTGGTTAGCACTCTATTAACATTTTATTATGTTTGAAAGGAATGAGGAATATACCTTGTCAGGTGGCACACTAAAAAAATCTCCTTTTGCACATTTGGCTAGGCATCCCTAAGACCAAACATGCCTCTAAGTTAGATTAAACAAGCACTGAAATCCACTAATGGTAGCATGTCCTAATTCATGTTTCATGCTTTGTTTTCTTGTGTATGCATAGTCAAGCCCCTAAATTAGATTAAGCAATCATTCAAATCCACTAAGAGTAACATTTTGTAATTCATGTTTCAAGTTTTGTTTTCTTGTGTTTGTACTTTTAGGGAAATAACATCTGCACACTAAAATTTGCAATATAATCAAACACTTAAGCAAACAAATATTGCTAACTTCTTTCTAGGTGTATTACCACTTGAAGATAAGGTCTAAATCAATTTCTAATTAACAATCAACATTTGACACCTTTACAATATAAAGATGTTACAATTACTAGTAAAAAAGATAACTATTGTGTCAATTTCCATACAACAAATGATATATTTTATCCTATAAAATAGTAAAGAAGCTCTAATGACACATGAAGTTTGAAAACCGATTTGAGAATACAAAACACAGTTAGTTTCAAGTATAAATATTAATTAATTTTATTTTAAATGAGTTTCTATGAATGAAAAAACATAATGAATCTATAGGGCAATAAAAGACATGCTACTAAAATTAATTGTGTAAGTTCTTATTGTATCAATATTTTAAAATTACACCGTATAACAAATATTGATACAAATATAACTTATCTAGTTGCTTCCATAAGTATTCCAATCTATTCATAATTTGCAAATAATTACTCAATTTAGGCTTCAATTTATGTTGAAATTCATGGTAAAAGTCTAACACAATAAGTTCAAGGTTAGGAACTCCATCCAAAAAAAATACTGATTCAAAATATAGAACCTAAAAAATTCATAGTAGCTGAAATTATACAATAAGTTCTATACTTTTCTCCTTAAAAAATATTACATTTTATATTGTGTACTTATTACACTGAAGGCGTCTCTTATATGAGATGCACTGGCTAACTTTTAAAATCAATGGCTCAAATCTCATAATAACCCATGCAAGACCATTGGGAAAAATTTATCCGTTGATTTTTTCACCAAAAAAATTGTCTGCTCTGACAGCTTTACAGAGGACAGATGGAGCGCTGGCAGTAGGCTGTTCAGATTGGTCTTAGTCCAGAAGGTCCTTGTCACCATTGTCTTTGTCATGGGAGTCATAAGCAAAGTAAAATGACATCGAAGAATTAATCAATGGTTGTCTTGATGTCCGTACCTATGCAAGACAATTAATCAAATCTTGTTCATTCATCATCTTTACCTGTTTTCCCCCACCGCTATTCGCAAGCGGTTGTTTTTTTACCGTTGTTCGCTACCGGTTGTCTAATTAATATCCCAATTGTCATAATACATCCTGAAAATGGTTTGTTGAAATGTTTCGTGCTAACGATAGTATTAAAAAATTCAATTTCAACAATCACCATCACTTTACTTGTTTTGGCCTGCTGAATAGAAGGGACACATAACATGTTTTACGAGGGTCTTTAAATTTGTACGCATGGAAACCCAACCTTCTAATCACAATTAATAGTATCGAATCCTTGTGGGACTTGTTGAGCTTTAACTTGGGTACAAAAATCAGCCAACGTGGCATGAACTTCATGCAGTGGAATGAAACACAGAATTGCCCATAAAATTGGCATCAAGTATTCTTTGAGAAGATTTGAAAAGCCGTAAAACATGACTAATTGGAAAAAGAGAGTAGCTTTGAAAAGTCATAAATGATGGCTAACAAGAAAATGGGACCTTTGTGCGCCATGCCAATGTAAAGGCCTTTTGGAACTCAGGTTTTTGAGTTACAAAGGCATTGTTTTGTAAAGTCAATAACAAATCCATTTTAATGATGTCTTAATTTCCAAAGCCACTTATCTTAATTTTCTAAGCCACTTCTATGAAACTATGTAATCAATGCCATTCATCTATCATTAGTGACAACATGTATATACTTTTGTTGTTTGTATTTCAATAAGAGTGCTTATACATTGAATATGCTAATTGGAAAATAAGAGTGGCATATGAAAAATTACTCACACAATAGGCTTAAAAATGAAGTACATTTTTAAAGTGAATTATATTATTAAGTCAAAGAACGATGACATAGAACATTCATTTCCCAAACATGTAAATACAGGTACATTTATTTCACAAAGAGATTTGTTAATATAAGAAATCTCACTCTGTCCTTTGTATAAAAAATTCCAAGTTTCTTTTAAGAAATAGAAATAATATCACATCATTATGCCTATCCAAAATACAACATAATAGTCATTTAATTCTTTGACAACACTTGTTTTTTACATAGATTAAGAATAGAGCAATTAATAAAAGAATGAGAGAATATTAAAAAAATCATATTTAAATAAGATATATTTAATAAAATAATTTTAAAGAGATACTTATAAAAAAAATTGATAAGTAAATTATCAAATTTAGATTAAAAATATTATTTTATTTAAATCAAAATTTTAAAATTTAATAATATTAAATTTTATAAAAACGTCATCTTTAAATTTACAATAAATATATTTATTTTATTATTAAATTTTTTGTAAGATTAGAAAATACTAAATATACATTATCTTGAAATTTTTGGAGGAGAAAATGTATGAATAAATACAAAGAATTAATATTTAACTAAAATAATGGTACACATATAAATTTAATATATTCTATATATATGAAAAAAATATTTAGATTATGTATTTTTATTTTTATATGTTAGAGTATAACATTATGAGGCAACATATATCTAAACATGATTACTTACAAATGGGGTTTATTGGCCTTTCAAATATCATCAAGTGCTACTTCATTATGCAATCGATTTCTATGCTCGTCAATCTCTTTTTGCTACTTAATGCACAATGGGCTTTAGGGATGATTTTTCTTATCTCCTTACCCCTTTCTTTTGCTTGGTGTACCCCCCGCTCCCGCCAAACCCCCTGCCCCCTTCTCTCTCTCTCTCTCTCTCTCTATTGTAAACATAACATGAGCCTATTGGTAATGGAGCTCAATTATCTATTTGATTCCATTTTTAATTTTAATTGCATTTGGACTCATATAAGTGGATGCATAGTTGATTAGAAGATATCAATTCTCCATTGATACCTTTGTTGGAGTGTATTCTGATGCCCTTTGGCAGCCATATTCACTAGGCAATGTGTATATGATTTTTTTTTACTTCACCTATATCTTTCCTCCATTTCTTCCCCCCCCGCCCCTCTCTCTCCCTCCCTCTCTATCTCTATCTCCATATCTTTTTTCTCTCTCATACTCCTTGTTTCTCCTCCCCTATCTCTATCTCTCTATCTCTCTCCCTCTTTCTGTATTACTTGTCTTTGTTATCTACTTTATCTCTCCCTCTTTCTATCTCTATTCCCTCTTCCCCTTTCCTTTCACCTTTATCTCTCCCAATCCTTCTATCTTTTCCAAGTTATATCTATCTTTATATATCTACTTATTTTTATCTCTATCTCTTTCTTTCCTATCCATATATCTCCTTCCCTCTCCCTATTACTTCCTCTTTCTAAATCACTCTACTTTTCCTCTCTCCTCTTTCTATTTCTCCCCCCCTCCCTCTCTCTCTCTCTCTCTCTCTCTCTCTACATTTCCCCTCTCTATACCTCTCTTTGTGACTTGTCTCTGTCGCCTTATTTCTCTCTCACTCTTGCCCCCTCTATCTCTATCTCTCCCTCCCCTTCTCTATCTATAACTCATTATGTGTACCTTTCTCTTTGATTCACATCATCTCTCATACTTCATATCTCTCTCTCTCTCTCTCTCTCTCTCTCTCTCTCTTATTCATTCCATATCTCCAAATCTATCTCTATTCACTCCTCTCTCTATCTCTTTCTATTCATCGCTCTTTGTCACCCTCTATCTATATGTCTCCCTCTCTATATATTATCTCTCCCCTCCCCCCCCCCCCCCTCTCTCTCTCCCTCCCCCCCCCCTTCTCTCTCAATATTTTTTACCTATCCTCTACTAATATATTCCGCTTTCTCTCCCTCCTACTCGCTATTTTTATCCATCTCTATCTCTCCCCTCTCTCTCTATTGTAAACAAAATTATTTGCTAAATATCCTACCTAATCACCTCATGTCCTACATAAATATATGTAAAAAATAGATCAGAAAATTACCTAATTAAACTTCCACACTTCTTCAACATAACCATTGCATACCAAGATGCAATCACTAATAAATAATTAAAAACCAACCATATATATTCTTGATGAACCCAACTATCCTCATAAACCTCACATAAATTTTAAGAGCAAAAAGCTTCCAACCTATCTAAGAAAATGTAAGAAATATTATACCCTTTTTGAGCACGACCGACTCATAAAGCAACGATCATGCTCCATTTTCAGGTGCGTAGAGAAAATACCCCTTTCATTCTTTACCTCCACGTCAAGAGCTAGGGTTTCGACAGTTGCAGGGTGCTTGAAAACTACTGGCGTCCAAACGCGATTTTTGTCCTCATATGAGTGCCATTTGTTGGTGTGTATATTGGGGCTCCAGTTTTTCAATTCCAAGATTGTGGCCTCCGCAATTACACGCGGAAGATTGGTTTCAAATTCGAAAGTGTCATTTTGTAAGGGATTGCCCAACGAAGAGAAGGAAGAATGCTGCACAATTAAAGCCAAAGAACCAACATTTGGTCATCTCAAAGAGGATGAGTTCAAGCTTCTCTGCGAATACGTGAGTTTTGAATTTATTCTTTTTATCTTTATCATTTACTATACTCTTTTCCTTCCACTTTTTTACGTGCCCTACGCAGCTATATCTATCCCTCTGCTATGCATGTTCTTCTCTTTCCTCCCATTATACTTCGCATTCCAATCTCCCTTTCCTGCACAACCACCCAAAAAGCTCCTCTCTGTTTTCTACTTGCCACCATCGTCTTTTCTTCCCCTCGTGCCTTTTCAGTTCTCTGCGAATGTAGGCATTTTGTCTTCCTTGTGAATTTTCACTTCATTTATTACTGTTTTAGGCTGGGAGCTGAATCGGCTACTATAAGACTTTTGGTTTTTTAATTTATTTACAACATCCGGCAATGGTATTTGTTCGGAAGTTTCTAAAGCCTTCCAACAAATCCGTTTTGTACATATCCTCTAATCAATGCAATCCATAAGACCACATTTCTATTAGGGATTTGGTCATACATTTCAACATTTTGCATATACATATGCCAGAGCAGTGGGGACTCCCACATCTATAGAAACTCCTCTATCCCTTATGCATCAATGGATATCCATGCCCTGTTCAAAACTCCCCAGGCCACGGGTGTGGCTCCTTATTTGGGCTATCGATGAGCTTCTCCATGCTTGGAACTTCCTCAAGCTCTATCTTGCGAGCTAGAAAGCAACTGGGGTTTCTCCACACAAAAAACTACATTTAGAGTTTCTATTTTTTTAATCTATCTTTTCAAAACTACGCCAAATTGTAAGGGAGCTTTTGTAGAAACAGCAAATTCGCTGCTTTGTGTTAAATTCGTGCCCTAGATCAGTAATCAGATTTGTAACATTTAATCATGCCCTAGTTTATTAATCAGATTTGTAATTTAGTAAACTATAATCAAGTAAATTCAAGAATGAAACAAGGAACCAATAGACAAACACAAATACCCTAGGAAAACCTCCAAGGAGGAAAAACCCAGCATTAAAGACCCACAGGTCAGATTATGTATTCACTCTTATTGCACAAATACAATACTTAGCTTGCTTTTCCGAATCTGATCTTTATATATCAGATCTGCCCTTTTTGCATGCTTAAGATTGCACCAAAATGCCCTATATCCTCTTGAATAAGTTCGCCCAATCCTTGGACAAATTCGCACAACCTTCTTTGGTGATTTCGCACCTCTTGTTTGTAGAGCTAATTGGCTGATTTCATGGATAACTGAATTGTATTTGCATTTGCAATTTAACCTTTATTTATATGAGTCCCTAGCCTTTATTAAATCCAAGTCGTCCTCCCTCTTTTGGCGCCAATTTATGTATTGTGGCGTGGAGGTATAGGGCTGGGCTCAACTTGGGGGCACGTTACCCCTTTAGGATAGGACCCAGTCCTATATGGGTTCGGATGTTGCCTTAAGGCAATCCGAGCCCATTTTTACCTAGTTACAAACAACACTCCCTCTTAACTAGGGAAGAAAAGAATACATAATCTAAACCTTTAGAGTTCCATCTAGCACAAAAGCATAGAATGGATCTAGCACACAAGCATAGAATTACATCTTCCACCTAGCACACAAGCATAGGATGGTTCTAGCACACAAGCATAGGATGGGTCTTTACATATTTACAATTTTCCATCTAGCACACAAGCATAGATTGGACACAATTCATTCTTGCACACAAGCAAAGAATGATCAAAGTGCTGTAGAGAGAGTCACTGAGATTGGAGGTCCCTCTCAATCAGGGTTTCGTTTTCCACAATACCAAGTCTGTCTCTGAAGTATTCGAACTTCACTTTGGATAAGGGTTTGGTAAGGATGTCCGCAACCTGTTCATCCGTGCTAATGTACTTTAGTTGAATGGCGCCTCTTTGCACCATATCCCGAATGAAGTGATAGTGTGTTTCCACATGTTTGGACTGGTCATGGAACACAGGATTTACTGACATCTTTATACTTCTTTGATTATCACAATGAATGGTGGTAGGACCACTAGCTTGACCAAATAATCCAATGAGGAGTTTGCGAAGCCACACTGCTTCTCTGGATGCAACAGATGCTGCAATGTACTCAGCTTCTGCAGTGTTCAATGCTACGGAAGATTGCTTTCTACATGCCCAAGAGATCATTGCAGAGCCCAAGTTGAAGCAGATACTCGAAGTACTTTTCCTGATACATTCATTGTGCAATCTGTAATCTGAACTCAGCTAGCACTCCTTAGAGAGGATCACAACAAGTAGCCAGTAACCATAAGTGATAAGTAACCAAATCACATAATGGTAACTCATCATGGATCCTTTTATAATATTCATCTTGCCTTGCCTGCAGAGGATGAATCCTGAACTTTATCATGTACATCTTTAAAACATGAATACAAACACAAGTATATATATGCTCATCATGGACTCTTTTCATGATATCTATCACGCATATACACCATTCATTGCCTGCTAAGAATGATGAAGAGCTTCCATTTCAATCTTCTCTCAGAGAAGATTGCAACACCAACTTTATTTGCACACGAGTATTCTCCTTAATCTTCTCCCAGAGAAGAATGCATTACCTTTACCTCAATCTTCTCCCAAAGAAAAATGTAACATCAGAAAATCATAATCTTTCATCTTGCTCACAAGCATAGAATGAAGTTACATAAGCCATAGTCCTCCATTTTGCACACAAGCAAATAATGAATAAACATAATCTTCTATCTAGTACACTTTCCATCTAGCACACAAGCATAGGATGAAAATCCATCTTTTCTACCATCTTACATTGCCCGCAGAGGATGGTAACAATTACTCTTCTCCTTGAGAAGATTACACTACCACCTTACATTAGCCGTAGAGGGTAGTTGATGAAACACAATGCATCATTGAGGTTGAGACTCCTTCTCAATCAAGGCAGTGTTCTTCACAGCTCCAAGTCTATCTTCTGAAGTACTCAAGCTTCAAAAGACTTGGTGAGAACATTTACAACACAAGATTATCCTGCCATAAGACATTGAATTTTCAGGTATCTCTATACGACTCTGATAATAAATAATTATAAGAAAGCATTCAACAAGAATTTGAAAAACCACACAATTTCCTTGATACAGTTCATGCTCCAATGAATTCAGCTTCAACAGTACTCAGTGTGATTGAGGACTGTTTTGTTGTAGTCCTAAGAGATCATAGGGTATCCAAGTTACAACAAGAGATTGAAGTGACTTCCCTTATCTGAGACACTTCAAAATCTGAGTTAGCCTTCTGAGGTGATTACAGTCTTTTGCTCACAATCATTTGAGATTTTCAAAATGCAACAAGATATGCTTGGCAGCAACAACATGCTTCAACCTTGATCATGAATTAGCTGAGGCATCCACCAATCAGCTGCTTGTCTTCAGATGAATCTGCAAAATCAGACTTTGCTACAAACATCCTCAATCTTTATGTTATTTTTCATAAAGGTTTACAATCCATTATTCTAAATATCAAAAGTATACTTGACTTGGAATAATTTGGTTAGATCCTTGACATATTTCTAATCCTAGAAGACAATAAATTTAGATCCTTGCGCTAATCATTCCTTATATTCCAATGATGAGAATAGAGTTAAATCATCACATCAAAACCAAAATACTTTAAGAAAGGAAGTTAGAACTTTACAAAACCCTAGACTTAACAAATGATTGTCAATTCTTTAAATACTAAGTCTTTATTGAAGATAGGACTCCCTCTTAATCCTTAATCAAATAAGAATCAATAAAGGAATCAGAAATAATATAACACTGAAGATGCTACTTGCTTTTCTCTTAATTTCACCTTCCGCAAGGTGAACTTTCAGAAAACATTCATCTTTAACCCCGAGAGGCTGAGATACAACCTAGTTCCCATCCAAATAACCATGTCTGAAAGGATCCTTATATACTTATTCAAGCAAGCAAAATACATAAGCCAAATCATCTTTCAAACTGAACAACTGAAATTGAGATTTCTTAGAAACCCAATCACAAGGTATAGTCTGACTACATACATATGATTGTTAAATATCAAGTAGAATAGAATCTTCATACTTTGCTAAACAAGATCCTAATTATATTTAGCTTTGGTGGAAGTAGAAGAAGTTAATGAGTAAAATGCTTACCTCAGCCTGAAGAGATCTCAATGCTAATCACAGAAGGAGACCACTGACTTGATCATCTTTCACTCTTCCTACATATGCTATTTACAATGATACATTCTAACTTCTACTATGTAGGAAAGAGCATCATCATGACCAATTAACTGAAAGCAACCTGTCATGCAGTTATTTTAACAGATAACTGACACATAATAAAACTGCATTTGTCACAACATTTAATGACATGAGCTTGAATGCAACAGGGATGATATAAGGATGGTAAGTTGGGATAACACAGGCACAAACTTGCTTGTAGACCTACAAGGATAAACACCTGACACAGGGAACCTCAAAACATGATTGGCCCAACACGGGTTAATTCAAAGAGAATATCATTTTCCTTTCACACAACCCAACAGGGTTTTTTACAAAACTAAGTAAGCACAAACCCATAACAAGCAAATATTGATAATGAAACCCTTATTATTACAACTTGACAAAGAAACCCCATATAAACAAATTGACAAAGTTATTCAATAGGAATACTTAACCTTCAATTATCATAAAGTCTCTCATCACAAAGTTAATAAAGAATTAAGAAAAATACACCTGTTGATGTTTAGATATCACTGACACTGGAACTGAAAGCTTCCCCAGAAGAAACTATCTTTGCAGTCTATCTTCAAAAGGCCATAATTCGCAATCTCCTCTTGATGTGCCTTAGCACAGTCAACTAGGGTTTGAAGATTGGTGGGAATACAACTAATTTTGTTAGCAATACAAAATAGTAGTTGCATGTCTAGTAGCAAAATAAATCTACCATACCATCAAAGATTCAATCATTATTAAAATTGGATCGGATCACATCAAGGGTTAAGAATCATGAAATATATACCAATCTAGGGTTTAGACCAATTCTGAAAATCAACGACTTTGAAGGTCTGAATAAGGTAATAACTCCACAGTATACACTTTGCATTCCAGAGATCTAAAAATCTGAAAGGAGAAATATCAGTTACTTCCTTCTTTGATTCTTCACTCGAATCTCCACAATCTTTAATGAATTAAAGAATGACTCCTCGATGAGGACCCGATGATGCCCTCTAACTTCACCCCTGTCATTATCTTAATAAAAGAGGAACAACAACCTGAAAGTAAGAGCTTACTGAAATCTGAGGGTTAGTATAACCTTAGCTCTGATACCATGTTAAATTCGTGCCCTAGATCAGTAATCAGATTTGTAACATTTAATCATGCCCTAGTTTTTTAATTAGATTTGTAATTTAGTAAACTATAATCAAGTAAATTCAAGAATGAAACAAGAAACCAAGAGACAAACACAAATACCCTGGGAAAACCTCCAAGGAGGAAAAACCCAGCATTAAAGACCCACAGGTCAGATTATGTATTCACTCTTATTGCACAAATACAATACTTAGCTTGCTTTTCTGAATCTGATCTTTATATATCAGATCTGCCCTTTTTGCATGCTTCAAGACTGCACCAAAATGCCCTATATCCTCTTGAATAAGTTCGCCCAATCCTTGGACAAATTCGCACAACCTTCTTTGGTGATTTCGCACCTCTTGTTTGCAGAGCTAATTGGCTGATTTCATGGATAACTGAATTGTATTTGCATTTGCAATTTAACCTTTATTTATATGAGTCCTTAGCCTTTATTAAATCCAGGTCGGCCTCCCTCTTTTGGCGCCAATTCATTTATTGTGGCATGGAGTATTTAGGGTGGCGTGGAGGTATAGGGCTGGGCTCAACTTGGGGGCACGTTACCCCTTTAGGATAGGACCCAGTCCTATATGAGTTCGGATGTTGCCTTAAGGCAATCCGAACCCATTTTTACCTAGTTACAAACAACACTTTGTGCCTTGGTCTATTGCATTTGAAAATCATGATGACATACCTTCATATTCCATGCACTGATACCATGATCCTAAAAAGAATTGGATATTGAGAAAACTTGGTAGAAGGGGGCCATAAATTGATTTTGCAAATGATCAATATACGTTTCAAAGACCCTAATTGAGATGGAGGACCGAATTTCTCAGACACGATATCAGATTTCATATAGTTTTATGGTGCTCATCTGTAGCAATATATAAAAAGTATTTCATATACGATATATGCTTATGTTTTTTGTAAAAAGTATTTTCAAGAATAAAGAAAGAAAAATAGGTGACAAGCCCCACCAAGGTCTCCCACCCTGTTGGTCCTTCTCCCCCAAAAGCCTAATACCTTCATTTCGTCATCTTTCATTTGCATGATAGAGGAAGAGCAAGGAAAGATATTCCATGTTTGTAGTTGTAAACTTGTAACATTTCAATGTTCAGAATCACAGATAATGTGAGATTTAAATTTAACATGTTTAAATTTCTAATGCATAATTTAGAATGAAAAGCAGTAGAAGATTTAAAATTGTATAAAATTTTCCATCCCCTGGCACATTCACTGTCATCTGCAAAACTGAGGGAAAAAAATCCATAATTCATTCCTCCCTTTCCCCATGCTGGTAAACTTAGCATACAATGCAACATGCATCAGTGTGCAAAATATAACACACAATACTTTGCTGGCTGCTCTGTCTTATAACCCAAACACATGAAGAAACAAACCAGTAGATTGGAATTCCAGAAACA
Source organism: Cryptomeria japonica (assembly GCF_030272615.1). Classification (NCBI taxonomy): domain Eukaryota; kingdom Viridiplantae; phylum Streptophyta; class Pinopsida; order Cupressales; family Cupressaceae; genus Cryptomeria; species Cryptomeria japonica. The sequence goes on along the minus strand of NC_081414.1, from coordinate 120,254,739 downwards.
TATCCATCAATAAAGCACATTTTTCTAAGCATTGGCTGTTAAATGACACTTGCTAAGAAGCGACCAAGAAAGATTCTAGTGCAATGAAGGTATGTCAAATAGAACCATTAATGAAAAAGCAAGGCAAGATAAATGAGAATGTCATGTGTCAACGATATGCGTGTTTCTTGCCACTGTTGAATCCAAGGTACTACAATAAACCACCTTTAAAAAAATGAGTAAAAAGGTTGATCAATTGCAAAGATAAAAACCAAACAAGCCTGTTCAATAGTCTATAGTCGAATTTAGAGCAACTGCCATAACGATGATATGGGTTCAAGTCCTATTGAGTGCTTCTCCATGCCAAAACTGACTATAGCAAGACAAAACTAGCCACAACAAGACAAGGCTGGACAAGGCTGGCTGAAAGTCCTGAGCAAATTTTGGCAAAACAGAAACCCCTTGGATGTGTCTTCTACAATGAAACAACGATCGAGGATTCCTTGAAATGATGCTTCGCAGCTGACTTATGTTCTAGGCTTAAAGGTCTACAACAAAACCCTTTTTGATGGTGAGGTAAATATCACAACTAACTGTCAAAAAAAATAAAGAAAATAGAACAAGCACAGAGAATAAGAATGTTGCTTGCAAAATATTGAAAGACCCTCTAATACTTAATTTGAAAATAAATGAAATAATTTAAGTTATCTTACGGAGACAAGGACAATTTGTAGGACAACATGGTTACAAAGCCATGCCTCACAAGTGAGAATCATTGCAACCGTTTAAGAAAGGAAAATAAGTTAATAACAAAAGTTAGAAAGAATCTTCAAGAACCCATCAACTGATTTTAAGGGTAGTTCTTCTGTTACTGATTCTGATTAGTTTCTTCGTTGCCATTTCTACTCCCTCGTTGTTCAACACTGAGTATCCTTCCGATCATCAACCTTCATTGCTTCCAGCATTTCGACGATCCTTGGTTATTAAGGATGAAGAGAGACATCGTTCCAAACAGAGAGTCATCATATTGGTAGTGTTTCTCACCATTCCTATGGTTTCCTTGGATTTCGCTACTAGTACCTAGTAGTGACCAGCACTGAAGCCTTGTAATGTATCAGTGTCTTAACTTCCTCTTCGAAAAGTGTTGACACGACAAGCGTCCTGAAGCAATGCCTTCATTACTAAAACCAAGCTCTGACAAACTCATCTGCTAAGGTGTGGCCATATGTAGTGTTCCTCCTACTACACACTGACAATGTCCACAAAATAACTTTTGTTTCAAAACAGAAAATATTGCAGAGAACCATAATAGTGATAATTCGACAACTGAAAGCATTACTTCTACAATTAAATTACATGAATTGGAAATCCTCCAAACCTACTAAAGAAAGAAAAGGATAAAATCAATCCTGCAGGATCTGAACAACCAACTGCTTCCAAAACATCTTCATCTTTATTAACATAAGCTCAAACCATAAAACAAGAAAATACAACAATTGTGTAAAGAAAATTTACATAACACAAACCTTAACTAAAAAGGACTATCTTCTTGGGAATCCACTGCCACTGCTAAACCTATAAGACCAAGGCAAACGCATTCCATCGCCCAGAAGAAACGTAATTGTTCCTTAACACAGAGAAAATAAATAAATACAATAATTCCACAGTAATGTGCAAGAACAGATCATAAGATTGATTCCCGTAGCTGCTTTTATTGAATTAATGTGAAATACAGGTAAAAAAAATCTTACTCTGCTGTAACATTACTCTACCAGAGATCCAAAAATAGATATAATTGTAGCCTTTGTTGTCTAATGATCAGCAGTAGTGTTATTGCTTGCCTGTGTACAGAAACAATCCGCTGAAACACAAATTTAGCAGATTTTGCACATTTAAAGGTGTTCCTCTAATAACATAACGCTTGTTTCTTTATGACATAAAATCTCGAGATCGAATCCCGCTGCCAAGCTAATGTTCCCTCCACATTGAGTTCTGCAACATATGTTGCTTAACAAATTGCATTCGCGTGCTCTCTGACATATGATGGAAAATAAACAAATATCAAAATAATTGTAATTAAAGGTAAATAAAATTATCGCTACAGCAAGAAATACACTTGGGTCAACTTTAGCATTTGATTTGTGTGTGGCAACAAATTTGGTGGTACTTTAAAATCAATTCTCTTTTTCAATAACGATAAAAATAAATAATAACTAGCATTTGCACCAAAACGAGGTGCAAGGGTTATGCCGATAGTAAAATATACTTTGAATAATATATTGGAGGGTAAAATATTATAGAATATAAAAACTGCATTTATTAATGGTAATTAATTGTAATGTAAACGAATGATTTTAAAATAGTAAAATCTAACTACGAATGAAAGCAAATTAATTTTAAAATATAAATTGTACAACTAAACTTGGTTCTACAAAACAAAATGACCGCCTTTTTCTACAAGAACCCTATTATTAATCTATTTTGATACCAAACGTAAGGCTTGAATCCCAAGACTATCTCATAAAATTAAACAATTGAATATTGTTGTTGTAGAGACCTTGGTCTAAAGTTGCAAATCAACTCATAGAACTGAGAATCATTACTTCAATGACTTTCCTATTAACCAATAGGAGATAAAACACAATTAGCACCTCAGGAAAATAGAAATATTCTGTTAAAATAGAACCAGAAAGCTAAAATTTCAAATAACAGCAACCAGAAAAACTTATGAGAACAAGATACACAATAATTATCCTGGGAAAACCCTCCACCTGAGGGTGAAAAACCCAGCCACACAAAGAACTTATTTATTGAATGCTCAAATTGAATACATACCTCTCAAGATGAACAGCCAATCATCTAACGATGATCATGACTGAACATGAATAATAATATCTTTTACTGAGACTTCATTCAACAACTGAAATACAAAAGTAGAATCAGACTGACTGAAGATGACAGCAGCATATAATGATCAGAAAAATCCAGAACTCTTTCATGGAAGATCAGCAAAAACATAAAAATATTGAAGGTCTCGAACTTCACACACTTCGGTATCTATCAAACCCACGGAATAGAATAACACGTCCAGATATAAGTTATGATGGAGGAAGATGGAAGACCAAGCATTAAATGTATTGTCAGTTACACAACTGACGTCAAGAGAAGCCGCATACACAAGGAATCGATGAACTTTGAAATGGAAGAAATCCACGAAGAAGAAACTGCTGCCAGCTCACACACAGATCGGAGACGGTAAAAGAAGAAGACGTAAAACGTCCAGCTAATTGCTGACGAACACATCGAAGGAATAAAAACTCTATTCTCCTGAAGCTACACACATTAACATATTCGACTATTGATTCAGGCCAAAATTCAAGCTCATATAAACACAAACAAATATACACACGTAATACCAAAGACCGTGTGTCAAAATTATGAACTCCAAAATGTTTAGCATGGCTTCTCCGCTTGTACTTTTTCTGTTTTGGTACCTCTGGCAGTCTCTAACAGCTATTATGTGCAGCATCTGCATTCAGATAAAAAAAGAAAATCAAACCAATTAACACAGGCAACGCAGGTGAACATCTTCCTTTCTCACCAATTTGAGTGAAAAATTTCAACCATAAGTAAATAAATAATAACAAAAAACAATAGTCAAAAAGAAGCTTAAATATGTTTTATGGAGTAGGAATTCATGTATTTTGTTGAGAGACAAATTAAAGTTGTTCTTTATATTAAAGTAAAACAAACAATATAATCAAATTAAAAAAATAAAAACAAAACTTAGGTAAGTTAAATGACATTACTTTTAGAAGTAACGGTGCAGATCGCTTCAAACAATGCCCATCAGAAATACATACATGTATCTATAAGCAAGAAAATAGAATTAATATGTATTTCGACATCAATACCCATGTTTTTATTATATTTTTTCCGGATGGAGAGAGCACCTACCAGTGTCAAAGAGAGCTTGGGTGCGAAGTTGTAGATGTTTATGTTCATGTTAGACCTTGGTGGAGGAGGGGCAATTAAACAAGGTTGTGCCATTCCAAGATTGTTGGATGAGAACTCAGAGAAAAACTTTTTATTTGAATTGTTCCTGCTCTGAAGTAAGCTACCCAATTCTAAACTTATCCCAAAATGCTTGTCACCCGTTTCTAATCTTGCTGCTATCATGGCATCCTCTACATGCCCATTCCTAACAATCTATGCTAATATGAGGGCGAAGTCGAACATAGAGAAAGAGGGAGAAGGAAGGCAAGCGAAAAATTGCTATCAATGCTCCATTCACTTATTTCACTATTTTGGAATAATTTGATCCTGTTTACAAATTTGGTCAATGGCATAATGGTTCACACAAGTAACCTTTAATTGCTCTGGTAACAAAATAGAGTCCAAAGCCCTATACATATATGTTGTATTCAATAATATTATAAAATAAAAAAAAGAATTATTAAAATTAAAAAATTTAAATAATTTAGAAATTGTTTACAATAAATAATGATTAGAAAAATTTCAAAATTATTTTATTAGAATATGTAGAGTATTATTTTTTATGAATTGAATTACAATCTTGAATCTAATGTGAATATCAAATAATATTTATCAAGATTAAGAATATGTACTACCTATTAATTGTAGGTAGGGTGAGTCAATTTTAGCTTAAGGTCAAGGTTAAGGGTTGGTTAAAATTTACGTTTCAATTCTAAGATAAAACTTAGGTTAGGGTTAGGGCTAGCATTAAGACTTAGTAAGAGTTAGAGTTACTATTAGCATTCAAGTACATGATTACCATTCTATGATAAAGCTTGGGGTTAGTGTTATAGTTGAATTAGGGCTAGGGTTAACATTATAGCTCAATTAGGATTGGAGTCGGTGTTCCTAAGATTTAAATTAGGGTTAGAGATAGTGTGATGGTTAGGCTTTCATTAACATTAGGGTTAGGGTTAGTATTATGGTTAGAGTTAATGTGTGTTATATTGGGTTTAGAATATAATTAATGGTATGGTTTTTCTGCAATCCTAACAATGATCATAATCCTAATCTTATCTCCAACCTTTAAATATAATTCAAACCCTAAACCTAACACTAAACCTGAATCAAGCTATATAATTACTTTCAAAATTTGATAGATAATCTAGGTGTTTAATCATTTTGCTACTTTTGTTCTATAAGTCTCCAACAAAAATGACATAGTTCACAAAATCTCGTTGTCAAACGTAACCAAGTGTTCATTTTCACCCAAAGTTCCCAGACTCGGACTCGGCTCGGACTCGGCAAGGCCGACTCGGCTCGGACTCGGCAAGGCCGACTCGACTCGTGACTCGGCTATGACTCGGCGACGACTCGGCTATGACTCGGCAAAATAAAAAACCCTTGAAATTTAGAGATTTTTAACGATTTAAAACTTGTTTCATGCACCCATTATTGAATAAAGCTTAAAGACACTATAACATCATCAAATAGAAGCTGATTTGATCACATACATAAACATACATCCATCACATGCGTAGAAATGTAAATTGTAGCTGAAGGAAATAGAAAACATAGATATATAGAGTTATAAATGTTGTCAAATGTATATAAAATCCATGACATCAAATGTTCCCAAACATATATATAACTGTAAACAAAAACAAGTCTATGGCTCAGGCTCTAGCTAATCCTGAGCCTCAGAGTAGTCTGTCTGCCTCCTACAAATGCGTCTAAGGTAGGTCCCGGATGACTGAGAAGCCATAGTCTCCGCCTGTGAGGTGCCTATGCCGGATCGTGCTCTATCCTCCTCCTCTGCCATAGCCACAGCCTCAGCCTCTCTGTCTGCCTGGTCAACCCACTCATGGTCCTCCTCAGTGAAGACGGGATCGGTAGACTCAGTGATCCACTCAGACTCTGGATCGATCTCCGCTAAAGTGATCGGAGAGGAGTCAGTGTCCAAAATCTGTCTGGTCCTAAGACGGAGGTTGTAATGAACAAAAACAAGATCATTCAACCTCTCCACAGACAATCTATTACGCCTCTTCGAATGGATGTGCTCGAACATTGACCAATTGCGCTCACATCCAGAAGCACTGCATGGCTGGCTCAAAATACGGATGGCAATTTTTTGAAGGTTTGGGGTTGAGGGCCCAAACATTTGCCACCATCTATCTGAAATAACGAAAAAGAAAAAAAAATCAAACTCATTTCCAACTTTAAGGCTAGATTATAAAATAAAAAATTAAAATGCATAAGCCAAAAACTTAAGAATCTTAAGTTTACATATATTTCTACCTGGCTGCAATTGTGTTCGAGCCTCTATGCACATGCTGCTTGAGAAGATTGCCCCTTCTCGATTATTATATTTATCCAGCTGGAGCGTTGTTCTTGAGGCTGTGCCATCAGTACACAACTTTTGAACCACTGTATACAGGCCACTAAGAACCTCCTCATCTGCCTTGAAGTCATCACGGAATCGAAATGCCGGATTGAGGTAATAGGCTGCTGCATGGATGGGCCTGTGAAGCTGGTTCTGCCATCTCCTATCAATAATCTCCCAAATGGGGCCATACTTATCCTCATCTCCTGCATATATGGACCTAATGGCCTCCTTGGCCCTATCCATACCCTCATATATATAGCCCATAGAGGGCTTCTCCCCATCAACAACTCGTAGGAGAACTACGAGGGGCTCAGTGACCTACACATAATGTTAAACAAAAACAATTAAGTCACAAATTAAATTAAAAAAAAAGAAAAATTGCAAAGTTAAATTGTTAATAAATTAAAATTAAATTACTAAATAGTAGATACTAGATAGTAGATACTAAATGTTAAATTGTAATAAATTTACCTGCACGGTTTCTCCACAGGGGGTCCAAAAACCTGACTCATCAAAAATGCAATTTACCACATCTATCCCTGCAGTGGTTGTAGCATAGGATGAGGAAGTCCACTCCTCACCAACAAACATACGCCTCAAAGCCGCCTTTGATTTTATCAAGGATTTCAGTGTGAGGAAGTTTGAGGCAAACCTCGTGATGCCTGGACGAGCCAACTCCTTTTGCCCCGTGTATTGCCTCATAATGCTAAGGACCAATGCATGATTGTAGATAAACTTGCTGATATATTTGGCCCTTTCAACTATTGATTTCACGCATTCAAGCTTACCAATATCCTCCAACATGAGGTCAAGGCAATGGGCCGCACAAGGAGACCAAAAAATTTTCGGGTGCCTCTCCATCAAAAGTTTACCTGCAGCAATTTTAAGTTAATTAGAAATTTTGATGTGTTAAGAAAATTTTAAATAATCATAGATGCCTCTCCATCAAGACTTGAAAAGTTCAAAATTTACCTGCAGCAACATAACTTGCTGCATTATCTGTCACCACCTGCACCACATTTTCTTCCCCCACCTCTTGTATGACTTCCTCAATAGCCTCACATAAGTATGTGGCATTTTTCACATGTGAGGAAGCATCAATAGATTTCAAGAACATGGTAGATCCTGAAAATAGAGTTTCAAACTTTCAACAAATCAAAATTTAATTTATTCAATGCATTTAGGGAAGTACAAATTAGAATGAATCATAATCAATCACCTCCGCAGGAAACAAGAAAATTTAGGAGTGTTCTATTCCTCCTATCCGTCCAACCATCTGTCATGATGGTGCAACCCTTTTCTCTCCAAGACTGTCGGTGGTCCTCTAGCTCAACTTTCATATCCTCAACCATTTGTAACAAGAGGGGGCCACTTAACTCAGCATCGGTAGGGGCTTTAAACCCCGCACCACAAATGGTTATGGAATCTACCATGCCTTGCCAATAAGGAGACCTGTCACAAATAGATTATGATTAGACAAAGTAAAATTCAACTTCAAACTATAAATTTACTTTTAAACTTAAAGCAATCAAATCAAAAAGAATTACCTGGCTGCAATAAATGGAATGTTGCAAAAGTACCAAAACTTGCAAATTTGTTTTCTTGCAGCATCATGAACCTCCTTGTTCCAACCCATACCCTCAAGCGAGGGTTGTGCCCCAGGAGTACTACGCGGCACAAAATAACTATCCAACCTGGATTTCCGAACTCTAGGGCCAAAGGTAATAGTGCCACCAGGAGGAGTAGAAGTAGAAGCACTAGCACTAGCAGAAGCACTAGCACTAGCAAAAGCACTAGGGTGAAAGGGAGGCATGGAAGAACCCTCTCCAACACAGCCTACGGATGTGGATGCGGATGCGGATGCGGATGCAGATGCATGGGAGCCAATAGCACTTAACTCTTCCAATTGCCTCTTCTTGGTTAACTTTTCTTGTTCATGTGTTTCTAATTGGACATAACAGAAACGTTTTGCCTCAGGAGTTTGTAATTTGCATATCTCAATATCATGGCCAGGTATGCCGGCAATATGGTATTTAAATCTATTGATGCCACCAAAATTAATTTCTTTACAAAACATTTTGTTTGATTTTTTTGTCTGCCAATAAAGTCTTCAGTATATTTCCAAGCCTCATCCTTTTTAGGCATTGTGAAAAATGAATGTTTTTTAAACGTGAAAGCTGCTGCAATAAGAAAATTTAATAAAGTTATAAACTAATAGAAAAAATCAGGAAACCCTACTTTAAAAAAAAATAAAATTGTAAATACATGTTTACAATTTTTTTCTAAAAAAATGTAGGGTTTGCACTTTGCCATTATTCTACTTCTCTCATTGTAATTAAGCTAAAAAAATAAAAACATTCAAGATTTGGAAAGTTAACTGTTAAACTAAAAAAAAATTAACAAACAAATGAAAAAAATCCATTAACATACTTAAAAAAACAAGCAAAATCTACCTTACCTCTTTCAAATGAGTTGAGAAGTCTTGCTTTGGACTCCTTGATGCTCTCAATGCAAGCCTATGGCCTCCCCAATGTGATTTGTGGTCTCCTTGATGCTCTTCTTCCTTGCTGATTGCAAACCTATGGCCTCTTGTTTTCCTTCCTCTCTCTCACTTTTCCTCTCTTCTTCTCACAAATAACAATTAAAAGACCTTTTAGGGTTATACCAAAGAGAATGGAAAAAAAAAACAAATGAAAAAGCTCTTTTTTTTTTTGTTTTTTTAAGTTCGAATTATGCCTATCGCGCGGCCGAGTCCTGGACCTCGGACTCGGCGAGTTTTGGCAAAACTCGCCGAGTCCGAGCGGCGAGTCGGCAAAACTCGCCGAGGTTGGCTCGACTCGCCAACTCGGCGAACTCGCCTGACTCGCGGCGAGTTTGGGGACTCTGATTTTTCACCTATCTATTTGTCTTAATAATCTTAGAAATTACCGTTTTCAATAATAATACCCTAACTCAAATATTGATGTGTGTAGAATATTGTTTGAGGTAGCTATCTAAACTAAAATAAAACTACAATATATCATGTCAAGATGACTCATATTATTATGGTTGGACAATTATAGTCAATGAACCAGACAACATACTTAAAATTCCAAACAATATCCTTGAAGTAAATAACAAAATTTTGTGTATTTCCCGAATTGTAATAGTTGTATGCAAGATGTCTCAGCAACCAGCATCAAAACTACTCAATGCAATCAATATCATAAGTTAATTGTCTACATACATTGTGAAAACATTTTGTATAGCTTGTCGATTTAAATTATAAGTTGTATCCATTAATATTCAAACTTTTTCTACATTTCAAGATCAACTCAATTGTATTCTAAATAATTACTCCTAACAACTCAATTGTATTCTAAATAATTACTCCTAACAAAGGCAATGCTTGTTTCTTCTAACTTTTGGCTGCCCTCTAATATATTACTCAAATCATATTTTGCTATCGGCGTAACCATTGTACCTCATTGGGGTGTAAGTGCTAGTAGGTTAATTAGCCGATAGGCTATATTACATCTGTCTCATGTCAGTATATGGTATTCTTCTGTTAGTCTATGGTATTCTTCTGTCAGTTTATGGTTTTCTTCTCTGCTGTCTGGTAAATTTCATCAGAAAACAAGATGAGAAAACCTCTCTTCTGCGTGCTAAACTCCGTCAGAAAAAAGCGGAAAGATTTTCCAATCAATCTGTTTTTTTGTAGACATGCGATCAAATGAAATGTTGTGATCAAATCAAAGCAAATATTTAGCAATCAATATTTTTATTTAAAATTCTTGTCTATAGCTCATGATTTCCATATTTTTAGATTTTCTTTCATCTTATTACCTGATAGATTGAAGTGGCAAATATACAGAGATTAGTTTGGTTTTGTCTGGAGATGGAAGCACAACACAGAGTGGATCACCATCATCCAAGAAAATTACTGTTTAACTCATTTTAAGTACAGTTTAACTCAACATGCTGTAGTTGACAACAATTCAGTGAGAAAAAAATAGAATGAAAGAGATTTTTGGTTATTTCCGATTTAATCATTTTTATGGCAAATATTCTGTGAACATTTGAAAAAAACTAAATCATGTGTCCAATAGTTTGTTGATAACAGCAAGAGCGTTGCTCATGTATTCTGTCACATTTTTCGTTTTGGCTACAGGGGCCATGTTCGCATTTATTTCATGAATGTACACAGGTGGACTGATTAGTTAATGCTAGACTTATATGAACATCTCTATCACTTTGGAAAGAGCCTGAACTGTTGAGCTCATCCATTGTATCCTTCAAAAGTTCTGTGCAATCCTTGAGAGCATTTTGGTTGCTCTGTGTAGGTTTTTACCAAGTTAAGCGTAACTGATAAAAGTTGAAAAAAAAAATCAAATGTTTTGGAGAGGATAGTGTTTCAATTCCTATTTTTTTAATTATACGATTGATCTTTTATCAAAGTAGAAAGGAACAATGAGGGAATCTAAAGCTGATCAAACCAATATGCTTATGCAAACGAACCCTCAAAGGCCACCACCATAGTGTGAACAAAGAATTAGAATTTCATTACATCTAAAGCAAACTGAACAAATGACCATCAAATCTGCTTGAGAGAATGGGCATCTAAGGGCCGATTTGTCAATGTAAATGAAGCATAGATGACTCAATGTAAATGAAGCATAGATGACTGCCTAAGCAAGATGGAGTTTATGCAAACCAAGGGTTTAAGGTCGCCATCATTATACAATTCAAGAAGAAAATCTCGATCAGGTAAGAAGGACTAATGCAAACCAAGGGTGTAAAGCCGCCCAATCAGAGTTTTCATAGTTCAAACAAAGGGCTCAAAACCGATCAAGTTGTGCAAAGGAACAAGAAGTTGCCACCCAGCATATAGCTATGCAATTGAAGGTCAGAAGGCCGCCCAAAGGGTTTTGTGCAATTAAACCCCCAAATGCGGCCACCCTAAGTTTGATTTTAGGCAAGTTTAAGTTTTGCGAATGAAGGGTTCAATACCGCCAACATTGCAAATGAGGCATCAAAGGCCAATTTAGCATTAGGAGGTTTTTGTTCAAAAGGGACAGGCAATATCTTTCATCAAGCTTGCTTTTGCAAATGATGCCATAAGGGCTGATTTGCTTAGGATCAATGAGGCAATCTAAAGCTGATCAAACCAATGTTCTTATGCAAACTAACCCTCAAAGGCCACCACCATAGTGTGAACAAAGAGTTAGAATTTCATTACATCTAAAGCAAACTGAACAAATGACCAAGTAAACACCGCCTTATCTTGGTGGAATGAGGCAACCAAAATCTTTCAAATAGATCTGATCATGCTAATGAAGCCCTCAAGACTGAAATCCATTGTGCAATTGAAATAACAAGGGCCGAATTGATTGGGCAAATGAAGGAGAGAAGGCCGAAGTTTATGTTATGCAAATGAACACATCAACACAGATTTATCTTGGTGAAGTATGGCAACCAAAAGTTGATCGAACCAACTTGAGTTTGCAAATGGGGAACAAAATACCGATTTGTCTTAGTTGCAAATAGGGCAATCAACATTTGATCAAACAGATGAGCTAATGCAAATGAAGGCCATATTGCCGATTATGCAAATGAAGATGCAAATGCTGATCAAGTAAAGTTAGTTGTGCAAATAGAAGCTAAGTTGCTGCTAAAGGATTTGTACAAACCAATCACTTAATGCCAATCAAGCATGCTGTGTAAATAAAGAACTAAGTCGACCACCCTTAATAAGGTATAGGCGCTCAGCAAGGAACAAAATAAAATGTTTTACTTGAAAGTGCATGTCGGCCTAAGGTGAAAGGAGGCAACCCTTGGTATTCAAACACCTATATAAAGGAGGTATTTCATTTCATTCTAAAACATCATTCAGCAAGCAATTAATAATTTTGATCAAGAGCAAAGCGAAATACTTAGAAGGCAGAGATTTTTGGTAACAAAGATCAGCGAGTCTGTTGATCATTACATTGATCAAATTCTACCTTGAGGCAGTGATTTAATTTGCAAAGGTCAGTGAATTCCTTGATCATTCCATTGATCAAAGAAGGCGATTTTAAATTAGGTTGCTTGAGATCAAATTGGAGGCATTTTCAATCTACTTTGAAGGCAGCCTGGGCAAAGCTAAGTAAATTTTCCATACATAATCATACCTGTGGCAAACACAAAGTCAAACATGAGTAAGCAGAATCAGATCTAAAGGGGTAAAAGTAGACATAAAAATCAGACAGATCAGGGCATACAAGGAGAAAGGTAGGTATTGTTAAATATGAATTATATGTGTTTGATGCCTTCTTGTTTGTTTTGTAGGTGACAAAGGAGGGAATCAAAAGGGCAGGCTTGATTGTTGACATCAGAACAACACTCCAAGGAGGGTAGTTCAACTTCAAGACCAAGTTCGAGTCATGCAAAGCAGAGATCAAAGCAAGCACAATGATACCAAGGAAGGAGACTACACAAGAAAGACTTGAGGATATTCAAAAGCTTTCATTACATCATGGCAACAAATACAATCATCAAAAGGCAATATGGGGAAGCAAGGATAAGGGGTTGACTAGACGAAGTTGATGTTTCCCATCATCACCACATTGAGCAAGCTTGTGATGTTGAGTGTCAAGTCTACCAAGCAAACCGAGATGTCATCACCCACCCAATTGATGAGTTCCACATCAGCATATCTAGATGCAATGTACTTGACTCTTCCTATGACGGCACAAACTTTGAGATACCTAACCTCATATTTCATTGGTTCACAGTCAATATGGAACACATGTCAAATTAAATGCAATTTTCTCATTGGTCAAAGGGAGTTGTTATAACAAACCCTAATTAGGGTTTTGATCTTGTAATCTCGGCCATCGATTGTGAATCAATTTGAGCCATTTATTGTATAGAGCTATCTATAGAAGTCTCAAATGTCTCATTTGTAAGGGAATGTTAGAAGAATTGAAGAACATATAGAATAGATTAGAAGATAGAATAGGAGTTAGATTAGGAGAAGGCAAAGATTGTTGCCAAGACTTTGTTGTAAAGAGCATATGATTTCATTGAAGCTACGGTGAATTTAATGTGTTATTTCAACAAGTTGCACGGTCTTTACTTCTCAATTCATTTTCATGTTGTTTAGATGAAAGAAAGGAATTGTGAATGATCAATGGTGGAATTCATTTATCCATACCACTAGCAATTTGCTGATTGTAAGTTTGCCTTGTGTGGTCAACTGGAATCCTTAAAGGAGCTTAACTTCAATTGCTATTCACAATTTGATATGCATTGCCTTGATAGTATCCTTCTTGTTAATAGTGATTTGAAGTTTTGAACATCATTTTGCATTTCTTAGAAGATCGCACTATAAGCTTTGTGGAGTTGTTGCTTTGCATGTCAAAGGAAGGCTTAGTGGAGTTTCATCAAAGATTGTCCATCGCCCCTACATTCTTAGGAGTAGCGTAGTCTTCTTAAACTCTATCCTTTTGCCCTTTTTTAATCAAGTGAAATTTCCACGTTCCAGCAATATTCAAGCAAGCATTCAAGTATTCAACGCAAGTCCCCTTGGATTACCAAAAATCACATCAACCCATTGAGCTATCTACACGTCAAGACTTGACTAAAGAAACTTTGCAGTCATCTCGGTTGATCATATCATTTAGCATCCAAGGAGATTTTGATCAAGAGAGGATAGAGTGCCTTTGGTATTTTATTCCGTGTTGCATTGTGCATAAAAACACATCAACAGTTTTGGAGGAGAAAAATAACCAGCAGAAACATTTCTCTGCATTGTTGGGCAACCAATTTTATGCTTTGAGGAGTTACTATGTGAGGAGCTGAAAGTATATAACCTGACAGTATGGATCTCAATGTTAAATTCCTTTTATGGGATCTCAATGTTAAAATTTAAAAGGAAATATACTTTACTTAGTTTAGCTTTTATTTTTTTCATAAATCAATAAGCTAAAAAAGAGAAAAAATAAGCTATTTAAATAGTGTCATTAAAGAAAACAATAATAGCAGGAATGGGTAGTGCTTTGAAAGAGAATGCACATGAGAGGGCATAACTTCTAGGAATCTGTCTATTTAACTAAGGTCAAGCAAGGATACGTAAGAGACAGTATGGGCCCTTGAAAAACATGAAACATTTGCATTATTGATCGGAGACCAATCCTTTTTCTGAGTAGTGGATTTAGAAAGGCAACAATGCCAAAGCTTTCTGACATATGGTGGTCAAGGATATCACCAATCTGATGCAAATCCTTTCCAATTTCTACCCTAGTTTTAGTGAGAGATTGGTCCTCTAAATCTTCGAGCAAAATCAAAACCCCACATTTTTGGCTTACAGGTTTTCAGCAGCTATTGAGGATGAGGTACCGAGATTCCCTAATAGCTTAGGGACTTTCATGTGTGGCATTTATAGCTGTTGGAGTGGTTTTTTCACCACACCTTAGAGACTTTACTGTGTGCTGTGTATTTAAATTATAAATTTTCATTAAAATCTGAACTGGCTTTAGTGACTTCTATGTGCATTGTTTATTGAAATCATAAATTTTAATGATTGCATATAGTTCTTATATATTTATCCTTTCAGCTCAAAAGATGCAAAAATGATGATCTATAACTCAAAAAAACTGCGAAATTTTAAAACGAAAAAACCCTAAAAAAAATTTAGTTGGCTTAGGCTCCTGATGGCACGCCTTGCTGATCACCAAAATACATATAACAGATAGGAACTTACAATCAAGTTATAGAAGCAATAATGATGGGAAGTTCAGGACATTTAACCAGTGTTTGAGTAAATAACAATTCTGCTTTAGTTGTAACAGGGGACAATTTTCAATACACACAAACTTCAAAGAAGTTCAACAAGAGAATTTGCACCAAACTTTATTCACAATGAATTCACCAGTCATTACAATGTGATTCAAATTCTACAAATTCTACAGGAATCGGATTGTCTGACATTTTCAACCATTATACATCCCATATCTTTTACGAACTTCTTCCTTGTAGGATCGATTGACCAATTATGATCGGCTTCTTCAATGTTGGCCTTCTCTTGTGTATTTCTTCTTTTCTTCTTCCATGGAGATTGACCAACCCGGATACACTAGCAATACCCCTTTAAATAGGAGGGCAGTCAGTTGTATTAATGTCAAACTGCCAACGAGGTCGTTTGTAATTGTCAAGTTGTTGCTTCCCATCTTCCTGTCCCCAATTAGACAGAAAGCTCTTCGACAGGAAGTTCAAAACCAAAACTAAACTAACTTGCAGAAACAAACTCAACAAAACAAACAAAAAAACCAAAATTGTAAGAAGGGACACAAATCAAGGAACGGGAAGGATGCCCTTTGCATCAGACTCCCCAGGCAGAAAAATGATCATGAGCTCCTGCTCATGAGTTTTGCAATAGAATAACCCAACTGATTGTGTCCTGCTCATGAGTTCTGCAATAGAATAACCCAACTGATTGACTTCAGATTTGGTGAGCCAAGAAGCATCTTGTACTAGATGATTTTGCCACTTAACCAGATATCTGAAGTATTCATGCTTTCGGGTTTTCTTCCACAACTGTGTATCCATAATACACTCTATGTCTTGCGGAGAAGATGAAGTTCTTGCTGGTTCCAGTGTTTGACAGTTCTGTCTTTGTTGCACCATCCTCCACAACTCCCTTATAAGGATACAGATCTGCTACATTAAAAATGGGAGAGATGCCAAGGTCGGAAGGTAGAGCTATTTCATATGCATTAGCAAAAAACTTTTTGAGAATTTTACAAGGACCAACCTTTTTCATTTTAAGTTTATTGTACTCCCCCTTAGGAAATCTCTCCTTTCGAAGGCTAGCTAATACAAGGTCTCCAACTTGGAAATGTATCTCCCTCTGCTTATGATCAGCATGTTGCTTGTACTGCTGATTTTTGCCTTCTATATTCATCTTGACCTCCTCATGGAGATCATGTATGCGTTTAACAAAATCTTCACCTGCTGCACTACCCCTTTCCATGTTACCAAGATCTCTCAACTCCAATACCCCCCCTTGGATGCATACCATATAAAACATAGAATGGACTAAATCCAGTACTCCGATTAGGAGAATCATTAAATGCAAACTCAGCTTGAGCCAAGGCTCAATCCCTATTACTTGGTGTTTTTCCAACAATGCATCTCAATATGTTACCAAGACTTCGATTAACAACCTTTGTTTGACCATCCGTTTGGGGGTGGTAAGTAGAACTAAACCTCAGATTCGTTCCCAATTTCTTCCATAAGGTCCTCCAAAAATGACCCACAAATTTAGAATCCTTATCAGAAATGATACTTTTGGGAATTCCATGCAATCTCACTACTTCTTTAAAGAACAAGTTTGCAATGTTAGTGGCATCACTAGTTTTCTTGCAAGGTATGAAATGCACCATTTTAGAAAATCTATCTACCACAACAAAAATAGAGTCATTGCCCCTCTGTGTGCGAGGCAAACCCAACGCAAAGTCCATACTCACAGAGTCCCAAGGCCGAGTTGGAATTGGAAGTGGTTGATATAATCCAGCATTTTGGCTTCTCCTTTTAGCATGTTGACAAATGCTGCACCTTTCTACATATCTTCTCACATCCGCTTGCATCTTGGGCCAATAATAATAAGTGCTGAATTGCAAATAAGTTTTATCCTATCCAAAGTGACCAATAAGACTATAATAAGAAGAATACTTTTTCTTGGCATTATTTAGTTTCTCACTAAAGTATGCTACTGGTTTACCTTCTTGACTAAGGACAACCCCAATAGCCAACCCAATAGCATAACCCACTAGCATCGCACTCCACTTGAAACACCTTCTCAAAGTCTGGAAAAGCAAGAATGGGCTGCTCACTCACCTTCTGTTTGATAAGTCTTGATTTTTTTTCAGCCTTTCTAGTCCATTCAAATGGTTTCTTATTCCCCTTAATAGTCTCAAGAATAGGTGCTACCACATGACTGAAATATTTAATAAACTTCCTATAAAAACTCTCTAGACCATGAAAACTCCTTACCTCCATTACACTTTTTGGTGTTGGCCATTCAAGTATGGCTTGTACTTTTTCCTTGTCCATCTTTAGTCCATTGTTGGACACCGCAAAGCCCAAGTAAATCAGCTCAGTCTGCAAAAATACACACTTCTTGAGATTTATTTGCAACGTCTCCTCATGTAGCCTTCTCAAAACCTGCCTCAAATGCTCCAAGTGCTCATTCTTAGACCTGCTAAACACTAGAATGTCATCCAAATATGCAATCACAAATTTCCCTAGGAAACGTTTAAAAACCTCATTCACGCCTGTTGAAACAGCTGTTCTTCGACTAGCTGTCGAGTCTCATAAAAGGGGCTAGGTGCATCAGACAATCCAAAAGGCATAACTAGCCATTTATATAAACCATCACTAGTCTTAAACGCTGTTTTCCATTCATCTCCTGATCTGATTCTTATTTGGTGGTAGTCACTTTTCAAATCTATCTTAGAAAAATACATGGAGCCACTTAAACAATCCATTAAGTCTTCAGTTCTAGGAATGGGAAACCTATATCTTATAGTAATTTTATTAATAACCCTTGAATCAGTGTACATACGCCATTCCTCTCCTTTCTTTGGTACAAGTACTATGGGAACAACACAAGGGCTGAGGCTTTCCCTTATCAAACTCTTCTTTAAAAGATCCTCCACCTGCTTCCTTATCTCTTCATTTTCCATAGGCGTCAACCTATAGGCTGCCTTGTTGGGAAGACTAGCTCGTGGAATCAAATCCATATGGTGGCTAATGCTCCTCATAGGTGCAACTCAATAGGCAAATCAGATGCAACAATATCTAAATATTCATTCAAAATACCTTGCACTTTAGGAGGCAAATCATCAAGTTTTGTAGAAATAAACACATGCCTAGGTTTAAGAACCAAAGCAAATCCTACTTCCTCATTCTTCATATCATATATGAATTCCTTACCACTTACCAACATTACCTTACTGTTGCTGCTACTGCTGCTGTCCTCTTCTCACCCTTGGAGTGGCATCAAGGTATGCTTTGTTGGAAATGTTGTCATTGATGTCAAGGTTACGTAGATGATTGGATTTCATTGTCATTGATGTCAAAGAAATTAAAGAGAAGGTTTACAAGTTTGAAAGAAGTGAAGACAAAGTTATCATTGGTGCCTCTATTCTGGTCATTACTATCAAGATAAATGTTCTTATTATGTTCATCTATCATCATGATTGAAAAGATTGATTGTATTCTCTAAATTAAAGATTTAGATAATCATTGGTCTTGTGGTCGATCCCATACTTGTGACTCAAGAATACGTGAGATCATTTTTTTGAGTATACGTGAGATAAAAAGTAGCAATGCAGTATTTAATTGTAAAGGAGATAAAGACAAATCTGAGAAAATAATTAAGTATGGTGACTTAATAATAAAGGTCGATTCACTAAGAAAACACACAGAAATGAAAAGAATAACAACTTAATTAAAGATACTGGAGTATTTTAACAGTGCTGTATCAGTTTGTGACCACATTAAATACACTTGCCATCCTTGCTTAACACTCACAGATTGGGTTGTGCCGTTCTCATACTCATTAGTCTGAAGTATAGAGGAGGACGTGGATAGGAGAATGACAGCGATCTATTTAAAGAAACATCTCACCAAAAATAGTGACTACATTCTGGCAGCGATCATGTTTATGAAAAATATCAAAAGCAACTATATTAAAAGTAGACTGAAGAAGTGGTTTGTTTAGAACAAGTAGAAGAAGACAGCGAGTATATTAGAGTTAAAGGAAGAACAACGATAAAGAGATCCGGAAGAAATTGATATAATGCAGTGATTCCTATACTATAATGTGCAGTAATAAAGGACAATGAGCGATTTATTTTGAGCAGTAATTATTGACTATCAGAAGCAGTGATTAAGAAAACATTAATGCAGAGAGTATGTTTTTGGGCTTATATCTATAAATAAAAACAAATAAAAAAGGATTAAAAGCAGCAATAAAGATCAATACACTTAACTGCAGCGATCAAACAGTCTAATATGGTGGTTGACCAAGCTAATGATTTTATGATAATAAAATATTAATATGTGGTTAACTAATGAGTTACAATTCATTTGGAAGTGGTGCGATTTGTACAAAGGAAATACTGATTAAGACAAAAGGTGCGATTATCCAAGGAAGTGTGATTTATGGTAATTAGAAGAGAGATAGCACTTTAATAAATGATAAATGTTGTGTTTTGATTAACACATGAAAAGGTACGATTATAATTAATGAGAAAAGTTTAATAAATAAAATCTCATTTTAGAAAGATACAACCATTCGATGGTTTGTTAAAAGACATTTAAAAAGAATGTAACTTTTCAGGAAAGGCTACGTAAAGAATATATAGGGGAATTAAAATAAAAAAAGAGAGAATTAATGTGAGATACGAGTGGAGAATAATAATTCTGAACTCATTTCAGACTGAGAAAATATTAGTGTGGAGAAGAATGTGAGTATGTGAAAAGACAAGTGTATATACATATACACATACACACCAGATTCAAAAAGTATGTGTGTTGTGTGTATCGAGTCAACCCGATAAAATATTTGATGTACACACCATATTAAAAGGTGTGCTGAATAATAGTAGATGTGGTGAAGACATGAAGAATAGAAGATAAAATAAATATTCAGATCTGCAGTTAAAGAATTAAAAGAAAATTATTGAAAAGTTGGAATGCAAATATAGCAAAGTATGTAGGTAATAGAAAATTTAAAGCAAAGAAATGGGACTCGGACTCGGCTCGGACTTGGCAAGGCTGAATCAGACTCGGACTCGGGTCTCGGCATCAAACTCGGCTGGACTTGGGAAAGTGAAAAACTCAAGAAATTTAGAGATTTTTAAAGATTTAAAACTTGTTTTAGGCACCCTTTATTGAATACACCTTAAAGACACAATAACATCATCAAACTCGGCTCATTTGATTACATACACAAGTATACATCAATCACATAAACATAAACACAAATTGTAGCTGAAGGAAATAACAAACATAGATATATAAATATTGTCAAATGTATACAATATTACAAAACTCGTGGAATAAAAAATCCATGTGATCATATGATCATCATCAAATGTTTCATACAAATACCAAAGGTAAATACAACTACAAGCCTATGGCTCAGAGGAGCTTGCACGGTAGCACCCTCTGGCCCCGGCCCCCTGCGAAGGCATCTAAGGTAGGTCCTGGATGATTCGACAACCATAGCCGCTCCCCGTGACACCATGCCATGCTCACCAACATCGGGAGCATCCGTGTCACTATCTGCCTCTGAATCTCTTGTCTGTGCTCGTGCTCTCCACTCCTCCTCTGCCATGGCTACAGTCTCAGTCTCTATATCTACCTGGTCGATCCAATCAGTGTTAGACTCGGCGGTTAAGTTTTCCCTACTTCTATTGACGCAGTTTCCCCCCATATTTTTCGACGGGGGTTTGGGGGCAGTGCCACCAAGGTGGGGTCAAGGGGCAATGCCTCGGGTGTTATTTTTCTATTGGCTGATATGTTGTAACCCTAATTTTTCTCATTCTCAGGCGGAGGTTGTAGTGAACAAAGACGAGACCATTCATTTTAAAATGTTTTTTTTTGGTCATTTTACTTGACCTAGGCAGTAGCCGAGTTTGGGGCTCGGGACTCGCCGAGTTTGAGCCAAACTCGCCTACTTGGCAAGTCTGGCGAGTTGCTAGCCAGACTCGGACGAGTCCGAGTCCGAGTCCCAGAGACTCGGCGAGCATGACTGGGACTCGGACTCGCCAAGTTTAGGCAATTCATGGCGATTCCCGTTTCTTTGATTTAAAGGCAGATGTCTGAGTATATTGCAGCAGATACAAAAGAAGATTATGCAGATCTAAAGGTAGATCTGTAGAGTTTATGACAGAATTATAAGTGCAAATTGGAGAACAAATTGAAAAGGATTTAATGAGGGAATTGTGATCAGTTTTGTGGCAGATTTATTGTCACCATAATGGCAGTTTGAATAAGAGAGTTTGTGGAAGAAAAGGATATCCATCATCTGAAATATCCCCTGCCGTTATAGGACTAAACACTTAGCTGGCAGCCTACTGTTCCAAGTCTTAGTTTGTATAACCTGTGTGTTATGTGGTTTCTAGACTGCAGTATAACTTGCATGTTATGCTGTTTTGACTGTTGCAAGTTTTCAGACTTGTGTTTGGAAGCATAAACCACAAAGAATAATCAAAGGATGACTACCAATCAACACTATAAGCCTCTAGGGTGATGGTGCAAGTTGTATTTGTGTTTACCAATGCAATAGTATGAATACATATGCAAGAACATGAAGCTACAACAGACTGTAATTTTGACAAACAGTTGGCATGAAACCAGTGTTCCACGGGGACGCGTCCCCCTGTCAGAAACGTGTCGGGGACGGGGGGATGTGGATGCGATGTCCCCCGCCGTCCTGCCACCGCCACCCAAGCGCCGCTGGGACGCGTAGATGTCTCCGCGTCTCCTAGGAGACGTCTGGGTGTCTCCTCGTCTCGCGAGAGACACCCAAACGTCTCTCGAGGGATAGGGAGACGCCCTCCCGCGTTCCCACGTCAAAGCAAACCAAAAAAGCATTTTTAAAAAAACATGTGATGTCAAAGCAATGGCATTAGATATTCGTATTTTTGTTTTCCTTTTTCGATAGTCATATGATAGAAATGAGGAATCTCCAATTTGACAATTTCATTTGTCAAATTTTATTATTTATTTAGCAACTAGTATTACTAATCTAAGTAATCTTGGTATTTCCTATAGTTTCATTTGAAATCTAATTCTTATACTGTTTTACTGTTATACATCTTTTCAAAACTAGTTTTTCAAGTACTATATGTATATGTATAAGTATATGAGCACCACCACCCTGCCACCCCCCCGCCGTCCCCAAATTTAGGCCCTTGGTCCCCCCGTCCCGAAAACGCATCCCCGCGTCCCCCCCCGTCCCCAACGCCCGTGGAACACTACGTGAAACCTTTGTAACATTGATCAAGAGATGCAACTCAATTACTCCATTTATTCAAGAGACAATAGGGTCATTACATTACTCACACGTGTTCAAATACTTAGCAACCTACTAATGAATACTCAGAATTTTCTGAGAACACAAGGCAGCCATGTTGAATAGCATACAATATGTAATTACAAAGAGAAGGATGCCCAAAATAGAACCTGATTATAATCGCCTTGTTTGGTGGTTGAAGAAGCAATCAATATCCAAACTGTTGTGCCTTTTCCATCGCCAAATCGAAGGGTTCTTCAAAATCGCCCCTGTTCCTAATGGAAGTCTGAAAATAAATTATGATCAGCTGCTAAACCTTTACTTGGTCTCCTAACATGATCGCCTTATTCCCTTAAGTGTGACGCCATCCTTTTTGGTGAGATTCGTTGCCAAAATGGAGAACTATGAGCAAATTTGTAGAAAAAGGAAGTCTGTTACAATTCTCTTCAGTTCTGATTTGTCTCCAAATCCTTTCTATTTCTCCTTCCAAATGCATCAATGAGAATCGCCTAAAATCCCCAATGTAATCGCTGTCCTCCAAGGTTCACTTTGATACTTCAACTAAGAGATACAGGCAAACTCGAGGGTATGAAGGAAGTTCGAATTATCTCAGACCTGCAATAAGGGCGGCTGCCTCCAATTTCCCACTTCCAACTGATTTCCAACTAAATTGTTTCCCTTCTCCAATAAAGATTAATGCACATAGGATGACCAAAATGATAAGCTGAATACACCTTTAAACCAACTACCATGAATATGCAACAAAACACATTAGGCACAATATGTAACACCGAATTATCTCCCACTCTTAGCTGCAACCCTTTGGAAGATCTTTCACTTCCTTAGTTATGCTATCTATGGGAGTTTTCGTTCCAAAAGACGAAGATCTGCAGAAACCCTTCGATTCCACAAAACCCAATCAATATCCAAATCAATAACCCAAGCTGCCTTGAAGCTTCAACTAGATATCGCTTTATACTTTTTTTTCCCGTCCATCTCTAGAAGCTTCTAGAAGTGACTTTATGATATAATATTTAATTAAGTCACCTTATTAAATTAATTAAATATAAAGTCATCTTTTAATTTTTTTTAATTTATTTGATAACTTTATAAATAATTTACTTAATATTATTAATTAAAATAATTAATTAAGCTATCCACTTAACTAATTAAATTAATTAGATAATTCCTCTCCCAAAATGGGGATATTACAATCTGCCCCTCCTGAAATTGCTTGTCCCCAAGCAATCATAGATGCAAGAATAATCACCCCCATTTGGATCCCATGGGAAGATCTGTGTAATGTCCCTGCTGTCACCACATAGCTCTTGTAAAACCAGCACTAACATCACCAATTGATTCTGCTGAACCAAGTCAATTACCTCATCACATGCTACAGGAGTATAAGCCTCATGAGGAAGCAAGTCAAATGACTGACCAATCTTGCTCCCAATCTCTGCAGAAAGTGAGCCATCAAATAAGCCATCCATCACATGTAGCCTTGAACTATGCATCTGAAATAAGCCATGATCTTGAGGATCAAATGTGAAGCTGTAAAAACTCCTCACTATATACACCTCCGATTTTCCTTCTATGAGACCTGTATGAAATCCTGATGCACTAGAAGGATCCCAATCATCACTATTAGGAGAATGATCCACATCCAAATCATAGAGTGGATTATCCAACAACCATGTAGCATCAAACTCAAACAATGGGTTATCCACCATCTCATGCTCCTCTTGAATAACCATCTGTTCTTTTCTCCTACTCACTTTCCCACAAAGAGAGATAGAGTGCAAGCTTCCATCCACAATTCCCCCCAACACAATCCCTATTATTTGATTTAAATTTCATTTCCAACTTAGGTACTTTGAGGGTAAATTCTTCTATGTCTTGGAGCCATTTCATTCCTAAGACTACATCTGCTGCCCCCATGTTAACCACATAAAAATCAGCTTGTAGCTCATAATCATTCAGCTGCAAGGTGATACCACATATCCGTTTGGTGCACATGAGGCTATATCCATCTACAACTCTAACTCAAAATCCCTTGAAATCCTTTGTCTGCAACTTGCATCGTGCCACAAATCCTTCATCAATGAAATTCCGTGTTGCTCCAGTGTCAAGCAAAGCAATGCAACGCTGCCCATCAACTGATCCTCTGAATTGGAAAGTAATCTCGCCCTGCTCGTCAGCAAATAAAGCTATAGGAGATAGATTCCCATCCGGCTCCAACTCTATTGCAGCATTTCCACCCTGATTGTCTCCTAAAACAGCTGGCTGATCTGAATTTTTAGAACTAGGATCCTCATAATACACCCACATTGCACGATTTGCCTTGCCCTTAGGCTTCAAGGGGCAATCATACTCTCTACTGTAAGGCTCCTTGCACCAAAAGCATAATTTTCTCCTCAACTCTTCTTGTGTCTCCTCATCCACCATAGTTGCTGATTTCTTTTTTTTTATCAGCAATTTGTTGAGGACTTTCATTGCTGGTAGGAGTTTCTTTATGCGAACTTTTGTTTTTAGGGGCTGCAAAATCCATACACCTTGCTTTCTTCATTGCTTCTTGTACTGTAGGTGGGTCAAAGGCTTTCAACCAGCCTCTTAGTGGCTCCACTAATCCTTCCATGAACAAGACAACCAATCTCCTTTCACTAATGCTAGGCACCATAACTGATAGTCTTTGAAAATCACCGATATATGTCTCCAAGTTACCCACCTGTTTCAGCTGTGCTAATTCTCCGAAGTACATCTCCGGATCCTTGCGATCAAATTGCTCTATCAGCATGTCCGTGAATCCCGCATAAGTGGTGATGTGATTATGACCAAGTGTGATTAATCCATGGTACCACCACTCATGAGCAACACCCTCCAAATGTAATGTGGCAAACCTGATAGCATCTTCTTCGGGCATAGGTCTCAATGACATGTAGTTATCTAACTTTTGTACCCATGCTCTTGCTGTACATTTGTCACTTCCATCAAAATATGGCATTGTAATTTTCCCAAGAGTATCCTCATTTACTAACAATTGATGTCCTTTTTGTAATCAACTTAGGCCTACTCATTTACTAACAATTGATGTCCTTTGTGTAATCATGATACCTCATAAGGAGACGGATGCTTGATCTTTGTAATGCCTAACTTATCTACCATCTACCACTATCAATGATTAATTTGCAACATTTACCTTTGGACTTACATTTGGTTTTGAACAAGGCTCTCCTTTGGATTGGTTCTTGATTTTCTTTTTGGGGCTTCAACAAGACCCTCTTTAGTAACAATGATTCTCTTGATTCAGGTTTCTCCTTGTGGTGAATAGGTGATCCTGCACTCTTTTGGTCAGCATGGACTATTTGATTACTTCTCTCAAACTTTGAATGTTCTCCTTGAGATTATTCAGGGCATTCCCAACTTTTGTGTCCATATTGGTTGCACTTAAAACACTTTCTAGCAAACCCTTGACATCTACCTTGAGAACCACCTCTACCATAGGGTCTTCCACCTTTTTTTTGGTAACCTCCTCTATCATTGTTGTCTGTTCCACTAGAACTTCCAACCTTTTCTCCTTGATGAGGTTTCCGTCCTCTACTAGTTTTTTGTTCCCTTCCTCTAAAATCTCTTCCCCTCTTTCTCTTTTGTTGACTTTGCTTTCTCTGTAACTTCTCTTCTGCCTTAATGGCAAGTTGATAAGCCTCTTCTAGACTTCTAGGGGACACGAGACTTAATTCATCTTGTAGACTATACTTCAACCCATTCATGTATCTTGCCACTTTTTCTAAGTCTTCCTCACTATGCCCTGATCTAATCACTAGTTTATAGAATTCCTTCGTATACTCTTTTACAGACATTTCCTTTTGTTTTAAGTTTTGCAATCTCTTCGAGAGATTAGTTTGATAATCTCCTAGAAGGGACTTAGCCTTCAACTTTGTAACCATCCGATCCGAAGAGTTAATCTTGTCTTTATTTTTCTTTCTTCTCTCAGATTGGACAAAGTCCCACCAGATAGTAGCGTGGCCCTTCAATCTGGTACATGCAAACTTTACTTTCCTTTCCTCTGCAACTTCCTCATTCAAAATACTTGTCTAAGTCATTGATCTAGTCAATTAGATCTTCCCCATTGAGGCTTCCCGAATACGTAGGAATCTCTTAGGTTTGGAACCAATATTCATCACTGTCCTCAATAGTCTTTCCTCAAACCCTTCAAGTTCTTCCTGTTCTTCTTCCTCACCATCCCATGGTTGTTCTTCCTCTCAAACATCACTCACATCATCGCCAGTTGTTCCTCTTCTCTATGCCCTTTACATGGCATCCATTTGAGCAATCAAATGCTGCAACATCTCTTGGACTACATCAGGCCCTCTTTTACCTCTTCCTTGGGCTCCTCCTCTACCCATTCTCCTAGGAGGCATTTTGTCTACTCAACAAAAGCCCAATCTCTTTTAGGCTCTGATACCGCTATGATGACACGCCTTGCTGATCACCAAAATACATATAATAGATAGGAACTTACAATCAAGTAACAACAACAATAATGAGGGGAAGTTTAGGACATTTAACCAATGTTTGAGTAAATAACAATTCTACTTCAGTTGCAACAGGAGACAAGATTCAATACACACAAACTTAAAAGAACTTCAACAAGAGAATATGCACGAAACTTTATTTACACTGAATTCACCAGTCATTACAATGTGATTTATTTTCTAGAGGAATCAGACAGTCTAACATTTTCAATCATTGTACATTCCACAGTTTTCTACGGCCTTCTTCTTTGTAGGATTGATCGATCAATTATGATCGACTTCTTCATTGGCAGCCTTCTCTTGTCTATTTCCTTTGTTCTTCTTTGTGGAGACTGGCCAACCTGGATACACTAGCAATCCCCCTTTAAATAGGAGGGCAGTGAGTTGTATTAAACGTCAAACTGCCAACAGGGTTGTTTGTAACAGTTTGGCTGTTGCTTCCCATCTTCCCGTCGCCAATTAGACAGAAAACCCTTCGACAGGTTGTTCAAAACCAAAACTAAACTAACCTATAGAAACAAACTCAAGAAAACAAACAAAAAAACCAAAATTGTAAGAAGGGACACAAAACAAGGAACGGCAAGGAGATGCCCTTGCATCAGCTCCTATAATCTTGATGCGTTTGCAAATAGAACAAATGATTGGCGGCTGAGTGGATTTTAAAGTAGCATGACATAGTTTTTATAACAACTACTATTGGAAGGAACAACGCCTCCCAATTAAAAAAGGATAAACATTATATTGGCTCTAAATGGTCAAAAGAAAACTTCAAATACATAAATTGGAATCTAGATTATAAATACAAGTCTAGAAAAGGTGTAGAATCTTTCTTGGTCGCTGTACTATGAGGCCTAGAGGACAATACAATAATAAACAATAAAAAAGTGAATAATTTTTATTTTTATTTTTAAAAGAAGAAATAAACCATACATTAACCAATGCTAGAAGATGATACTAGATAAGATGCAAAGAACATATAAATCATATAAGTGTCATCAAGGCCTCACAATGATATAACACAAATATCATAATCAAATGTAAATGAAGAAATGAGAAACTTTTACAAATAATATTACATTGTCCTTCCCAAGGTACATGATTCGGTTTACATTGTCAAGAGAGTATACATAAGATCATAAATTACATTACAAGGTATCCTTATGGATACAATCTTCAAAATACAAAAATGTCAAAAGCTCAATAGTTGGAGGGCAAGGTAGATCTTCGGTCTTCTTCTCGAACCATCTCGATTATGATGCAACTCATACTAAAACCCGATGGGTGCGAATAGCACTCCACCCAACCATGTGGTACCATCAGGTCCACCACCTGTGCTAGGAGGTATCAGTAAGATCCCAGAGACAAGGAAGGGGAAAAGTGAACAAGGCCAACTCGAGGCTCACAAGAATACATTCACAAATAATCACAAACAAGATCAAGAACTCACAAGAACAACAACTAAGTTCCAGAAGCCTAAGCAAACACAAAGAATTAATCAAGAAAACCACTAGGTAAGCAACTGGGAAGAGTGTCATCACTAGGTTGTCATGAGTTACCCTGGTAGGTCTTCACTAGGTCTCGACCCCCAGCCTGGGTTACCTTGGTAACCTCTCCCGACCCGCGGCCCCCATACAACTCTAGTGGACCACACCAACCTTTCATGGAGACAAGATTGGTGGACGCCATTCCAGGTCTTCTCATCTTACCCCGAACCTATACGAGCATTCGGAAGTAAGAGTGGCATCAAAATAATTATCTTATTTAGTGTGAACTAACTACCCATCCCCAATTCATTAAGTTATGTTATCACTTGTTTACTAACTTTCATTGGGTTACCCTGGTGACCACTTTGGGTCCCGACCCCCAAAGAAAGCTACTCTCCCATGAATGCATCCAGGAAATAAACAAAACCAAAGTCCAAGCAGGAAATCTCAAGAAGGAAATCACTATAATACCATAGCAAGGCATGACCCTCTTACTAGAAAAAGCACTACAAAGGGAGGATCCAAAGAAGGCTAGGAATTACCATCTTGCTTCCAAATATACATTCAGGCTGGGATTTAAATCCAAAGAAGGGAAAACAAGACAGTACAATAAAGATTCCATAAAATTCCCTCCCAAGACCTCCAAAACCAAAACAAAGAACCTTCCCATGATCACAGAAAACCAGAATGAAAGGTTACAAAAAGAACAAGAAGTTGTCCACTTTAGCAAAATTAGACAAAATATCATCTCTGATAACCAAGTTAAGGAGAAGAATAATACTCTCATAATGCTCAAAATAGCGAGATTACAAGCATCGCACAACCTGAGGAATTCACATTGAACATAATTCTCCATTATCTCAGCTAAATCATCAATTCACATTTCTTTTCTATTTGTTTCGTGTTATTAGAGAAACCATTATTTTAATATTCTATATATCAAACACAAGGTTTTCCCTTCTATAATTCTTACTAAAGCAATTTTTGATTTATGTCTATTAAAATAGAAAATTTATCCAAGGTGCAACAAATTAAATATTAAATTCCCAACTGAAATGAATATCAGAAATGTAAGCCTGTACAACCATGTCATAGAAACAAACAACATAAGTATATATATAATTATAAATATATTTATTAACAAAAGCATTTGATTTGAACTGGCAAAAAAATCAAAATGGACAGCAAAACACTCTGGCCATATTAAAAAAAAAATATCGCATGGCACGAATTAAAAGGGGAGGCTATGGGATTAACCCACGGTTGTGGGTGTAACAGCCCACAGTCCGGGGGTAGCTCCCACGGCTGTGGGAGTAACAGCCCACAGTCCGTGGGAAATCCCCACGGCTGTGGGTGTTACATCCCACAATTTCGTGGGAAGCACCCACGGCTGTGGGATTACCTCCCACAGCTACCAACAAAAAAAACACACAGGCAAAATAAAACTAATAATGAATATATATATATATATATATATATATATATATATATATATATATATATATATATATATATATATATATATATATATATATATATCCAGAATACTCCATTAACAGACACAGGACAGTAAATCTAAAAGAACAATTAAAATAACACAACCTTGGAAATATAATTCAACTACACAAATTTTACAATAATAATGAACACATGCTTACAGGGGAGTAAATTGACAGAGAATTTCACAAAGAAACAAATAGCCCAAAACTAACATCCAGGATTTGCATTTTACAACAAAACCCCAAGACTTCTTTGGAATTCCAATATTCTGATTTCATAACCGAAATTCAAGAAATGAAACTCTTTTCTATACAATAATCCCCAATTTATAATCCCATAATTTCCAAACGAACATTTATGAAACCCCAAATTTAATTTTGAAAAACAACTTCAACACAGAGGAATCAAAATCATTACACAAATAAATCTTTTTCCATAACAACCCCCATTTCTAATTTATGGATCCCATTAAGCTAATTTTCGCAAACTAAAATCAGAAAACAACCATCAATTTCTTCAACATGGAAGAAAATTTTTAAACATGCAATACTAGAAATAAAAACCCTACCTCAAACGCTTTTCAGGAAGAAATTTTGTAGACACGGGCTGAAATCAGAAGGTTCTCGATCCCAAATCAGAGAGCCAGCCAAACCAAAACAAGCTTCAACCAATATTTTTCCAGAAAATTTCTGAATAACCTCTATTAAATCTCCAGTATAACCAGGCAAAATATTCATTCAATAATTTTTTTAAAAATTCCCCATGATTTCTTCACGGCAATGCTTCCTGCACCCCCTGCCCAACACCCCCAAAAATATCCTCTTTTTCCATGTATCCAAGAATCCTCCAAAAATAAATTCATTAATTTCCTTTTTATAACTCCCGACATGCATATTGACAAATATTTGCCCACAAAGAAATTTATTCTTTTTAAATTATTATAATTACATCTCCTCCTTGCGAAATTGATTAATTAAATTACTTTGTACTATTTACATTACATTAACTTAAGTGAATAACAAAAGTATTAAAATGCTATTTAATTGCAAGATTAATTTTTTTTTCAAGTGAGAATGATTAATTAACATTATCTGACTTTGAGAAGACAACTGCGGTCTTTAACACAACACAAAACTAACCACAACTCAAGATTGCCTGACAAAAAGGGTAATGTTTAGGGTTTGACTGATATCTCTGGTTACCACTTTACCATTGGGTTGATGAGCACGCTTAGACCTGAAGATTCAAGTTGAGTTGATGCTTGGTATGATTTGTATGGAGAGGTATGAGTTGTTTGTTACTCAAATTGCTAATGCAGTTGTATGATTGTTAAAGCAGAGGATACAAAATACATTTTCTATGAGTCTATATTGGCAAAATTCAAAAATCAATTGCATACAAAAGAAACATGAAGTGAAAGGGAATTTTAGTTTATCAGATATTGATTTGTTACATCATGCTTGCTCTCATAAGTCTTTTGCTGGCACCAAGGGTTATACATAGCTTCTATTCAAACAAATTATTATTTGCTTGATGTTATAGTTCTAAAATTATTCACACCTATTACAAGCCACTTTTAAGTACTTATAGAGGAATAAATTACTCCAATTTTAGACTCTATTAAAGTGTTTTAGTTTTTATTTACAACATTACTTCTTCCTTCCAAGTTGTGTTGCATGTTGCATGTGCTTCATTTCTGAGCTCTTTATGTTTGCACATTGAATCATAAATGTAGAATATCTATCTCTTCGTTCAGAAAGAATAGTTTATATTTACAAAAAGTACTTCTCTACTTGTCCATGGCTCTTTTAGTCTTTTCTGTTGGAATTATGAAAGTTTGTACTTTCAATTGTGCAGACACTAAAGGGCAACTGCCATGCAGTTTCTATTACGGAGTTCCCAACCCGTAGCACCAGAGCCATCTCATGAACAGGATCCTGACAAGGACTCAAATATGATGACAGAACCTTCGCATGCCTTGCAGGCACATGTGTTGGACCTACCCTCAGCTAAGCCATCTTTTGATGATGATTTTAAGGGCAGAGATGGAGTGGGAATAGGTGGTGGAGGAATGGGTGGAGGATTAGGTTTTGAAGTGTCAAGGGCAAAAACACATATGGAGATTGAGGACCATTCAGATGTCTCACCTGAAGAAGGGGCAATACTCATTCCTTGTGGTACTTTCTCAACCATTTATCATATTTGTTTTTCCGATTTACAAACCATAGGGCATCTGTGATGTTTATCACATTAACTTGAGAGCTTTACTGGATAATGAAATGATATATTGCTATTATCAATAGGTCTTTTTTCTTTACTATAATGATCGGTTTTGCAGTAAAATATTATCTAGTTATCACACTTAATTATGAAAAATCTGATCTATAATTAAGAAAAATTTAAACAAATCGTTTTCTCCCATTGGCAGCTTGCTATACAAGTTGAAATAGTTCATGATAAGTAAAATGGCCGGGACCATGTCTTTAAAGTTGTATTTGCACTTAAGATAACAGTTGCAGAATCTACTTTGATAGTTATTCATTTGCATACATATATATGCCTGTTTTTGAAAACTCGATTTTTTTTTTCTGTGTATACTGATCTAGAACACCTGTTTTGAGTTTTTAATATCCCAGAGGAAATACTTTGTAATATCCAATCAAGTTTATTTTTAATTTCTATATAATAATAAATACACCAGAAATTATAACTTTTACAATTGTTATTTCTGATAATTTATCAAATTTGCACAATTAAATCTCTTTTAAAGATATCAATCAGATTTGCTGATAAATAGCAACTGTTAATAATTGAAATTTTAATAATGTCTACTAGAAGATCCGTCAACTTAGCACAAAGGTGATTTCCGTGTGAAATCACTCTTGAGAAATTGTGTGTTTCTGTCCTTGAATTCCTGCTATGAGGGGTTTCATCTTCAAGTTAAATGAACTGCAGTTCCGTGTTCTAAAGGAGCAATAATCAGATAGTAAAAGATTTATTCTTCATATGGTGGTTACTTCTCCTTGTTTGGTCTCTTGTATATCATTTTCCATCAATAGTCATGAGTTTTTTGCATACTCCTTCACTTTTGATAAAATTCAAATTAAATTTAATATTTTATATTTATATTATATTTTATATGATATGTTTTGATATTATTATTATTATTATCTCATTTCAAAAAGGGGACATTACATCTTATCAATCATTTTACTTTGTGGGGCTAGCCCACTTACTACATCGCAACCTTGTTATAAAATCCAATAGATCTATTTGTTATCAGAATATCAACTACAAAGGCTTTCATCTCCTTGTATAGAGAATGGAGGATGAAACCATGTAAAAGGATTAACATGACATGACTCACCCTAAATGCTAAATAAACTAAAAAATAGAAACATCACTTGTCACTAAGGTGACTTTATTACAAAAGTAAGCCTTATCTTCTAATAATTATTTAATATTATTCTATTACTCCCCTTAAGGCTTACTACACTAAAAAGCAAAACCTATCAAACTAAAAAACACCTTGAACCATGAATTTTCCATTCTTCAGAAGCTTCACTTTTAAAACAACCACAATTGAGGTAGAACTCCATTAAGCTACCTTGAACTTTTGTAAAGGTGTAGCTCGTAAGCTGAATTCCGAAGTTCCTGCATTATCACCTTCCTGAACGTTTGAATCATTTATTTCCCAAACCATTGGACAACAACCCATGCTGAGCTACACCAATACAGCTCCATCAGTTTGTCTCATAACCCTCATAAGGGTATGATTCCCAAGATCCTCAGACCCCCAAGCTAACTAGGCAACCATCCATTTTGAGCTTTGTCTATACCGGCTTCCTACCTATCCTCAAAAAACTAGACTTGTTTAAAATGCATAAAAAACTTCTTCACCATTGTCAACATTTGGAGGATCTTCAACAATGACTGCATTAGCTCCTTTGAGGTTTTGTTTGAGCACATCATTCACTTAAAGCCTACAGTTCTAAGCTGTGTGGCCTATTTTCTTGCAATAGTAGCATTCTGTCCCTATGTTGTTCTTATTAGATCTTCTTCTATTTGATTACGATGCTACCTCAGTTTGAGGATCATCTTTTGTATCTCCTACAATATATCCCATTTCCTCAGCTAGAAGAGCTAAAATCATATCTTCTAAACTTTTAGAAGAAAGTTGAGTAAGAGTAAAGACGACATTGCTGAATTTTGAAGACGAACTGTTTAGTAAAATGGCTTCAGCTTTCTCATTATCCACTACAATATTGACTTTTGCTAGTTGTCAAACAAGAGATCTCAGATTGTTCATGTGGCTTGACATAGTGATTCCATTGGTTATTGTGAACTTGAAAAGTTGAAGCTTTAAAGAAAATTTTTCATTAGCTGTTGCTGCTCCAAATAGTGTATTCAAATTCTCATAAGTTTCCTTAGATGGTTTTGGTAGATCTATATGATGCAACTCTGAATCAGAGAGGGCAAGAACAATAATGGCTTTGTCTTTATCATCTCTGCTCTACAATTCCAATACTTTACTAGCATCTATAGGAAGTTTCTCATTTCCATTTAGTATTCTCTATAGTTCTTGTGCATCAATTACATTTGGATTTTTACTTTCTAGGTGTTGATGTTGAAACAAAAATATCTATCCAACAAAATTTCCATTTCTGAAAAATATAACAAAATTGAAGATTTTCAAATCTTACGACTTCGTTTCTAAAATTTTGAAAAACCTTAGGACGCTGGTCTGCATAAAAACATCACAGAAAATGCTTGCCTCAGGTTTGAAATGGTGAACTGCAAATCCTAACACACACTTCAACAAATTGCCTTGAAATTTGTGCCCTATTTGAACATTGGCACAAACCCTAGCCACAAATTAGATGAGCTGTAGCCAGTGCAAAATTATAAGCAAACTGTTCTTTGGCCAAAAGCCGTAGCCGTTGAGCTTACTGGGCATGACCTGCCAAAACCCAATGAATAAATCCATGTGATTTTTTAACACATTGAAGGCTGCAATTCTCATTCAAACAACCTGCAAACCCTAGTCATTGTTGTTGATCAATTGTGGTTTTTTTTTCGCATAAAGTTGCATTTCATTTTATCAAAAAAAAATGCATTGGAACTTTAGTATAAAGAGGAAAAAAAAGGCAGCATGAGTTTTGTAGAAGCAATTTAAAAAAATATTGGCATGATTGGCAAAAGAAAACCACACAAAATTTGTGGGAGCGATTTCTACAAAGCATTGGTTGTGATTTGCAGATTAAAATTGTAATTTTTGGAGGCAATTTTTACCAGAAACTGGTTGATTTTCATGGAAAAATTGTGTGATTTCAACTGCACGTGTGTCACGTCACCTTGTTGATTACTATATATATAACCTAAATGAAGCAATTATTATTTATTAATTAATATAATATAATATTTATGAACGAATGATTATTTGAAATTAATTAATTAATTAATTAGTATTTATTACTAATGATATTCTTGAAATATTCAAATAAAAATAAATTAATTTTATATTATATCATAAACATAATTTATATATATTATAAATTATAAATGTAATTTACAGTCAAGAGAGATATGATTGAAGACATTTAAGTTTAAATTAAAAACTTGTTAGTTTCGACTCCCATTAAGATAACAGCAGACTTTATTTTAAAAGAGGATATTACAGAGCCCATTTATGGAAACTTTGAAGCATCCTAAGAATGTGGAATAATACAGATTCCAGACTGAAGACAGTAGTCCTGAGACAAAGAGAGAATCCATATAATATGGTGGACTTAGCATCAGATCCACATATGAGCAGCGATACATAAAGAAGCGATCATATTTTAAAAATATTAAAGAAAGTCAGCGATAAACTGTCATCAATCGAGTAAAGGAGATCATGCATTCAAAAGTCGCAATAAGTAATTCATGTATTTAAGCTGGCTAGCAAACAACAATCCCTACATAATAAATCACCCATGAGTGATGATCGAATAAGCAAATTTATAAATGGTTATTGTTATCACAAAAGCTTGCACTGTTGCTGAGCTATCAACTCAGCAACCTTGTGAAACATGGAAACAACGCCGAGGTGTGGGACCTTGCGCAAGGGGTTGAATCTCCGGAGAAGGCCGGCTTCCTTCTCAATCCAGGTGTAGGTGTTGAACCAACTCAACACTTCAAAACTAACTCCTAGGCCTATCCTAACGGATTGCAAAGGGAAAGGGAAGAGAGAAATGCTTAAAACAAAAGGAGGTGATGCACCAAGAAGAGATTGTTTCTCTCCCTACCCTAAATGACACAAAGAATTAACTGAAACACCCAGGAGATGCACAAACTTCAGTTGTATGAGTGACCCCAATGCATGTATGAAGGTTAGAATCCACTGAATGCCAAGATGGGAGAAGGTTTCCCACAAGTCACACTCAGAAATAAATTTAACATAGCATATATGAGAGAGGAACCACAAAACATACACCTATGATGAAGGTAAGGAAACATACACAACATACATAAGTTGAAAGAAGGCAAGAATGGTGATTTCAATTAATTATAAGGCCAATGGCCAAACTTACAGTTGCATAAATGCAAGATAAATACAAGAGAAGTGGGAGAGCATGGAATAGCTCAAGCCAGCAAGGAGAGAACCATTTTTAATGAGGCTTAACAACCTTTATTTAGAAAAATGGTTACAAGAGTGATCATGACCCCTGTATGCCAGTCGGGAAGTGCATACACTTGACTTGTACATGCAAGCAACCTAGCTATACCACAAAAGGCAACCTTGAGAACGTGGATTGATTGACCTTCCAAAGTCAGAGTATGCAGTCATGACACAAGTCACCAAGCATGGCCCCGTACCTCCCTTGATGGAAATCCTGCCAAAAACATTAAATGCACCCCTGTGATTCCACAAAAGAAAGTGCATAAGTCGCCAAAGCTGTCGGAGCATTTAAAGCCTTGAGTGTCGATCATGCCGTCCAGAAGTGTCGCCAGTTGGAAGTTCGGAGGTTCAGGGTTCCGGGCAAGAGAATGGGAGACTAAGGAAAGGAACTTCGGAACCTCGGGGTTCCAGAGTTCTGGAGAGAAGAGACTAAGACAAGGAACTTTGGAACCTCGGGGTTCCGGAGTTCGGAAGAAGAGAACAAAGAGAACAAAGAAGGCAAGGAACTTCAGAACCCCGAGGTTCCGGAGATCCGGGGAAGGGAGAAGGCAAAGAAAGGACTAAGGCAAAAACCTCAGACCCTCGGGGTTCCAGAGTTCCTAAAAAGGAAGAAGGAAGGAGACAAGGGCAAAGAACTTCGGAACCTCGAGGTTCCAGAGTTCCGGAGAAGGGAAAAGAGAGGGCCTAGGAACCTTCGACAAAACAACACTTCACCTCATGACTCCATCATCCTTTCTTGATCAATCTTGGAGCAACGCTGGTCCATTTTTCATATCTCTGATTGCTTCTCATTGGTGGACCAAGGTGTCATAAAATGACAACAGTTACCGCCAAGAGACTAATTGATAATGATTAGTCTATGTGCATGATACAAGATTGGTAATTACATTCCATAGTTAAACCGCAGCAATTAAGAGGATTACAAACACTATGTTGGCAACCATACGAAGCATTAAGAGAGTCGATCTTCTATGTTATGAAGAGGGGTGATCTAATTAGGTGGGGATATAATTAAGAAAAGACATAGCTTTTGATGGCAACCTTTCCCAACATGCAAGAGATAAGATGGAGGTGGAACTCTTTCAGAAGGGGATATATCTTTAACTCCTTATTATCCTAATCAGGATCGCTCAATTCTGACCATTTGGTCTATTGTCAAGAACTGGTTGAATATACTTCAAGATCAATATCAGGGAACTGTTATTAAGTTCCAGACAGTAACATCTTGGTTCTGGGCAGAATGCACAGGGATGTGCTAATTATATACAACCTGGTAGTATTTCTATGCAGGATTTAATAGTAATATTAATACAGACTATTATACGTGAGGCAGACATATTGAATTTCACATACAATGGCAGACCAGATCTGATGCATGTCAGATCTGTCTGCCATCACAGCTATTAGATAGATTAATGATCAGTGTTTTGGAAAATGGCAGTATTAATAAGTTATATTATAGAGAATATAATATGATTTATTTGTTTTTATTTATTTCTTTTTATATATATATGTACAAGGGTTGATCAGACAAATAATATTTTATAAGGACTAGTTTGCAGTAAAACATATAGTATAATACTATCTGAAAGTAAATAAATGTGCATATATATATATATAGAAATAATAATTTGAATGAACAAGTAAATCTGAGATTATAAATCAGATCGAATTATCAATTCAATATCGGGAAGAAGATTATGTTATCACTGATTGGATTTAGGTTAAGATGGTTTTGTCTCCTAATCAATGTAGTGTAAGGCATAAGCATGTTGAGATAGATTAAGTATGGTTAAAACAGGCGAAAACTTAGTAAGGGACATTACAACGTGATTCTGCAATTAAAGTGCATATTTCCTTTTTGAAACCCTCACAAACAAATCTCCTTTTCATGTAATTCCCTGCTTTGATACCATGTTATAAAAACCAATAGACAAAATATTATTATTCTGTGAGTTATTAGGATACCGCTTACAAAGAGGTTCATCTCCTTACATAGAGAATGGAGGATGAAAACATGCAAAAGGATAAACATGACACGACTCGCCCTAATCACTAATGATAGCAAACTAAAAAAGTTGAAATATCACTTGTCACTATGGTGACTTTATTACAAAAGTAAGCCTAATCTTCTAATAATGATTTAATATTATTCAAAGAGAATGGAGTTCCTAGAGTTAGTGAATTAGCAAAATCTCCAAGGTTATATACGTTTGTTTGCAGGGAAGGATTAATTACTTTTTGTTACTTGAAATTAATTGAATGCTCGTAGTTATTTAAGTGGATAACTGATTCTGTTATCTTTGTTTGTGAGAATGAATATATTTATATATCATATCTTTCTGTCTACTTACAACATAATTATGTCAACTTTTATATCTGCTGTTTTAGAATAATCGATGATCTACTTTAATGAAGGGCAATCCTTCTATTTAATTTCTATTGATCTGCATTGGTCATTGTGGCCCGTGGGCATTAATGTAAATTGAAATTTCCCTCTTCTCTCTTCTTGCCCCCTTTTAGGTTCATACTTTCGCTGCATGTTATTTTAATATTTTTTTAATCACAATATAGATGCACGACTTTTTCTTCAGAAATAGGCATAGTTCAACAGGACCCCAAAGTTTTTGTTACAGGTTTACAATCTACTAGAGATTGAGAGTACAAAGATTATTTTTGTGGAAACTAAAATTCAACAGACACATTGAATAATGGCTTCAAATATTTAACTTATCATGGTACTATATTATGTTGTGGGCAATCGACTAGTAGTGTGATCTGTGCAATTATTAACTGCTACAATGGAACACTCTATAGATGAGGACAAAGGTCTTCAAGTTATAATTCTATGTTGATTCACCTTAGATTTTTGGATCAGATATTTAATTTAGGTGAATTAAATTATTCATTTGTTATTATGATTTGTTTCATTATTAGTCAAGACTTAGAGTAATAAAAACACTTGAGTTATTGCATAATTATGTAGTTTTATTGAATTATTTCTCTTTGTTAGTTAACGATTATGCTGCTTGATGGCATGCATTGGTACAATGTTTATCAAACTTTTCATACAAACAATTAGCATTGTGAATCTCAAAAATTATCTTTGGAATACATAAGGAGTTTCTTATCATGATGAGGTTGTCTGTGTTGAACACTTGGCAGGACTGACAGGGGGGGTGAATCAGTCCGGAAGTTCAAATTCAATTATTAATAAGCAATATTAACTTATTGAGTAATAACACATTAATCATTAGCACAAGCATCAACCATCAACACAAGAACACCAAATTTATGTGGAAATCCCAAACAGGGAAAAACCACGGAGAGAATCTAACTCACAATATGAATAACAATGTTTACAACATTTTAGGCTTACTGCCAAGGAGCACCAACACTTGAAGGACTTGCAGAACTAAGGCACACAACATTGGGCAAGATACAAAGAGGTCTTGCTCGGTTGAAAACCACTTCTTCAGGACAAGATACAATCTGTTGTTGAAGGACTGACTGTCAATCAGCAATGAATGAAATAGCTGAATTGAAATTGAGAAGTATTCTCCTGAACATGAAATTGTCTTTGAACAACTAGATCAAGTGACCAACATCATGGCAAACATCTCTGATAATCTTCACTGTCACAACATAGTGTCTTGCAAAATATATCACCTTCAAAGCTCTTCTCAAACAGACTTTCACATCACCACAAATTCAAATCTGCTTGCAAATCTTTCGCATACAGTTCTTACACAATTCATTTCTCATTCACTCCACAATTCATCCATCCACACATCTTAAATGTGAGATACAACATCAAAAACCTAATTAAGGGTCGGCCAAAATAGAATAAGCAATATTATGTAAAATAAGCCACCCGGACCTAAAATACTTAAATCAGTCCACTCCAGGAGAAAGAAGGAACCAAAATATATCACACTACATCTTTCCACAATTGATCCAATAATCCGCACAAGCTAACACATACTCCAAAGGCGCTACCAAACGTAACGTGTAGACATAATAATCAGTCGGTCACATAACCACTTTTGATGCAAAATACTCCATGTGGATCTGCTCACGCCAAGGTGAGACCCAGATTAACATCTCAACACATGTTCCAACACATATCCGGACCAAAAGAATATGATCCACTAAGCCACAATACAATTAGCAACATATCCGAAGGGCATCAAAAGCTTTTCGGACCACCCT
The DNA here is from genome assembly GCF_030272615.1 of Cryptomeria japonica. Classification (NCBI taxonomy): domain Eukaryota; kingdom Viridiplantae; phylum Streptophyta; class Pinopsida; order Cupressales; family Cupressaceae; genus Cryptomeria; species Cryptomeria japonica. The sequence continues at coordinate 120,213,962 of NC_081414.1, read as the reverse complement.
GATTACAAGATGACACAACCAACACCAAAAACACTAACTACAACATAAAACATAATTTGCAACAACCAAAAGCATATCCGAAACAACGTCCATTTGGATAACCAGGTTTGAAATAGATGACAACTATACAAGCTCATGCTATCAACAAACTCCAACAATCTCGAACAGTTTGCTGAAGGGCAAAATAAATGTGTGGTATCAGAATGCTCACACATTAGATGTGGACAATGTTGCTGGTCCATTCACCCTAGGCTATGTGTAGTTGTCAAGCATGTTTTGTCTTCGTTGTGATGAGGGAGGTGGTGTGAAAGAAGTAGCAATGGTTTTGTTTGATGGCCACCTTTCTTTTGGATTAGGTTTTTTTTTTTCGATGCAGTAAAAGGGTCTCTTTTGGAATTAGAGTCTTTTGAAGGAAGGAGTGCAAAATGCTGCTGTTGCTAGTAATCATGGTGGATTTTGAGAATCAAGATGGTAGGGTTTTTCCGTTAAATCTAAAGGTTAGTAGGTAAAAGTTAATGAGAAATTTCCATTGTTGGAATTGGGGATCGAGGTAGTGGAGGAAGCGAAACATTTTGCAAGGATGGGATTGATTTGTTGGTTTAATAAATTAATAATCATTGGCGTGGTTTGCTAGATTTGCATAAAAGGGTGAACAATACTTTTAAATCATCTATAACAAATTCTGTTGTTATTTTAACTTGTGCTCAAGGCTTTTTCATTATTGAATGTGAAAAGCGGATAGATAGATTGTTTATCCTTGCCGGGGGCCTGTGGGTCTAGGGTAGAGCTTGGCTCTTAGTTAAGCTGTGGTACCCAGATTTTAATTTGCTGACATAAAGTTTCTACCAACTCAACCACAAATACAAATTTGATAAACTGCAACAACAACAAAGATAAGCAAATTGATAGCACCATAGTTTTAAAACTCGTGGACTCGCCACGGACTCGCGAGTCCATGGGAGCCACGAGTCGACTCGCCAAGACTCGCCGAGGCGAGTCCTGGCGAGTCCATCTGAAAGACTCGCGAGTCTTTTGCAAGGACTCGTGCGAGTCTTTTGCATGGACTCGCGAGTCTTTCAGATGGACTCGTGCGACCCAGAGAAAATGTCATGCAAGCTTTAAAATTGAGTTTAACATGTGAAAAAATTAGGTCTCTCCGTCAGGATTCATATATGGAATATAACATTTAAGTATAAGTGACATTTCCTTTTATCTTTCTTCTTTCTTATACTTTAAGTTATATTCCATATATACTGTCAGGATGTTTGAGAGTGGTTTCGGACCTCCAGGAGTTATAATGCAAAATCTAGTTTTTGGAGGATTCTTCAATTTTCCAGACTTAGTCAGATTTCAGGATCAGGAAGACATTCCAGACTTAGCCAAATTTCAGGGCATTTGAAGATCAAGATGACATTCCAGACTTTGCCAAATTTCAGGGCATTTGAAGATCAAGATGACATTCCAGACTTTAAGTTATATTCCATATATACTGTCAGGATGTTTGAGAGTGGTTTCGAACCTCCAGGAGTTATAAGGCAAAATCTAGTTTTTGGAGGATTCTTCAATTTTCCAGACTTAGTCAAATTTTAGGATCTTTCGGCGATGCCCCTTGACCCCAACTTGGGGGCGTTGCCCCGAAACCCCCGTCGAAAAATATGGGGGGAAATTGCGCCGATGGAAGTAGGGAAAATTTAACCTCCGAGTCTGATTAGGCTCCATATAAAAGCATAATTAGCATTGAAGAAATCTTGGTATTATACATTTTAGAGTTGAAAGTTTGAAACTATGAGTATGTGACATGTGTAATGTTTCAATTATGGCTCTTATGTTCTCTAAATGCATTAATTTCTTTATGTTTTTTTGTAAAACTACGGTTTTTTTTTTTGCCGAGTCCTTGCCGAGTCTTTCACGAGTCTTTCACGAGTCCGAGTCCGAGTCCAAATTTTTGGTTTGCCGAGTCCGTGGCGAGTCCGAGTTTTTCAACTATGGATAGCACAACACAACACCAAGATTTTGATGTGGAAAACTCGGTTAAGGGAAAAACCAAGATGGGAACCTACCCACAAGAAGATGATACTTTGCAGTAGTATGTGAAAATAGTTACAATGGGGAATGCACCAACATTCAGGCACACTGCCTAGAACTCACTTGCTTAGAAATACAATAACCCGGAAGGCTACAATCCTTAGGGAAGTCTCATTGACTTACAACAAGATTCAGATTACAATTTGGAAGGAATGAACTGCAATAATAGCATCTGCTAATGCTTGATGCCAGTTCTAGTTAAGCACATTTGTCTACTCTACAACACCAATCTCTGCTCAATACACCACACCGAAAGATGAATCCCTTGTTTGCACATACGCCACTTTCTGATAATGCAAACACAACCTTGATACCTAAGTTACATGACCATGCCACCTATTTATACAAATCATCAACCTTGACAACAAGGTCGGCTAAACCCTCAACTCACAATTACAAAATTACATCACACGATACAAAGATCGACCACCAGACCAATATAATGATATACATGATATAACATGGGCCTAATTCAAATCTCCAAATACGCAACACCACTTGGAATCACGCCAAGATCAACCGCAACACGCTACACCACCAGGAATACCGCATAACATGAAGAACATCATCGGTTCGGCAAAATCACCAAGAAATCGCACAACGATCAATGCGGATCATCAAAACAAACAGGACACGATTAGGAAACACCAACAGGCACGTTAGAATCATTAGCAACAGTTGTACCAACACCACTTATCAAATCTTCATCGATCAACATCTGAAACTCAAGAGCACTCAAACAACAACAACTGTCACGAAGAAAGATAACTTGTGGAGCACCAAATCACAAACCATCTGAAATGAAGATACACAAGACCATCCCAAACAATCTCTCAAAAACTCAGCTCAAGATCTGATCACACCGGAATATACCGGAGGAAATACTGAACTCTACATAGCACGGATCAGAAAAACAAACTACAAACCGGATCATATGATATGATCAATTAAGCTTTCCGGATCACTAAAACCAATACAGAAAGATATAATGATACTAGAAATATCCCATACATCAAACCATGATCCCAATAAACCAATTTGCAATCATCGGAGCAATAAATCAATGAATATGTTGACATCAATGATAACAAAATATCCTAGCAGCAACAATTCCAACAATCTCTCTCTTTGGCATTGATGACAACATATGAATGTGAAAAACAATCAATGTCCAACAGGCTCCCCCTAAGATCAAGCAGATTAAATAGTTTTTCACATGTTTCTCTCCCCTTTTGACTGAAATGCCAAAGATTCTCAAAACAGAAAACCAAACTTACCTTCCCTTTGATAAACAAATCATGATTCTCTCCTAAAACGTATAACCAATCCAACCTCAAACAGACTACTCCACCAGAGGAGCAGCATAAATTCATCAATCCAGACAAAAAGATAAGACTGTGAAGTCCACTAGATTGATACAACTCAATGCATCTAATTCTCATCAGGAGGGGTGGATACCCCTAACTTGTCTCTCAAGTAGACAAATGTTTCTGTAGGCAAAGGCTTAGTGAAAATATCAACAATCTGTTCCTTTGTAGACACATTCCAGCTTCACTTCCTCTTCACTGACTTTTTCTCTCAAGAAATGATATTTGATTGATACATGTTTAGTCTTTGAATGTTGCACTGGGTTCTTTGACATATTAATAGCACTAGAATTATCACAATATATGAGAGTAGGCTCATCATAGATAACTCTGATAGCCTTCAACATTTGCTTCATCCAAACTACCTAAGTGCAATTACTAGAAGCATCAATGTACTTAGCTTCAGTAGTAGATAAGGACACTGAATCTTGTTTCTTACTCGCCCAAGAAACCAATTTCTTACCTAAAAAGAATGCACTACTGGAGGTACTCTTCTGGTCATCAACATCACCAACCCAATCAACATCAGTGTAAGCACATAACATGAAATCATCATTCCTCAGATACCACAAACCATAATCCACAGTCCCTTTCAAGTATCTGAATATCCTTTTTACAACAGTGACATGACTCTCTTTCAAATCAGCTTGATATCTAGCAGCCATGCACACAACATGCATAATGTTCGGTCTAGTCTGAGTAAGATATAGTAGTCCACCAACCATTGATCTGTATAAAGATTGATTAGCTTTTAGAGATTCATCATTTTTAGATAATTTGCAGCTAGTCACCATAGGAGTTCCAACCGGTTTGGAGTCTTCTAACCCAAACTTATTCAATAATTCTTTCACATATTTAGTTTGAGATATAAAAATACCTTTTCCAGTCTGTGAAATCTGCAAACCTAAGAAAAATTTCATCTCTCCTATCATAAGCATCTTAAGTTCTTTCTGCATATCATTGACAAATTTCATATTCAAGTTATCATCTCCTCCAAAGATAATATCATCAACAAAGACTTCAACAATCAAGATGTTATAATTCTCAATCTTGAAATACAGATTACTGTTAGCAGTATCTTTATTAAACCCTAATTTCAGCAAGTACTTATCCAATCTAGCATACCAGGTTCTAGGGGCTTGTTTCAATCCATAAAGAGCTCTCTTCAGTTTGCATGCCATGTCTCCATCATCTGATAATGAAAATCCATTAGGTTGCTCAATGTAGACTTTTTCCTCAAGATCACAATTCAGAAAGGTTGACTTGACATCCATTTGATATACCTTGAAATCCTTATAGGCAGCATATGCAAGCAACAGTCTAACAACTTCGAGTCTAGCTACCTGAGCAAAAGTCTCCTCATAGTTAATTCGTTCTTTCTGTGAATATCCTTTGCATACCAATCTTGCTTTATTTCTGACAACTTCACCAACTTCATTCAATTTGATCTTGAATACCCATTTAGTGTCAATCACATTCTTGTCTTTAGGTCTAGGCACAAGTTTCCATGTGTTATTCTTTTCAATCTGATCTAATTCTTCTTCCATAGCCTTTATTCAATTTTCATCTTTGCAAGCTTCAACAACATCTTTAGGTTCAATTTTGGAAATCAAACATACCTCTTCAGCAGCTAGTCTTCTTCTAGTCATCACACCTTCATTTTTATCACCAATAATCTGATTTTCAGAGCGATTCAATCTTACATACCTCAGAGTCTTCTGATTATTTTGACTTTCAGGCTCCTGCACCTCTCCACCAATAGTAGCAACATCCGGATTAACTGTCTCTACTAGAGCATTCTGCCTCAATTCTTCAGTTGGAATAGGTGTCAGAACAATATGATAACCATCATCATATCCGCATGCTCTGATTTCTTTTCCACAATTCTCATTTACCTTCACATTTGCACTTTCTACTATCTTTCTCAGTCTCTTATTGTACCATTGGTAGGCTTTGCTCTTTGTTGAATATCCTAAGAAAATTCCTTCATCACTTCTTTCATCAAACTTTCCTATATCCTCATCTCTCTTGATATAACACTTGCTACCAAAAATTCTGAAATATCTCATGGTAGGAACATGACCAAACCATAGCTCATAAGGAGTTTTACCTGTATCACCTTTTATATGCACTCAGTTGAATGTGTAAACAACAGTGCTAACAACTTCTCTCCAATAGATCTTCGGAATATTCCCTTCAATCAGCATGTTCCTTGTAGCATCCAAGACAGTTTTGTTCTTCCTTTCAACAACATCATTCTGCTATGGGGTTCTAGGAGCAGATAATTGTCTTCTAATCCGATGCTTCTCACAAAATGAATCAAACTCACCAAAACAGAATTCTCCTCCTCTGTCAGATCTCAAACATTTGACCTTTAGTCCTGTCTCAGTCTCAACCTTTGCTTTGAATATCTTGAATTTATCTAATGCTTCTGATTTTTCCTTCAAAAAGACAACCCACATCATTCTAGAATAATCATCAATCATTAACATAAAGTATCTGTCACCCTGCACACTTCTAACGTTTGTGGGTCCACATAGGTCAATATGCACAAGATCTAGCAATCCATCAGATGTATACTGCTTACTCTTGAAGGAAATCCTTGTTTGCTTACCCATTTGACATTCCTTACATACCAGATTAGCAGGCTTAACAATTTTAGGTAGATCTGTAACAACTTCAATAGAACTGATCTTAATCATTGAATCAAAATTAACATGACACATTCTTCTATGCCACAACCAACTTTCATCAATTTGAGCAACCAAGCAACTTTTCTCACCAACATTCAAATGAAAGACATTACCTTCAGTCTTAGTTCCAGATGCAATCTCTATATGAGAGGCATTTAGGATCTTGCATTTTCCATTCTTGAATTGTAAATCATAACCTTTGCCAACCATTTGTCCAACACTTAAAATATTATGCTTCAAACCTTCAACATACAAGACATCATCAGTGTTATGCTTACCATCAAAGGAAATAGAACCTCTACCACGGATCACATAGAGTTTGTCATCTACAAATCTTACTATTGCACCATCATATCTTTCCATACTCACGAATTTGCTTTTATCACCACTCATATGATGTGAACAACCACTGTCAATCACCCATTCATCTTTCTCTTCTACTTTAGCAGCTAAAGCTTTCTCCTCAATAGTGTAGCTTGTGGAATCAACAGGTACTGGTCCATCTTCTTTGATAGTAATAAACACAACTTCATCTCCTTCTAATTCTTCATCTTGAACACCTTCATCAACAACATAATAACAATTCTTTTGATAATTATACTTCCGGTTAGGCTTGTAAGACTTATCATTTTTCTCATGCTTCTCATATCTATCATTCCTATCATGCTTATCAAATTTATCATGCCTATCATATTTAGACATTCTCTCAGGGCATCTAGGAGCAAAATGTCCTATCTTATTGCAAGAAAAACATTTCAGAGGCAATTTTCCATCATACTTACCAGCTCCCTTAGGCAATCTCTGGGCAATCAATGCTTCAAGCTCCTCCAATTCTCTTTCTTGCTCTTCCATTTCTTTTCTCTCTCTTTCATATATGGATATTCTGTATTCATCAGGATCATATTTATGCTTTCTGGATATTGATTCTCTAAATGCTGTCTCAGACTTTCCATGTGATTCACCAAATTCGCTCAGCTCAAATGCAGCAATCTTTCCAACCAACATATCTCGTTAGAGCAATCACACTCCTGATCTCATCTATAGCAGCTACCTTATGTTTGTAACCATCATCGAAGTTGGGGATGGTTGTTTTCCCTAGTTTGTGTTGTATTTCGAGGTTGGGCTGTGCTCTCCTTTTCCTATGATTTTTCCTTGCATCGGCTTCACAAAACTAGGAAAAAGAGATACTCCTTTTTATCTCAAGATCTAATTTTGCATATTCTGCAGCAAGTTCCCTTGTATTGGGGTTACTTGTTTCTTCACTATGCTGGATGGTTCATCTCTAAATAGCAAAGGTGGCTGTTTGCTCTTGGGTTAGACTCACGGTTGGTCCTCTTGTCACTTTCTGATTGACTAGGAGTATTTTCCCTTTCATTTCTTGGGTCTTACCTAAGATTACTTATGGTAGTTGTTACATTTTGTAGGGCTTGAGCAGTTTGTTCCATAAAGGCTCTAAATTCATGTTCCATGGCTTTTGTGGCTTTCTTCCTTTCCCCATCTATTGCCCTTAGAGCTCGTTGACTTAATTGCATCAAATATTTTCCTTAGGCTGGCAGGAACATGCTTTGATACCACTTGTAATGTTCCCTTGTGGAATCTCCCTAATTTAGGCCCAAAAATAACAATTGCGGCTTTTAGGTCTAAGAAGGTAATTTATTTTATACTATATACAAATTACATGATTGAAAGTAATCCTAGTTTAGGTCCTACAATAATTTTAATAATCATTAAGAAAGTAAGAAGTTATAATAACATCTAAACTTATAAGTATTTAACATTAAACCCCAATTTTTTATGATTCCATATATCAATGTAATGTCCAACAAATGGATACCTGATTTATGCCCTAAATAGAGAAGAATGAGATGCAGAAATACTTGGTATTTTGAATGAAGTTGTGTAGACAAGTTGGAAGATATAAAATTGTAAAATACATGATCATAACAAATCCTAAGAATCATATTCACATATTTGAGTAAAACATAGATTCAGGTTTAAAAGAACTTAGTGTAGAATAGACATAGGCTAGGATGACTAAGTGTGGTGTCCAAGAAACCCTCTATCGTAGCCTCAAGGGCGGCTTAAACCCCCTTGACCTCTGTGGCCCATGCCATCAATGAGGTGGCCTACCTAGCGAGGCGTCCTATCATCGTTTTCGTCCACTTGTCATGGCTATCCTATATCCCATGGTTTGCATATTCATTTAGCATGATAGAATGTTTGAGGGCTGTTACAGTAAGGTGCCTAGGAAGTCTACTCCTCATAGGCCCAAGGGCAGCACCTTTGTACCCCCTTGGCCTTGTTGAGACATGGCCCAGCTAGGACTTGAACCTAGGACCTTCCATATGTTGCTGGAGTGCTCTACCACTGAGCTACTAGCCCCTCTTGGACCAGTCCATCGTCGGTCCGGGTGTGGCTTATCTCCAACACCAACACCCCCCCTTAAGCCACACCTCTCATGTGCTTGGGGCTCCTAGCATGGACCTGGCTCTGATACCATGTTGAGACATGGCCCAGCTAGGACTTGAACCTAGGACCTTCCATATGCTGTTGGAGTGCTCTACCACTGAGCTACTAGCCCCTCTTGGACCAGTCCATCGTCGGTCCGGGTGTGGCTTATCTCCAACACCAACAGGCCTCATGGGATTCCCTGATCTTAAACCATGAGGTGGCGTGCCTGTAAGGTAACCCCAACACTATTTTCCTAACTGTAACTTGTCTCCTTCTATTATGTTCAGTAACACTTAGAATAAACCCACAATAATATAGATCTATTATAACAGATATGAACGTGATGTATTATCTAACATGGATCTCCAAAATTTCAATATTATTCAGCATAGTTGAACTACTCGCCAAAACCAAAAACTCGCTAAGCCAAAACAAAACTATCCTAAAATGTCTACTTCAGCTTCTAGACCCCCCATTAGAAAGGACCCTGCTTGGAAATATCATGAGGATTTTCCAGGGCAAAGAAAGGGGCAAACAAAATGTATGTTTTGCAAAACAATATTCCATGTAGGCTGAAATACCATATTGCTGGTGTGCGTGGACATGATGCCGAACCATGCCTAAAAGCAATCCCTGAGGCCGTACGTGAATGTTATGTAATGGTTGAGGAGATTGAAAGGAAAAAGAAATAAAAGGAGGATCGAGCCGCCATTGGGAGAGAGACAGTTTTAGGAAGAGGGACACGATTAGGTTGTGTTGGAGGCCCTTCTTCCGTACCTCCATATCGTCCCACTTAGTTTGCTACTGCTGGTGCTTCCGTTTCTGCTTCTGCTTCTATAAGTGGCAGTGCCACCGCCACTTCTCATGCTCCTAGCACTAGTAGTTGTAGTGGGAGTGCTACCATTGGACCTAGGATTCGTAAATCTAGGTTGGATTCCTTCTTTGTGCCTCACACTACTCCTGGGTCCCAACCGTCGCTTGAGGGCATGGGTTGGAATAAGGAGGTCCATGATGCTGCTAAAATGGCAGTTGGTAGGTTTTGGAGCTACAACTGTATTCCATTTTTTGTAGCCAGGTGAATGTTTTACTAACTTTTATGTTTGATAACTTTGATTGTTTTAATTTTTATACTTAACTTATCTCATTGAATTTTTATACTTAACTTATCTCATTGAATTTTTATACTTAACTTATCTCATTGAGTTTCTTTGCAACAGGTCTCCTTATTGGCAACAAATGGTTGATGCCATTACCATATGCGGGGCGGGGTTCAAAGCCCCTAGTGAGAGTGATTTGAGGGGACCCATTTTGTCTCAAATGGTGGATGATGTGAAGAAGGATTTAGATGAACAATGCCAGATATGGAGCACTAAAGGTTGCACCATCATGACTGATGGTTGGACGGATAGAAGAAATAGAACTCTCCTTAATTTTTTTGTTTCTTCCGTAGGTGATTGATTAATTTTAGTTTCATATAGTCTTTAATTTTTTATTTTTTATCTAATGGTTTATTGAATGATCATTGACCTAGCTTTATTTTTTTATTTTAGGGGGCACCGTTTTCATCAAGTCCATTGATGCCTTCGCCCGTTGCAAGAATGCCACCTACCTATGTGAGCAGATAGAGGAGGTGATTGAAGATGTGGGTGAGGAGAACGTGGTACATGTAGTGATCGACAATGCAGCAAATTATGTTGCTGCGGGTAAACTTTTGATTACAAACTAATTTTGTTTGCAAATTAATTACTATCTTGTAGTTTGTACCTCCATTAATTACAATTTACAATGCAACAAATTATGTTGCTGCAGGTAGACTATTGATGGAGAGGCACCCATCTATAGTTTGGACTCCATGTGCTGCTCATTGCATTGACCTCATGTTGGAGGATATTGGAAAAATCCCATGGGTCAAGAGATGTGTAGAAAGGGCAAGAAATGTCTGCAAATTTGTATATAATCATTCATGGGCGTTGGCTCTTATGAGACAATACACAGAGCAGAAGGAGTTAGCTCGTCCAGGAATCACAAGGTTTGCCACAAACTTCCTCACATTGCAGTCCATGCTTAGGTCTAAGTCTGCCTTGAGACGTATGATTGTTGGTGAGGAGTGGTCTTCCTCATCCTATGCTACCACCCCTGCATGGAAAGATATGGCAGACTGCATTTTTGATGAGCAAGGCTTTTGGGTCCCTTGTGATGAGATAGTGAAGGTAATTTTTTTTATAAATTCTACAATTTAACTTCATGTTTTATAACTTATTATATGTATTCTCTTATTTGCTCATTTTTCTAAATTACGCAATATTTTCAATTTTGCAGTTTGTTAAGCCCTTGGTGGTTTTGTTGTGAGTTGCGGATGGAGATAAGCCCGCAATGGGCTATATATATGAGGGCATGGATAGGGGGAATTAGGCCATCAGATTCGGCTATGGAGGAGATGAGAGCAAGTATGGTCCCATTTGGGAGATCATTGATAGGAGATGGCATCATCAGCTTCATAGGCCCATCCATGCAGCAGCCTATTATCTGAATCCGGCATTCCGTTTTATCCCTTCTTTCAAGGCTGATGTGGAGGTCCTTAATGGGCTATATGCAATCATGGAGAAGATGGGACCTGTTGGTACTTCTCAGATAGACTTTTTTTGAGAGCTACAGTTGTTCTTAGATGCACAAGGGGAGACCTTCTCTCGTCCTGTTGCCAAAGACGGTAGGACAACTATGATGCCAGGTAAAAATAAATTGTAAGGCTTAATTTTAGTTTTATTCAATACTATATTGTAACTTGTTAAATGAGTTCATGAGTGAGACTGATTTTATTTATTTTTCTCATTTCAAACTCAGATCATTGGTGGAACTTTTTTGGCCCAGAGACACCAAATATTCAGAATTTGGCCATTCGCATCTTGAGCCAACCATGCAGCGCATCAGGTTGTGAGCGCAATTGGAGTATGTTTGAGCACATACACTCCAAGAGGCGCAATAGATTATCTGTGGAGAAGATGAATGATCTCGTCTTTGTTCACTACAACCTCCGCTTGAGAATGAGAAAGAATGCAATAGTTGACATGTCTCCTATCATTCTAGATGAGGTTGATCTTGAAGCAAAGTGGGCCAATGATAATCAGACAACTCCTGGGACTCCTACAGTTGAATTTAGTGATGATGACATTGATTGGATCGACCAGGTAGATGTAGAGGCTGAGGCTATAGCCATGGCATAGAGCACGAGCAAAGACATGAAATACTGAGACTCAAAGTGACACAGCTGTTTTTGATGTTGGTGAGCATGGCATGGTGTCACGGGGAGCGACTATGGCTGCTGAATCATCTAGGACCTACTTTAAATGCCTTCGCAGGGGGCCAGGGTGAGAGGGTGCACGGCCCTCTGAGCCATAGGCTTGTACACTTGTAGTTGTATTTAGTATTTACTATTTACCTTTGGTATTTGTATGAAACATTTGATGATGATCATATGATGACATGGATTTTTTATTCCATGAGTTTTGTAATATTGTATACATTTGACAATATTTATATATCTATGTTTGTTATTTTCTTTAGCTACAATTTGCGTTTATGCTTATGTGATTGATGTATACTTGTGTATGTAATCAAATGAGCCGAGTTTAATGATGTTTTTGTGTCTTTAAGGTGTATTCAATAAAGGGTGTTTGAAACAAGTTTTAAATCTTTAAAAATCTCTAAATTTCTTGAGTTTTTCACTTTCTCGAGTCCAGTCGAGTCTGGAGCCGAGTTTGACGCCGAGTCCCGAGTCCGAGTCCGAGCCGAGTCTGAGTCCCGTTTCTTTGGTCATAACATTGTTACAAAATTAAATGTATGTGCACATGAACTCATACCATTGTATTGTTTATCAAACTGCTTGAAGTGCCTATATGTTTATTCCATTCCAGATCTGATCTTCCTTCTCTGATATTTCTCCTTCCAGCTCTTCTAATTCCTTAGGATTAGAAGCCCAACCCTATTTAACTTGGGTGGAGGGCCGGTTGAAAGAGCCATGCCTTTCAAAGGGACATGTTTGACCAAGGTGCATGTTTCTTGCATCAAACCGGTCCTTAATGAACCGATTTAATTCAAATGCATGCCATTGAACAAATCAGATCGATATTTATGCCAAACAAATTAGATTGATAATCAGTTAGACAAAAAATCAGATCGATCATGAGTCTAGACAAATTCGGTAGATATGATTAAACAAATCAGATTGTCAATATGGAGCAATTTACTCATTGGTTTGATTATATTATTTTGTGTACTTTGTATTAACTATATATATATATACAGATGGTAGGTACGGCTTATGACAGTCCGCCCTTCCTAGATTTGCTTGTCCTCAAGCAACTTAAGATTTGGATTTTCAAATATTTCAGGACCTTCCCATGTTGTATCCTCAGTGGGTAGGCCTTTCCACTTTACCAGATATTCTTAAATGGTTTTGTTTCTCAACCTTCTTCTCGTACATTGAGTATTATTTCTGGTTCCAAAATTAGTTTTCCTTCATCATTGAGTGGGGGCAATTCTGGTCATGGGATGACATGTTGTCCCAAAACCTTTTTAAGGTGAGACACATGGAACAAATCAGATCGATATTTATGCCAAACAAATTAGATTGATAATCAGTTAGACAAATTAAATCAGATCGATCATGAGTTAGATAAATTAGGTAGATATGATTAAACAAATCAGATTGTCAATATGGAGCAATTTAGTGAGTGGTTTGATTATATTATTTTGTGCACTTTGTATTAACTTCTATATATATATATAGATGCTAGGTACGGCTTATGACAATCTCAGCTATGGAGGCTGCAAAGGTGAAGGCAGTGTTTATATTTGGTACTGTGTCAAAGATGTATCCTCCAAAAGAGTCAAGAACCACCAGGTGACATTATCTTTCTTTGCTCTATTGGATATTAAGAACACTGCTGGTGAGTGAAAATAGAAAAATGATCTTCAAAATATCCAATTAGTTGGTGGATGATACATGGTGATAGAGTGGGACAAACTCCGGTTATCTATGTGGCATTAACTTTGAAGGGACATGCAGTCATTTGTAACATCGATATAGATAGTCCAAGACTGATAACCGACGATATTGAGGAGATTGGTAGGGGTATATATTATTGAGCTGTTGGTAGAAAAGGTGGCACATTCAGGGTCCTTAAAATGATTTGGTATACCTGAGAGTAGTCCTATAGATGGGAGCAGTGACATTAGAGAATTGAGCACCCTATGTTTTTCAAAGAGACATTAGAGAATTGAGCACCCTATGTTTTTCAAAGATTCTATCTTCTTTTCTCTTTCTATTGTTGACAGACATTTTGAAATTATTATTAGTTCGTATTGTAAATGTGATTTATCATTTGACATTACATTGCATGTGGATGATCATGATATTAGATAGCTGCTAATTACAATGCATGGCAGTTCTGCTTTGACACTGTTCACATACTCTGCTAGCTGATGGAGTAAATTTCTCAGGCTATCAACAATGGAACAATTGTTAGATTGTTTCATCTAACTAAATGAAAAATCAAAATCTAGCTTTATGCTCTGAAGATAAAGATAATTATGTCTCAAACTGATTATTTGCAGGCCCCTAAATAATGCCCATTAAAATTGTCATGACTTTTAAAATTATTAAATTTATTTATATATATCATTATTTATTAAACTACATGTTGATAACAAGCGAGCAGCACATTACTTGCTTGAGAGGAAACTTCCATTCTTAATCCAGAAATAATTTTTCATGGAATTTTTGATTTTCAAGTGTCTTCAACATTTGTCTAATTTTCTTTGTTGTAATTTAGTAAGTTTCATCTTTGGCATTTGTTTGTATTTACTATGTACACCTGGCTTCAGTTTATTACCGTATGCCAGATATATATATTCCATTTTTATCTTATGTTCACAAGTATGCATTTATTTATGATTGCCATTGCTGCTGTCCAGGTACTTTTTTGGAGTTAACTCTTTTGTACCCATATAGCCTTGATATGTAATTAAACAACTTTATTTTAGTGGGACTTCTGTTTGTGAATGATTTTGATTTTCATCCATGTTTGTTAAATAATCATCCATGTTTGTTAAATAATATATTGAGATTACATGAATGGATTAGAAAATTAGTTTAGAATTGCATGGGTTTTGTTGCAGCAGTGTTGATTATGATTTGTGTAACAATTGAGTATTTTCCAATATCAAAATTTTGCTTGTGTGTTCAGATGAGCTTCCTGAAAATTGGTACAATGCTCCAGATCTAGATTCAATTAACCGTTTGGACCGGGGCTTTGTTTTTCCAGGTGCTTAACTGCTCTTAAGTTTGAAATTCTGGATCTTAGGTTTTGTTTTCTTACATCTTTTATTTATCATTTAGGGATAAAACTGCAAAATTCTTAAGATTTGAACTCAGAAAGAGTTCAGCTCACTAACCAGTCCCTTTTTTCTATGCAGGAGAACAATTGCATATTTTGGTATATATTTCATCACATGATCAAGAAGCAGCAGAAATTATCACACCTTTCAAGGTTGCGGCAGTGATGAGCAAAAATGGTTTCTTTAAGCAGAAAGATAGTAAAAAAACGGGTAATCTTGTACCTGAAACACAATCTGCTGCTTATGGGGAAAACATAGATGATGTTGGTACAGAGAATGGAGGGGTTGGAGCTGCAGGAGAGAATGTTGCATCCACATTAAAGAATCAATCAGAAATTCAAGGGGACCTCTCTTTCAGTGCCTCTCTTCTTAAGATAGAAGGCCACAAAAAGAGGAGTGCCATAATATTGGAAAGTTTTAGAAACTCACATTTTTTTGTTAGGATAGCTAGACCGGATGAACCACTTTGGCACAAAAGAAGTGTAACTGATCCATTTTCAGAATCTTCTGAATTTGTAGATGGGAAGGATTCAGCTGATAGGTTGGAAGTGCCAAAGACATCACAAAGGCATAATTGCATACCTGCCATATTAGAGGGAGGCAAATTCGATCCCAGTTCAGCTGGTGGAGTGGCGAGAAATGCAGTTCAATGTTGCTCACTTTCCAATGGAGATGTTGTGGTATGCCCAACTATGTTATTAAGGATTTGATACACTTCAAATCAAGCAAAGAGTAGGGAAGAAGACGTGCCTTTAATGTTCTCAGTTCTTAATGGTAGACATTCTTAAATAGTTTTAGAGGTCATCAATATTGAAGACATACATTTTGTTTTGTTGGGAGACTGTGGAAAGTAAAAAAAGCTGTTTGTCATTGTGTTCTTATATAGAACTAAGGTGTTACTTAAGACTTAAGAGACTTTGTCTGAGGAAAAATATGGATTAGAGTATTCTCACAGTTTAATATTCTATTATTTTAGTAAAAGACTTTGATATTTGTTTATTTTTAAAAAACCTTAAAAGAAAAGATATCTTATCTGACTTTATGAGTCATTCACTGTTCTTCATTTGACCTTGGGCTACAAAGCTATTTGCCTGTTTTTATAAACCAGAACCTAGACCTACTCTTATTCTGATATTTACAGTGTTCCACGGAAACACGTTTCCCACCCTCAAACCTGCGTTTCCGAGATGGGGACGTTTCTAAGATTGGGAGACGGGGACGCCCACCATCCCACCACCGCCATTGGTGCTCCGCCGGAGATGGGGAAACGTCTCTGTGTCTCCAAGGATTCTTGGAGACGCCGAGACATCTCCAAGTCTCCTTGAGAGACGTCTTGGCATCTCCAAGAATCCTTGGGAAAGTCCTTGGGAGAATCCCAAGCGTCTCTAAGACTCCTCGGGAGACTCCTAGGCGTCTTTTGAGGGGTGGGGAGACTTGCAGGAGTCTCCTGTTCACACATGTCAAAACGCAATTGAATTTTTTTTTTTTAATTTTGAGCGTTTTTTGGGGTTGGGGGGTAACCCTAATTTGACGTGGTCCCCACCCCTTCCCCCAATGCAATACAAAACCACTAAAACTACTGATTTCATTGGCATTTCTAATTCTGATTTTTTTCACCAGCTAGCTGTAGAGGGGAAAAAACTTAGAAATCTTTGTATTTAGATTTAGTATATCAAATTTTCCCGTTTTATAATTTTACTAATTTCCTATAGTTTCATTTGAAATGTATTTCTTATACTGTTTTACATCTTTTCACAACTAACTATATCAGCACCACCCCCCCTGCTAGCCCCCCGCTGTCCCCAAACTTAGGCCCTTTGTCCCCCCATCCTCAACGGCCGTGGAACACTGGATATTTACAATGCTATGGGAAATCTCCAACTGAACAGAACAAATAGATGGGTAGAGAGTGGAAAGCAACCTAAAACCCAAAACTGTGAACTCCTGCAAGAAGCTGTGTTTCATAATGCATACTAAAAACAGGAATTCATGGAACAACGTCAGGAGGAAACATGAATAGCAAAAACATCACTATGTTCATCATTGCAGCAAGAGGAAACAATGCACCAAGGAAGCAAACTTCTCTGTGGTGCAAATACTTGTCTACAAAGCTCACTTTCCTGAGAGTTACCTTGATGTTCTTGTGGATATTCTGATCGCTTTCCAGTTCAACCACAACTTAGTCAATTCGTTCTCTGCTTTGGAGGGAGTTTTAAACTTGCTTCCCGCTCAAGTTCACAGCTAGTGCTTCAAACTGTTGCCTAGCCTGGTTGCCTAGCCTAGCCTGGTTGAACTTTGAATCCAAAGCAATATCATGCCCAGCAAACAAGGTATGGTCTGTACCATGAGTGTAGGACCAGCTTCAGCATTCATCAACATTGAACTACAAATAAAATGCCATTTAAATCTCCTTTGTTCCCGCAACAAAGGTATGGCTTGTATGAAGATGTATGGCCCTTATAGAATATGTATAGCCTTCCTGGAACATGTGTGGCCTGGCCAAAAAGTCTGCAATACTTCACTGAAATGTTAGAAGATCATCAAATAGATTAACAAATCAAACTTCTTTAAAAATACATAGAAAATATCCATCTCTGCAACACCCATAACCGCAACTCCTTTTTGAAGCACAATGGTGATCTTTGAATGAAATCACTCAGCTAGATAGAGGGTTTTTGTCCCCAAATCCGGCAACTCCAAGAGCATTTTTGTCCTCAAGAAGCTTGGAAGAATTCAGGCTCATCCCAAAAGCATAAGAATATGATATTTATTAGTCTAACTTCTCAAATGAGCTCACATCCTGTTTATATAGCTTTTTGGAGGGAAAATATCCATTTAAATTTTTTTATAATTCCCTTTTCTCCAAAGTAACCCTTTTGATAGAAAATAATATTTGAATGTACAAATTGGCCCCCTTGTCCTAGGCGTCCAACTTTGAGATCACTTTTGCAATTTTTAACAAAGATAGACTTGAGCTGTTACTTTAATATTTAACATTAGAAATTTGAGTGAATATTTAAATTATTTTACTCTAGTTGCGGAAAGCATTGAAATGGCATTGGAATCAAACTCTGATCATTTAATGTCCCCTACTTGGGAATGCCCTAAATTTGCCCTAATTCTCAATTTCCAAATAAACAAGTGGGGTTGAGAATACCTTTCACCTGATTGAAACCCTGCAAACAGATTAGAAATCATTTACAACAATAATTTCAATAAGCAGATCATCATAATTAAACATTATCAAACCCATGGCAGAACCATTAATTCAATTATTAAGCATCTAAACATATTTGGAAGGTTCAACCATAGGGGAGCATGGGAGAAAGCGATTTCGATGGGGTGTCTCGGACCCTCTACCCTAGGCCGAAGAGCAGATATACCATCCCTCTTGGCTTCATATGGCCTATGCCATCCATATGAGGTGGTCTACCCAGTGAGGTGTCCACTTTCCATTCCCCCTCATCTTGCCAAGTATTCCCTCTCCCTATGATTGGACTTCTTGTGCTGGTTCACCGTGATAGAGGGGTGAGATTACAACAGGGTGCCTCGTAAGCTTATGTCTCCTAAGCCCAAAGGTTGTCCCCCTTGGCCTCATGGGAATTATCTAATCCCCACCTTGAGGTGGCATACCTAGGAGAGTGCCCCATCACCGTACCCCTCTTGCAATCCTCACTTCCTCCATCATGGTTGGAAACATTCAAAACATAGGAATGAACACATTCTTGATTCTACATATAAAAAGTTAACTGCAGAAAATCATTTATCAGATTAATATTTACTGGTGATAAATATATATATGAGCAATCATAACAGAAGGGCATTGATAATAATTAGTATGCAGAAATATATGTATATAAATTCAGCACTTGTTATGATATGCACAGAAACTCGTACCAAACTGTAGTCACCAGTCGACCCGCTGAGATTAATATTTTATAAATATCAGATCTAAATCCTTCCATCCCTCTTGGAATGGTCAATTAGTTGTATAAATATCTATTCAACGTGGATGAGGAGTCATGTCCTTCCTAATAGCCATGTCCCTCTAGAAAGTGATGCCCCCTTAAATATGTTTGCTGCCCCTTGGCTTACTAAACCGCTGTTAACAGTTAAATTAAATTCATGCCTTTTCAGGCATCGTATCCTCTCAGCCATCGCACTTCTTTGGATATTCTGTTTAAATATTTGTTAATACTTCAGAATGTCTTATGGTCCGTGGGTTTGGGATTAATGTTTCTCTGTCCCTAACCAATAGTTTATTATGGTGATCGCACCTTAACAAGGATCACTAACAACCCTTTTAATGTACATTATCCTTATACTCTATTAATCAACATTCTGTTGACTACTATCATTGACTTGATTATATGCTTTGGACTCTTGTCTCTTTAAGGGAGACTTGTGGCTGCCTCAAACCCTCTTCCATGTATTATTGATGGCAGATTGTTCTGTTAGCCTCTCGGATTATTCTCAGAAATTGTGAAGTCTTATAAATAAGACGATTTCTGATCAAATGGCATCTCTATTGGTGGTTCTTCAATTTGGGGGCATGACAGATCACACCAACATGTTACTGAAGTCTTTCGATGATGATCGAAGCCAATTGGGTGATTTATTAAAAATAGACAGCTCCTCCAAGAAGTTTGGAGAACCCACCAAAAGTCATACTTCACTTCTGAAAGTGTCACGATGATCTACATTGATTACTGAGCTCACTGCCAATCAGAAAAACCCTGCAAGGTTGATTCTGTGCATTCCAAGAAGTTTGGAGTTAATCTAAACCACCAATTAGCCCATGAAGACTTCAAAAGGTAGACTAATTGTTCACAAATCAATTATGCTTAAAATGGGGACATTATAGTTTTCTATGGAGATTATGTTTTTCTAAATGTGGATAGTGTTGGTTGGTACCAACCAACTTGACGCAACAATGCATCATATGCTCTCTTCCAGAATGAGGTGACCATGAAGTTAAGCAGAAATGCATGAATTCCAACAATAATCTTTTGCTCCAATTTCATTTCCTTGTTGATCCGCTCCTACCAGTTGAAAAGTTGGTGGCCAAATAGTTGGCTTACACAATTTTTGCTAAGTGCCTTTTGGAAGGACCTTCATGCTATACCTACTGTCGATAATTTATTTAGTGAGCTTCCCTTTGAGGATCTCCATGTGCTTTCTTGCTTGTTTCTTTGCTGTGTTAACTTTTAGTAAAATATAGGGCTGATTACCAAGTCTTTGGAAAATGGAGGTTTGGTTATGGGATCTTCATTATTTCTAGATTCTAAATGGGTAGTGACATGCACTATCTCATCCCTCTAAGTTATAACATTTCTAAGTTTGGGATTACTTTTTAATAAATTCACTACTTTAATTGGTACGGTAGTATGAAGAATTTACCTTGCAATAATTTTCTTAGTTTGCTATTGATTTATTACCATACTTGCATTTGTATTTGAGTGGCGATGCTCGTTGTCCATAGCATTCTTTACCTTTGATCTTGCTTTGTGAAGTCTCTTATTTAGTATGTGAGTCTGGGTACACAACTTACTTTGCTTGGGTTTGAGTAACAACTAATACTTTATTATGTCTCTCTACATCAATTGTATTGATGCCTGCCTTTTGTTTAGATATCCAACGTCATCATGATCTCCAGGTCTGCACCATTTACTAAGTATTTCTATTTTGTCTTGATTTCTTGGATAGTCCCCCAAAAAAGGGGCCACATTAATTGCACTTTCAACATTGTATGATGGGATGATTTGTGGAGTTGTACTATATCTAACTTTGCCCTCTCCCTCTTTGATTTTTTTAGCTGCTTGAGCATGCCTTTTTGTTATTTTGCAGTTTGGGTGGATTGCTTGGTGGAGTGGATTGCTCTCTTGGGGTGAAGAGTACTTGTGTATTACTTCTCAAATTATATAGGCACTCTTTGATCAAATGGCCCATAACTTGGCAAATATTGCAGAGTATTTTCTTAGGTCAACGTGCTTTGATGTGGCCCTCAAATTTACAATTTATACAACATAATTCTTTATTCTCTTTCTAGACTCTTTGTTTGCCTTCAATTTCTTCATTAGATGGAGCATATCCTTTGCATTGCTTTTAGGGACCTAGATTTGCCATCACTACTTCCATCCAAGTCACCTCTCATCCGTTTTTCTTTGGATTGTGAAGATATTTTATCTTCACTTTCTATATCCATCTCTCTATTGCATGCTTCTGCATACGATGACGGTAATCTGTGAGCGATTAGCTATTGTAATTTTAAATTGGGCCCTAAGTCAATGTTATGTAAAGTGTGGCTCCAATTTGTAAATTAAAAGGTGGCGCCAAAAGCAAGGAAATAAAATAAAAATAAAAATAACATTTACAAGTCGGCCTTATAGGCCCAGCCAACTCATGAAAGAGAGATTGAGTCTTGTATATAACATGACTCAATCTACACATTCAATACACAAGCATTCCATTATCATCAGCGAATTTGTCTCTACCAATCAGCAATCTGCTTTAATGAACTTCTTCTTCAGCGACTTCAATTAATCATCATTGGGGAATCTCCTTGAAGTTAGCAAACTGTTGTTTGATGTGCTGCGATCTGCCTTGTCTCATATGCGCATACTCCAGAACTGGGCGAAGGTGTTGTTGATGTGCTGCGGTCTGCCTTGTCTCATATGCAAATACTCCAGATCTGGGCGAAGGTGTTACCTTGAAGATTGTCTATGTGCTGGGCATTCATATTGATCTAATTCTGCTCCTAAATGGTCGCCTATAGTCCAGATCGATAAGTTGAATCTATGCTACTCTGAGTGAGCGAACTTGTAATTGTATTCTGCTGATTATAAATACTTTGATCTGGATTATTGTTGCTGGGTTTTTCCTCCAAGAGGGAGGTTTTCCCAAGGTATTCTTGGTGTCTTGTCTCTTTTTTGTGATTGCTTTGTATTATTTCAGAGTTATATCTAAATCTGATCTCTAAAATTAAAATGGTATCAGAGTTCGTAAATAGTTGTGATCAGATTTATCAATCTTTTAGTCTAACCTATTGTTCAAAGTTCAGTTTTCATGGCTTGTTATCTTAGGACTGAAGAAAGGTTGGAAGGTTCTGTCAACTACACTTCTTGGAAGGTCAGAATAATGATGGCTTTGAATGACCTTGCTGAATATGTCAGTAAGGATGCTGCTGAACCTAGTGGTGAAGAAGAAAAGGAAGCTTGGAAGAAGAAGGATTACCAAGCATGAAGAATAATAATAGACTCCGTCAAAGATCATATTGTGACAAGCGTCTCCAAAATGAAGACTGCAAGAGAAATGTTTAGCACTTTGGAAAAAATTTATGAGATCAACAACACCAGTCATTACTATCATTAAGGCAGCAACTTAATCACATCAAATTAGGGAAGGAAGAACCTGTAGCTGCTTACTTCATGAGGATCTCTGAGCTAAAGGATCAACTCTCTACTGTTGGGAAGACTGTTGAACATGGTGATCTAACTATGATGGCTCTTAATGGTCTTCCTCCATCATGGGAACCTTTTGTTCAAGGAATCAGTGCGAGAGCTGAGCTTCCTCAATTTGATCGATTGAGGGGAGATTGCATTCAAGAAGAATCATGCTTGGCTGCTAAAGGAAAAATCAGAAGCCCTCATGACAATGTTCATTATGTCCTCACAACTAAGGAGGAAGGTGGCCATTGGAAGAAGAATAACTTCAAGAGAAACAGAGATTTCAAACCCTCTGCTCCTGATTCAAAGAAGAAGCCAAGGGACTTGTCTCACATCCAATGTTTTCGATGTAACAAGTTTGGTCACTTTGTAAAGGGATGTCAATCTCAGCTTGTGCAAGGAGAAGCAAACCTAAATGAAGTCTCAGAACAACAGAATAATGAAGACTTCCTCTTTGTCTCAGCCTTGTCAAGCAATGTTTAGTTTAATAGTAACACGTGGCTGATTGACAGTGGTGCATCTAGACACATCACAGGCTATCGGGAACATCTCTTAGATTTGGTGGAGACGGAGTCCAACCTTCATGTGACTATTGGTGACAATGCGCGTTATGCAGTAAAAGGTTTTGGCTCTACTTCGTTAAAATTAGATTTTGGTATTTCCCTTTATCTCAGTAATGTTTTGTTTGTACCTGGAAAAAAAAGGAATCTAATCTCTATATCTGGTCTAGAAGATAAAGGTTATTAGGTTGTATTTTCTGAAGGAAGAGTTCTTGCATGGCCTAAGGAGTCCAACCTCAAATCAGCTTGTGCCATCGGGATTAGATATGAAAGCCTATATAAGCTTTCAACTCTCACTTTCAATTGAGGATATAGTTGATAGATTTTTTATTTTATTTAAAAAAAACAAAAAACTATGCTCTGTGTCCATTTCGTAAGTAAGAGTAAATTAACAAGTTTTTGTGAATTTATCACTTAGATAGAGATTAAGAGGGAGTTACGCATTCCCCATAATCCTTAGTGAATGCATTATATTTAGTAAAGCTTAAACATATTGTTGTTTTCTAACCATTGATGTTGAAATCTGATTTACATCTCTAGTGTTGGATTTGAGAGAGTATGGCTAAACATTTGAATTCAAATCAGTTCTGAATTTATAATTATTATATGATTATTACAAGGATGTTCTTGATCATGATTCTATGTTTTATGATAGAACTAAAATGTGTTCCTTGTTTCTTTGAAATATACTTTGGCTAAGAGGGAGTTTTCAGCTCCTATGATGCATTGTGTGTATCTTCCACCCTTTGTGGAGTGCAAGGTGGGGCCACCCTCTGTGGAGTGCAAGGTGGTAGTTTCTTTGAGGTATAATACCTCTTCCACCCTCAGCAGAGTGCAAGGTGGGTCCACCCTCAGCGGAGTGCAAGTTGGTAGTTTATTCTTCTCTGTAGAGAAGTTTTGAGGTGTAAGACTGTTGTGACCATTTCACACATCGCCCCATCAGAATGGGGACCCCCTCTTTTTCTTAGGGTTTTGCTTTCCCTTAGTTAGGTTTTCTCTCTGCTTGCCAGGTTCGGAGTGAGTGAGTGGTCGCTTGGGCTGGCTAGATTAGGGCTAATCTCTGAACGCTCGTATTAGGGTTTTTAGGGTTTCTTTCAAGCTGAGTCTAGCCTAGTTTTGGGAGGTCGTTAGTTGTCTGCCTGGAACCTTAAGTTTGCCTTGATGAAGTATTTCCTTTCAGGAGAATCAGGATGGTGAGATTGAAGAAGAGGGTGAATAGGTCTCAGGTCAGAGCAGGTCTAGTTTGATGGTTTTCTTGTTAGAGTCCTGTTTTCTTCCAGGTCTGAGTCGATTGAGCAGAGTCAGTGGTCAGAGAGGGATGAAAGTGGTGATTTTAGAAATTGATGAATGAATGCACTAGATGATGAATTAAGGAGTTTTGGAAGGAAATGATCAAGATTGTTGACTTTTGAGGCGTAATTGAGAAAGTTGATACATTTTTCGCCTTGAAGAAGAGTTTTCAGGCTTTGAAATGATGAAAGCCAGTCTAGGATGCGATTTTCGCTCCTGACCCTTCCAAAGGGTCCAGAGCGAAATCTCCCTTTCTTGCCTCCCTTTGGCCCTGAAAACCTAGTTGGACCTTGCTTAGACCAAATTGGATGGAGAATTGTCTTGATAGTGAAAGAAGGAAGTTGATTTGATCAAGTTTGATGGAAAATGAAATGAACCAAGGTGAGGAACTAGCCAAGAATATGATTTTTGCTCCTGACCCTTCCAAAGGCTCCAGAGCGAAATTCTTGAAAGCTCTCATTTTTACTTGGCTAAAGGCAGGATCTTGGTGGGGATGCGTGAAGAAGGGTCTATGTTTGCCTCTCAAAGAGAATTGGAGTTCAAAAGGTCAAGAACCAAGCTCAAACCATGATTTTCGCTCCTGACCCTTCCAAAGGGTCCAGAGCGAAAATCTTTGTAGCCCACATTTCCTTCCCAATTTTGGCTAAGTGTTGGTTTCTAAGGCATGTTTGAGGATGAATTGGTTTGATCTTGCCTTGAGATGGAGTTGGTGGATTTTTGAAGAACAAGATTTTGGCCTAAAGGAGAATTTTGCTCCTGACCCTTCCAAAGGGTCCAAAGCGAAATTCATCATAAACCTTATTTGTTGCCTTGAATGGACTAGAAACCTTGTTCCTAATGTGGAAAATGATCTAATTTTGCCTTATGAAGTGGTTTGAAGCTTGAAAAATGAGCAATCTAGCCTGGAATGAGATTTTCGCTCCTGACCCTTCCAAAGGGTTCAGAGCGAAAATCTTCTTGAAGCTCATTTCCTCCTAAGTTTGGCTAATTTTTGATTTGCAGAGTATCTTGGAAGGAAGGCTGGACATTCTTGTTGCCTTTGAAAGGTTTGAAAGCATTGAAAAATGAAGGGTTTTGGACCAAAAAGGAAATTTCGCTCCTGACCCTTCCAAAGGGTCCAGAGCGAAATTCCTAAAAACTCATATTTTTGCATGGAAGAAGGTCAAGTTCTTGGTCTTTTATGGCATGAATGGAAGAGAAATAACTTGTCTTTGCCTCTTGAGGTTGTTTTGAATTGAAAAAATGAAGAATCTAGCCCAAGTCAAGATTTTCGCTCCTGACCCTTCCAAAGGGTCCATAGCGAAAATCTCTCTAAGAAGGCATTTCTTTCCTTGTTTGGCCAAATCTTGATGTATAAGGCATGATGAGAAGAAGAATGAACATGATCTAGCCTTTGAGAGTGTTTGGAAGTTATGAAAATAAGGGATTTTAGCCAGGAAAGGAAATTTCGCTCCTGACCCTTCCAAAGGGTCCAGAGCGAAATTCCTTATGAGCCTACTTTTTGACCTTTCTTGGACATGAAACCTTGTTCCTAGGGCAATGAAGGATGAAATTCTACCTTGCAAAGAAGTTTCAAGTTGAAAAAATGATGATTTTTGGTCAAAAATGAGAATTTCGCTCCTGACCCTTCCAAAGGGTCCAGAGCGAATTTTCTCAAAACCTCTCTTTGCTATCAATTTTTTGCTAGATCAAGTGTGGGATAAGGTAAAATCGAGGAGAAGTTACCCCTAAGAGTGACTTTGAGTTGCTAGAAACCATGAAAGATGAAGGAATTGAGCCTAAAAATGATTTTCGCTCCTGACCCTTCCAAAGGGTCCAGAGCAAAAATCCTTAAAATCATCTTTTCTTCCAAAATTTGAGCAAAGTCAAGCTTGGACAAGGGTGCGAGAAGTCATTTAGATTGCCTTAGTGTGGATTTCGGTTGCCAAGAATGCAAATTTTGAAGCCAAATGAGATTTTTGCTCCTGACCCTTCCAAAGGGTCCAGAGCGAAATTCTTAAGATCACCTTTTTTTTCTTGCAAATCAAGTCAAGATTTTGGTTTTTATACCTTGGAGAGGAGTGCGGCAAGATGTTCTAAGTCTTGGAGGTAATTTGAAGTTGAAAGGATGGCAAAATAGCCCTAAAACAAGATTTTCGCTCCTGACCCTTCCAAAGGGTCCAGAGCGAAAATCCTAAAATCTACCTATTCCTTTCAAATTTATGCTAAGCTATGCCTAGACCAAGGTAAAATATGCCCTTGAGATTGCCCTTGAGTTGATGGTTGTCTCCAAAAATGATGATTTTAGGCCAGAGGAGGAAAATCGCTCCTGACCCTTCCAAGGGGTCCAGGGCGAAAATATTTCAATCACCTGTTTTGCCTTGCAAAATCAAGTCAAACTTGGATTGGATGAAAGAAGAGAACTATTTCCTAGCCTTGTGAGGTGGATTGAAGTTGAAATGATGAAAAATGAGCTACAAACAAAGAAATTCGCTCTTGACCCTTCAAAAGAGTCCAGAGCGAAAACCCTAAAAACACTTTTTGCTTCAAGACTTGAGTGAAACTAGCTGGACTACAGTGAAAGAAGCTATTTAGAGTGCCTTGGAAAGATGTTTTACTTTCAAAAATGTGAATTTTGAGCTCAGATGAGAAATTCGCTCTTGACCCTTCCAAAGGGTCCAGAGCGAAATTCTGGATAGGTCTTGTCCCTGGCTAGGTTGTTGAGCAAAATTGACCTTTTTCGCCTTGTGAGGATCAAACCAATGCTAGCAAGTTGAGAAGTGGATTCAAATTGAAGGAATTTTGATGAATTGAAGTGAAGGAGATTGGAAATTTGGCTTGAAAGGTGAATTTCGCTCCTGACCCTTCCAAAGGGTCCAGAGCGAAATTCCCAAAATGCAATGTTTCCTTCAAAATATTGTTGAGCCAAGTCAGTGGTGGAGATGAATGGACCTTGGAGAATGCCTTAGAGAAGGTTGATGATCAAGCAAAGGTGAATTTTGACCTAAAAAGTGAATTTCGCTCTTGACCCTTCCAAAGGGTCCAAAGCGAAATTCCCATTTGCACCTAATTTACCCATGTGAAAGGCTAAAAATTGAAATCCTAGGCTTTGTTAGACCAAAACAAGCATATGCTTGCCTTCTGGAGGATTTTGAAGTGAAGAAAATGAGGTATTCAAGGCCTGAAGGGTGAATTTCGCTCCTGACCCTTCCAAAGGGTCCAGGGCGAAATTCTTGAAAACACCTATTATTCACCTTGTTTAGGCTAAGTTGAAGGCAAGTTGCAAAATTATGATGGCAAGAACATGGGAGATGGCAAATCCAGGTTGTAAGGATGTTGAATAATGAAGCAAACAAACCTAGATAAAAATTCAAGCAAGCCTCCTTGGAGAGACCTAAACTTTGAATATTTTAATGCCCAAGATACCTCAAGCCTTGATCAAGCTTTAACATTCCTTAAGCTGGCCTATAGCCTTTCACTAAATTTGCCAATTAAAGCACATTTGGGAGATTGAGGCAAATTCGCATAAATTAGGACATTTATAATTTAATTAATTAATTTCTAAGCCTTGAAATACATGAAAAATCCACCTTTAAGCTTTGGAATTAAATTAAAAAATAAAAAATTACGCTTGAGCGCTCAAAAATCATTATTGTGCCTTTACAAGCAAGTCGGCCATCCTTTAAGAGGAGTTTTATTTTATTTTATTTCCTATTTGCCAAGTCGGCCTTGAGGCAAAGCAAGGTGAGCGCCCTATATAAGGGAGGTGTGTTTTGACAATTTTAAATCATTCATTCATTTTCCCTTGTGTGAACTTGAAGAGCAGATTTGGAGGTGCGAAATTGAGCAGGTTGGAGGATAATTTCCAGATTTTGGAAGATATTTGAAGACTAGTTGAAGGCGAATTTCTGATTGAGAAGCTGATTGGAGGATAATTTCCAGATTGAAGGCTGATTGAAGGTTAATTCATTCAAAGAGAGGACCAGAAATTCAGATCAAACATCTTTGTCCAGCAAATTCTCATTCTTCCTTCATTCATTTTTCAAAGGTTGATAGCTAAAAATCAAGGGAGAGGTATGAATAATCAATTTTTGAAAGTTTGTTCAAGATTTTAGTTTGATTTCCATAGCAATCCTTTGAAAATCTAAGTCTTGTGCAATCTGATTTCCATTCATAATTAATATTAATTTGAAAATTCATAATTCTAGGATTTATCATATCATTTTCAAATTAATATTTAGTTATTTCCTTGAAAGGTCTTAAATCCTATACCTTAAGATATTATGCTCAAACCCCAACTTCAAGCTTTTGTGTAGGTATCAAATGACGACCCCCAAGGTCGGAGGATCCACTACTCGACAGGCTCTCATCAAGGAGGATTAGAGGAATGACGAATTGGAGACCAGGATCGTGTCCAAGTGGAGCAATATCGGAGACACCAATCTAGGAAACTTCAATGTGAAGAAGTTTTGGGAAGCACCCTACATCGGCAAGCCGTCAATTGTTGGAAAGAAGATAATTGAGAGTGGCATCATCAACGGTGTAGGTTTCCCTCCCGCAGTCAAGTGTCATGAGTTGATGATCGAGTGTGCCCAACACTATGATTCACACTCAAGGACGATTGTAGCCGAGGATGGAACTATCTTAGCCTATCTTTCGGAGGAAGCTATAAGTGAAGCCTTTCATCTCCCGGAACATAGAGACATGATCTACAAAAGTCTAGAAGGAGCTAGGTCTATCTATGAGGATGATCCTGATTCCTGCTTGAACTTCATTAACAAGAATTGGCTACTCAAGAGCATACCTCACTTGAACAAGATTCCCAATACACCGCACAGAATCGACTTCCAAGAAGAATTCAAGGATTTGATAACCTTCCTCAATCGGGTCACGGGTGCCTCTCAAGCTTTCTTCTTCGACAAGTGGATGTTCTTCTTCATACAACTGATCGTCCAAGGAAAGGGAATGCTCAATTGGGCTAGAATCATTAGCAACAGCCTGGACGTGCAGTTGAGAAGACTAAGGCCTACCAAGTCATTTCACATGAGTTCATATGTTATATATGCCTTGATCAGAGGTTTTGAGTATGCAGGACTACCTCACAGAGGAGTTGTTGGAAGAGGACCCGGAGAAATAAGAGTTTGTGATTCTTATGTTCCACTGCATCATCCGCCAGGAAGTGACTACAAGCTAGTCAATGACACCTTCACGATGTATATCACCAGGACATTGCAAGGAGGGATTCACAATCGACTGTCTCTGGATGCACAAGAGCTCGTGAAGAAGCATGGTGCATGGTTCATTTAGTTTCCAAAATTCACATACATCAGAGTTCATGGATGTCCTTCACCTCCCTACATGTTGCCAAGATATCCTGCAGACAGGATAGTACTACTTGAGGTGACCAAGCAGTTTGTAGCTTATGCAAAGGCATCAAGACACAAGCATGGAAATGGAATTCCCGTACCCATCCTACTAGGGAACTCAGTTGAAGTGTGTCCTAATACTCAAGCCGCGGAAGATGTGGAGAAGGAATTATCTCTATATTCATTCACATCCTTTGCCTCAAGGGAGAATTTTGATCCTCATGGTTATATAGAAGAGACAGTCAGGAAGAAGTACAAACATGAGTTTCAAGTGGAAGACTTTTGGATGAATGTCCAAGATGATGTAGAGGTCAAAAGAAAGATGCATTCCAGATTACCCTTGGATCTCATCAGGAAATGCAAAATTTATAGAGTAGCCGATCAAGCCCAGGACAGTGGTAGATACCTCCAATCATCCTATGAGAAGGAAGATAAAGAAGTGAAGGTAGATTGGAATGAGCCCGAGGTTTTAGACTTAAGAGCTTTGATGGCTCCCCGTTTTATCTTGCACTCGCAGATGGGTGGACGTACAACATCAAAAGTTGAAGGAGCAGAATGTATCCATGACATTCACCTTGGAAACAAGACCAGAAGAAGGAGAGGCAAGTGTGAGTGAGAATACTTCTCATTCCAAAGGTTCAAAGAGGAAAGAAGGACCTGAGAAGAGAGAGCCTTCCAAGAAGAAGCAGAAAATGAATCCTGATCGCCCACCAAGCACATCTTCTAGGCATGAAAAGGAAGCAAGTCAAGGAGAAGATCAGAGGCAGATAGCGTATGAAATTGATGAGTCTATGGAATCCATGGTACGGACTGATAAACAAGGAAAAGGACAGACACCTCAACATTCATCGAGTCAATCTCCCCAGGTTGGTGCTAATGAGCAACAAGAAGAAAAGAATGATGATGAAGCAACATCTCCTTTCAGGGAAGATAGACCTCTGCCTAAAGAAATACAAGTAAGGGAAAGGAGATCTACCATTCCGGATTGGCTAAAAGAGAGGTTGACAAGGGTAGTTGTGGTTGAAGAGGAAGAACATGTATTTGACTTGGAAAGCCTCATAGGAAATTCTCATGAAGAACCAGAAAAGTAGAAGGCCACAAAGATGTCAAAGGTAATTAGAGATGAGACAGGCTCCAAGAAAGTGTAGATAGCTACACCAGTGGTGGACGAGTATGAAGATGAGATTCTAGCAGAAGAATATGATCTGGAAACATTTGATCTTGGTCCACTTACCACTGTGCAAGCCATGGAAGAAGCAACCGATTCACTGAAAGCACTCAAAGACAAACTCAAAGAAGAAGTGGAAAGGAATAAGAAGCTCGAAAGAGAGGTCAGTGCTTGGAGGAATTATTTTAGCCATCTTAACCAGCCTTTGAGACGACAGGATCCAACAATATCTCCTTTACATGCACTTCCTCTTGAATCAATAAGTGAGGCAAAGAGGGTGAAGAGCCTAGTCCAACTCATGAGTTCTTGGATTGTTGAATCTTACAAGGTGGCCATGGAATTTGCAATAAGGATAACTGTAGCTGCATTCAGTTACACTAGAGATGTTATCATCCGAGTCTTACAAGTGATAAGAGAAACACCAAGACGGATTCTAGCACAAGAAAATATAATGGATGGAGGAACCCATAGCCTCCTGCAATGGTCAGCTCTGCTCCAGATGAAGGAAGTTCTTTTCGAAGATGTCAACACCAGATGCAGCCGAGTTGAAGGCACCATCCATCCAATTCAAGATAAGGTGTTTGAGGTGTTGTGTACCATCCTTGATAGATGGATTGAGATCGAGACAGATGTGGACATCCAGGAGTTGAAAGACAGAATTAAGGTCATCTTTTGCAAGGAAGAGAACATTGTTATAGAAAGGCAACGAGATCAAATGTATGCTACTATGTTCCTGATTGAGAAGACCAAAGAACTTGAGCCTGGGTGGGAGACGACTCTTCTCACTGCTTTTGATCAAGTCCTTCACTTGGAAGAACGAATGAAGA
Source organism: Cryptomeria japonica (assembly GCF_030272615.1). Lineage (NCBI taxonomy): Eukaryota > Viridiplantae > Streptophyta > Pinopsida > Cupressales > Cupressaceae > Cryptomeria > Cryptomeria japonica. Next base: position 120,182,335 of record NC_081414.1, on the reverse strand, counting down.
ATCTTCCTGAGATTCCCATTGTTGAGATTGAGGGAATTGTGTCCAGATTCATTGAATATGCTAGAAAAGAGCAAAGGAAAGGGAACAAAGTTCTAGATGAAAAGTTGTTATAAGATGATGTGGCAGCTTAATTCCTATTGGTCTATGTCTCCTCGTTATTTGTGCCAATTTTTATTGGCTATGGATTAATATTGTTTATCTAAATGGGGACTTTTTTGTAACAAACCCTAATTAGGGTTTAGGTGTCAAAATCTCAGCCATCGATCGTCTTTTGATCCAGGCCGTTCATTGTATTTGAGGATGCTATATAAGCCCTCACTCATTTTATTTTGAGAGATTAGAAAGGTTAGAAAAGTTAGAAAGTTGGAGAGAAGCAAGTTTAATTTTGTTAGTAGTAAAGAATTGAGTAGTGAAGAGAGAAAGTTGAACAATTGTTGTTTATTTGGCTATGAGATCAATGAAATATTGAAGTTATGGTGTTTTGTTGCAATCCTTGTGGCTACTTTCATGGTTGTTTATCTTCTTGAATCACTCTTAGTAGAGATAGCATTTAAATTTTAAGTTTGAAGGGTGAATGTTGTGCCTAATCTTCGATAAGATTCACATTCCAAACCACTAGCTTCTTACTAATTGTAAGAACGCCTTGTGTGGTCAACTGGAAACATTAAGATTGTTTAAGAATTCAATCATCATTAGAAGTGTTGATATGTATCTCCCTGATAGTATCTATCTCCTTGGTGATTTGAAAATCGTTGAATACCCTTAGAAGATCGCACCAATTCCAGTGGAGTTGTAATCCTTTGGCGATATTGAAATTGGTAGAATCTTATCAAGACAAGTCTCCATTAAGTCATTCTTAGGATTAGTTTAAGTATCTCTTCCTCGAAACCCTTATCTTTTGATCTTTTTTGAAAGTCTGTTAGTATTAGGAAAATCCTGTTTCCTCATTTGGAAAGATAGTAGCATGGACAAGCTTTCTTTGAAAGTACGTAAGGCCCCTTGAAGAAACAGCAAACACAACGACCACTGGTGCTTATCCGCGAGTAGAGATCCTGGTGGGCATTCATATTGATCTAATTCTGCTACTAAATGATCGCCTATAGTCCAGATCAGATAAGTTGAAAGCTTATAAATGAATCTATTGTATTTATGCCCAACACATATATCTAGGCAGGCATCAATACAATACAATACTTTCAACATATATAGGTAGGCATCAATACAATACAATACTTTCAAACATATCTAATCACTTTCAACATATATAGGCAGGCATCAATACAATACAATACTTTGATCTGGATTATTGTTGTTGGGTTTTTCCTCCAAGAGGGAGGTTTTCCCAGGGTATTCTTGGTGTCTTGTCTCTTTTGTGTGATTGCTTTGTATTATTTCTGAGTTATATCTAAATCTGATAACTAAAATTAACAGACTGTGGTACAACTTTCATCTTCTTCCTCAAAGGGAGTAAGGACTCCAATAAACCATCTTTTCTTTAAATCATTAGTTGGTTCCTTTTCTAATTTCACTAAAAGTTCCTTTAGTCTACAATTGCAAGACTGTACACTTCGATGTTTCTCTTGTTAAGCATTGTAGATAATTGCCTTACTTTTATTGTCACCTTGAAGTAATCTGAATTGTTCTGCGAAAGACTTTTGCAATTTTTCCCGTTATTTTGTTTGGATCAATATTTGTGTGCTAGTCAATGGCCACACCTACTGTTGATTATTTATTTAGTGAGCTTCGGTTTGAGGATCTCCATGTGCTTTCTTGCTTGTCTCTTTGCTCTGTTAACTGTTAGTAATATAGGGTTGATTACCAAGTCTTTGGACAATGGAGGTTTGGTTATGGGATATTCATTATTTCTAGATTCTAAATCGGCAGTGACATGCACTATCTCATCCCTCTAAGTTATAACATTTCTAAGTTTGGGATTACTTTTTAATAAATTCACTACTTTAATTGGTACGGTAGTATGAAGAATTTACCTTGCAATAATTTTCTTAGTTTGCTATTGATTTATTACCATACTTGCATTTGTATTTGAGTGGCGATGCTCGTTGTCCATAGCATTCTTTACCTTTGATCTTGCTTTGTGAAGTCTCTTATTTAGTATGTGAGTCTGGGTACACAACTTACTTTGCTTGGGTTTGAGTAACAACTAATACTTTATCATGTCTCTCTAGATCAATTGTATTGATGCCTGCCTTTTGTTTAGACATCCAACATCATCATGATCTCCAAGTCTACACCATTTACTAAGTATTTCTATTGTGTCTTGATTTCTTGGATAGTCCCCCCAAAAAGGGGCCCCATTAATTGCACTTTCAACATTGTATGATGGGATGATTTGTGGAGTTGTATTGTATCTAACTTTGCCCTCTCCCTCTTTGATTTTTGTAGCTGCTTGAGCATGCCTTTTTGTTATTTTGCAGTTTGGGTGGATTGCTTGGTGGAGTGGATTGCTCTCCTGGGGTGAAGAGTACTTGTGTATTACTTTTCAAATTATATGGGCACTCTTTGATCAAATGGCCCATAACTTGGCAAATATTGCAGAGCATTTTCTTAGGTGAAGTGCTTTGATGTGGCCCTCACATTTACAATTTATACAACATAATTCTTTATTCTCTTTCTAGACTCTTTGTTTGCCTTCAATTTCTTCATTAGATGGAGCATATCTCTTTGCATTGCTTTTAGGGGCCATCACTACTTTCATCCAAGTCACCTCTCATCCGTTTTTCTTTTGGATTGTGAAGATATCTTATCTTCACTTTCTATATCCATCTCTCTATTGCATGCTTCTGCATACGATGACGGTGGTACAACTTTCATCTTCTTCCTCAAAGGGAGTAAGGCCTCCAATAAACCATCTTTCCTATAAATCATTAGTTGGTTCCTTTTCTAATTTCACTAATAGTTCCTTTAGTCTACAATTGCAAGACTGTACAGTTTGATGTTTCTCTTGTTAAGCATTGTAGATAATTGCCTTACTTTTATTGTCACCTTGAAGTAGTCTGAATTGGTCTTCGAAAGACTCTTGCAATTTTTCCTGTTATTTTGTTTGGGTCAATATTTGTGTACTAGTCAATGGCCACACCTCTCCAAAAGGTTGGAAAGTGTTATCAGGAAAAGTGTATAGTTAGTAATGTTAATTATCAATAGTTAGTTAGCCGACGGGTAGGTAGTTGGAGTCGCGACGGTTGTGTCGCACCCCTTCGGCAGTCATATATTGTACCACCTCCGGGTGTTGGAGGATATGTAATATTGACGACAGATTATAATATGAACATCCTTTGACATTAATGGCAAGCTTATTCTGGTACTTCTCTTGTATTTGCATTGTGCATTACTGTTCAGTTTCTGTATTCTTCCTGTTTACCCAGTGAGGTAAACATTTGGCGCCGTTGCCGACACGAACTCGAAACAGGAGACACGGAGACACGGATGGCGCACAGACACAATGGGCCTACCCGTTGGTGAGGTGAACCCGGAAGTTGACGATGCCCAAACAGAACTCTACGTAGGAGAAGACATTGCGACGAGAGAATTTTCGATTCTACTCCAAGTAGCCATTCAGACCTACGTGCGACGAGAGGCGGCGGAGGCGGAAGTCCCACCAAGTGCCGTGTGGACAGCGTTGGAAGTGAGTCCGAAGGTAAATCGGTTGATGAACAATCTCCCCCGACTGCTAGCACAAGCATCGTTGGCACAACAAGCCCGCCTGGAGGAGATTGCCCGGGAGGAGCGACGCCAAGAAATTTTGCAGCAGTACGAAGAACGGGAAGCAGCACGAGATGGCGCCAGGGGCATTTGAACCATACGGGGCGGAATAAAGAACACTATTGTAATAATTATGTCATATTGTTGGCATAAACTTGTCTTCCACATTATGAATGAATAAAAGTGTTCTACTTTTTATGTCATTAAGTATATAGAAAGCGGTTTGGGAATTAATACCCAATACACTAAATAAAGACAAAAATAAGGAACAATATATAGATGAACGTGCAGTAGCCCAACGTGCCTTGATCCTTGAACAACAAGCGGAAAGGCGACAGAGGTATAAGCGAAGAGAGGAGGAACGCTCCAAAGGGGACGGTGAGGCCAGAGGCCACCCACGGAGTCGGGAGGAGTTACTTGCGGAAACCCGCCGCAGGATAGAGTGTACCCAAACTCAGTTGAGGGAGTTGAGGGACTTGCCACACACACCAGAGGCTAGCAAAACTCCAAGGAGTGGGGAGGAGGCAGGAGAGGGAGAAGACACCGGGGCTGCCAGGAGTGTCGGAGGGACACCGGGGCACGGCAGTCAAGCACCCCTTATAGGATCTGACCCATCCGGAGGACAACAACCACCAGTAGTAAAAAGGCAAGGTATGGCACAAAAACAAAAACTTCCAAAGTTCCATGGGGATGGGAAAGAAGACCCTGTCCGCCACTGTCGTACTTGTGAAACAATTTGGGGAGCGAATGGTGTTACCGATGAGGACGACTGGGTAACACAGTTTCCCGCAACCCTGAGGGGCATAGCCATCGACTGGTTTTCGGATACGGATAAGGCTAAGATTGGCACATGGGCAGATTTGAAGAAGGAATTTCAAGCAGAGTTTCGTCTCCTAAGAGACGATAATGAGATCGTAGCCGAAATCTACGACACGAAACAGAGAAAGGACGAGACTGTTCGAACCTACAGCCGGCGGCTCAAAGAGCTGCTAGGAAAGATGGAGAACCAGCCGGCAGACGAACTGAAAAAACGGTGGTTCGTGGAAGGTCTAAAGAAATCCCTTAGACGAAAAATGAAGATAGTACCTCCTTCATATTCCGACGCCTATAACAGGGCAATGGATTTAGAAAGTGAACAGAAGACGTCCAAGAAGAAGAAAAATAAATCCTCGTCGGAGGATGATTCCTCTTCTGACAAAAGTGATAGCAGTGATGACGACTCTAATCGGAAGGTACGGGCTCTCCAAAAAGATATGGAGCGAATGATGAGAGAGATAAAGGCAACAAAAGGAAGCACAAGTAAGGGCGACGAAGGGGAGTTATGGTGCACGGACTGCCGTAACGACGGACACACCAAGGGGTCTTGTCCGAAAAAAGCATTTTGTGATATTTGCCAGATTGCCGGACACCTTACCAAGGAGTGTCCGTACAATATGAGGACCCGTAGCCAACAGGTTCTCTTTGCAGAACCATCTGCGTCAGCCGGCACGTCCCAGCCTGCGAGCAACAACGCCTCGTCTGGCGGCTACCGAAACAATAGGCGAGGAAGAGGTAATAATAACAATACGAATAATAGAAGCCGAATCCAATACGACGCTAAAGGGCGGCCGATGATACAATGCCGAGCTTGCAATCACTGGGGGCATTTCGCCAGAGACTGTACGGTGGAGGAAGCACCACAAAAACTTTGCAAGTGGTGCAGTTCGGGGGACCATGATGATGGCAATTGTCCCAAATCTGGCGTGAACCTATTGAATGTAGAAACGGAGGATGCACTCGCCATAACAAGGTCCAAGACGAAAGCAACCACTTATCCAGACCCCCGCACGGAAAAACGAAAGGCACTGGAGGCACGAGCGGAACTGGAGAAGGAGATGTCAAGGAGCAAGGATGCATAGGGGCTGGCGGGTACTTCTCGCTCTGAAGGAGAAACAAACATTATAAACCAACTGTTACAGGTCGAGATACCCGTCAAAATGAAGGACCTCCTGGAAAGTATGCCGCACTTGCGAGCGACGTTGTTGCAATCCGCAATAATAACCCCAGTAGGCCAACCAATACATGGCAAGGGCAACCTTGGCGAGACAGCAGCAGACCCATTAACCCTGACGATCAATAATGGGAGACACCCAGCAGTGGTGGAAATGGGTATATTAGGCACCATCCTGACCGACACAATTGTCGACGGCGGGTCGGGAGTAAATGTCTTGTCAGAGGAAACATGGAAAAAATTGGGTAAACCTACTCTCTGGCCGTCCACCTTTAATTTATTGGGAGCAGACCAACACGACATCAAGCCGCTTGGCACACTCATGGCGCAACCAGTGACGATCGGAACACAACCGTTCGTCTTGAATTTTGTGGTCATCCCATTGAAGAAGAAGGGGTACGACGCCATCCTCGGCAGAGGCTGGCTGGTGGCGGCCAAAGCAAACCACAATTGGAAGAACACCTTGTCCATGGAAAAGGCTGGCCGAAGGTATACCATTGACCTCAAAACTCAACTGGTCAGTGAAGAGTTGGCGTCAGAGTCAGAGTCTGACGGAGACGATACCGACGAAGGAAAAGAGGGCAGGGAACCAGATGACGAAGGCATCTTAGGAATTCAAGCCTGTTCTGAGGATGAGACGGATTCTTTGAGAGGGCTCTTCCATTGGCAAATGGAAGACTATGAATTATTGTACGGGTGCAATAGGTTGGGGATTGAAGGACCTGACATGAACGAGTTTCCGCCAGAGTACGGACAATACAAGGAAGGGGATGTCCCTGTGGATGACGCACCAGCGCACCAGTTTGACAAAAGTAAGCCCATAAGGTACAAAGAATCTGCACTTCAAGTTACAAACCTTGGGGAAACTTCAGAACAGAAAAATATTCTGGTCGGCGACGACTGGAATCCCGTCTTAAAGACGGCGGCATTCAAAATCTTCACAGAATACAAAGATGTGTTCGCTTGGACATATAAGGACCTCAAGGGGGTACCACAAGAACTTTGTGTATATCGGATCCCTCTGGTTCCCGGAGCCGTGCCCGTACGGAAGAGGCCATACAGGATGAACAAAAATTATGCGGCCAGGGTAAATAATGAAATTGACCGCATGCTCGAATCAGGGATTATTATCTTCAAGGTCCAAACGAGTGAATGGGTATCACCCATTGTGATATCCTTGAAAAAGGAGGCCGATCAGATAAGAATCTGTGTAGACTTCAGGTGTTTGAATGCTGTCACAATTAAAGATCCATTTCCCATACCATTCACAGACACCATCCTCAAGGAAGTCGCGGGTCATGAAATTTATTCGTTTATGGATGGATTCTCCGGATACAATCAAATTTCCATTGCAGAGGAGGACAAATTGAAGACCACCTTTGTCGTAGAAGATGGCGTCTATGCATACAACCGGATGCCATTCGGGTTGTGCAACGCGCCAGCTACCTTCCAACGGATAATCCTCCATATCTTCGATAAAATGTCCGTAGGAAACTTCAAAGCATTCTTGGATGATTGGTCCATTTACAGCACGCAGGAGGCACATCTGGCCGCACTTGGCGAATGCATGGAGAGATGCCGACGAGCGCGCCTCGCCCTAAATCCCAAGAAATGCAGATTCATGGTGCCTCAGGGCAAGTTACTAGGGCACATCGTCTGCAAGGCTGGACTGAAGACGGACCCTGACAAAATACGGGTCATTGTGGAGATGGAGGCGCCCGACAATGTCACCGGCGTCAAGTCATTTCTTGGACACATCGGGTATTATAGGCGGTTTATTAAGAACTTTGCCCAAGTATCATACCCACTTGATAGGCTGACACGAAGGGGGCAGCCGTACGTCTGGGGGACGGCCCAAGAAGAGGCTTTTCAAGAGTTAAAGTCGCGATTGGTGGGTGCGCCAATCTTGACATACCCAGACTGGGACAAAGAGTTCCATGTACATGTCGACGCATCCAACTTCGCCATAGGGGCCACCCTGGCACAGGTCGGCAGCCACGGGCTGGACCACCCAGTGTATTTTGCAAGTCAACTCTTGTCAAACGTAGAGAGGAACTACAGCACGACGGAGAGAGAAGCCCTCGGCATGGTATACTTCGTCCAAAAATTCCGACATTACCTATTGGCGACACCATTCACATTTTATGTGGATCACCAGGCGTTGATGTATTTGGTGAACAAGCCAATCATCCAGGGGCGGATTAGTCGATGGCTGTTGCTGTTACAAGAATTTACGTTCAACATCATTGTCAGACCTGGCAGGAGCCATGTCATAGCCGACTAGCTATCACGGATCAAGTCGGGAGAGCCGGCCGAAGGCATTAGCGAGGATTTTCCGGACGCCCATCTTTTTCGCATTGCCATCCTTCCTCATTGGTACACGAGTGTGGGTGAATACCTGTCAACGTCAAAATTTCCTAAGGAAATGCCACTAGGCGAAAGACGGAAACTTGTATTAAGAAGCCAAACATTCCAACTTATAAATGGTCTTCTCTACAAAATGGGACCTGACCAGATCCTACGGTGATGCGTCTTGGAAGAGGAAATCCTAGGAGTATTGAGAGAAGCCCATGAAGGGGCTGCCGGAGGACACATGGGACCAGATACGACAGCAAGGAAGGTCCTACTAGCTGGCTTATGGTGGCCGACATTGCATAATGACGCCAGAGAATGGGTGACAAGTTGTGATACATGTCAGCGTGCTGGGCGACCGTTAAAGAGAGATTTCATGCCACTTAACCCGTCACATGCTAGAGAGTTGTTTGAAAGATGGGGGTTAGATTTCGTTGGTCCATTGAAACCGAGTCGTGCCCGACGATGTAGATACATTGTCGTGGTGACAGAATATTTGACTAAATGGGTCGAAGCGAGGGCTTTGGCAGACAACTCCGCCGTCGGTACGACGAAATTCATTTATGAACAGATTATCACCCGGTACGGAATACCTTTTCAACTGACAAGTGATAGAGGGGGGCACTTTGTAAATCATATTGTTCGACTACTGATAACCGAGTTCAAAATTTTTCATTCTCTATCAAGTCCGTACTATCCCAGGGCAAACGGTCAGGCTGAGGCGACCAACAAAATCATCATGTCAGTAATTTATAAGTCCTGTGGGGTGGAAAAAGAAGACTGGGAAGAGCGTCTGCCTTCGGTACTTTGGGCGTACCGCACAACTTACAAAGTAACCACCGGGCAGACACCTTTCCAATTGATGTACGGCCAGGAGGCTGTGGTACCGGTCGAATTCATGGTGCCAAGTCTCAGAATCGCTATTGACAACAAGCTAGGCGACATGGAAAGCCTTCGAGAGAGACTATACGCCTTAAATAAGTTGGATGAAAGACGGACGATGGCACAATGGGTGACAGACGTGGCCCAGCAACGCAGGAAATACTGGCATGACCAACACATTCGGCGGGCGAGGTTCACGCCGGGCCAATTAGTCCTAAAGTATAACGGACGGAATGAGATTAAGCCCGGCAAGTTCAGAGTGAAGTGGCTAGGTCCTTACAGGATCCGAGAAGTCGCAGCGAATGGATCCATCAAGCTCTCGACCCTCGACGGACAGGAAATTCTAGAGGGCGTCAATGGGTCAAAACTGAAAGTGTATCACCAGAGGTTGGAAGCGCGCAGGAGCAGCCCGACAGGAGGCGCGCAGTCGCAGTCAGATAATAAATGAAAATGAAAAAAGAAAAAAAAAAAAAAAATTAGAAAATTCGAAAAAATATATATATATGGAAATTTGAAAAAATATATAAAAGAAAAATTGGAAAAATTGGGAAAAAAAAAAAAAAAAAAATTGGAAAAAAAAGAAAATTGAAAAAAAAAAAAAAAGAGAAAAAAGCAAAGCAGAAGGGACCACCGTACGGTGGCCACGTAGTGGCACCACCAATGGTGGACACCACCGTGCGGTGGCACCACCGACGGTGGATACCACCGTGCGGTGGAAGCCACCGACGGTGGAAGCCACCGACGGTGGAAGCCACCGACGGTGGATACCACCGTGCGGTGGAAGCCACCGACGGTGGGACCACCGACGGTGGGACCACCGACGGTGGTAGCCACCGTGCGGTGGAAGCCACCGACGGTGGGACCACCGATGGTGGAAGCCACCGATTGTGGACGCCACCGTGCGGTGGAAGCCGCGGGGTATAAAGCCGCCGAAGGAGATAAGAACGCAGCGCAAGGGAAAAACGAGACACGCCTACCGAAGGGAAAGCCACCGAACGCAAGAAACAACAACGCCTACCGAAGGGAAAGCTGCATAAACAAAAGAAGGGTCATTACAACGCAGCAAAGGAAGAACCCCGCACCACCACCGAAGGGAAAAGAAACAACGCCGCACAAGAACACCGCACGAAGCCACGCGAAGGAGAGAAGACGACCGACAGGGTCTTCGGGGGCACGAAAGTGCCAAGGGCTGGCAAGGAACCAGCAGGGCGGCGCACGAAGGAGCCCAAAGGGCTAGCAGCGAGAGCCACGGGGCAGGAGGAAGGAAGCCCAAAGGGCTTGAACCGAACTCGGCGGCGGCGAAGGTAGAAGAAACGCCCAAAACGGGCCTGCAACACCACATGCGCGCACAAACACGAGGACGCCCGGGCCTCCATCAACACCACAGCAAGTGGCGGATGGAGGCAAGAAGACCCGAGAAGCCACGGCAGCGGCAAGGATTTTTCAAAATTACCGTGCGGTGTAGTGCGGGAGGTGCATGAGGATTTTTTTTTTTTTTTTGAGCATTTTATTAGCCGGAGGTAGTTGGGGATTACAGCCGTACGGCCTACCTGCCAGGAGGTAGTTAGGTGCCTTCTGTCCGACAAGGGCAAATCAAGAAGTGGTTAGCAGGTCAATGGAGTCTGCGGGAAAAAGAAACTGGAAAAAACAATTGCAGGATAGCAGCCATCGGAAGCCGGATGCACGTATTCTTCCTTCAGGTGTTCGAATAGTAGGTGGCACAATGGAAGCCAGGCAGAAGAAGAAGACACCACAGCAGCCCACTGCACGAGGGAAGAACACCTCCACTTCACAGAATATCACCTTTGAGGGATTGAATGGGGTGGAATGTCGGAAATGGTGGCAAGACACGCCGGATGATAATTTGGTGAAGACAAGTCTTCGCCGAGCAGGGGTAGAATGGGCTATACGGATGCCTGTGTTCGCCATTCGCGAGTACGAGGAAGCATTGCGATATATGGTTGATACCTTTGATAGCCACTCACGGACGAGCACATTTGAGTATCTTGGGAAGGACATCACCATATCCTTCAAACCTGCAGATTTCACCAGAGTATTTGGCATCCCAGGCATACATGGCAAGAGAGTGGACTTGAAGCCGAAGAAGATGACACGGGAAGAAAAGGAACATTGGATTAGGCGAGTGTCCCGAGACTTGACCCCAGCAGAGTTGGCGAGCATCGTAGACGCCACGAAGGGTCGCGAGATGCGTAGGTCCTTTGTCGCAGAGGGTCATTGGCGATGCATAATGGACGTCATCAAAAGCAGGTTGACAGGGTCGGGTAGGGCATCCGACATCGCTCTACCACAGATAGTATTGATGAACGAGTTGATGAACGGAGTCATGTATGATTGGGCTACCTTGTTATCAGAGCGGATGTGTGCATTCTTGATGATGGAGCAGCGCACGTTTTACATGCCCCACTATGCCATTGGACTGTTCTTGGAGGCTACGCGGGAAGCAGTGCCAGAGGCTGAGTTGGAGGTACGGCCATAGGGACCCTTGGCGGAGGGTGAGCCTCCTATCATGCATTGGCGACATCTAGATATTGGACACTCTTCCGCGAAGTGGAAACGAGTATTAGAGACCACCGCAGCAGAACCGGATAGTGGGCGAGAAACTTCCAGCAGTGCAGAGGATTCCGAGGATTCGGAGGATGAGGATGACAGTAGCAGTCGGGCCACAGATGAGGGGAGGATGGAGCCCGCCGGAGAGCGAGTGTTGTTTGCACCACCCACACTCCCACTTGGCACACTTGTGGGGTCGTCGGCGGGCAGTACTTCGATTCCGGCATTTGGGCAGAGTCGCACGCCCGTTACACTCGGGCCCATGCAGTCGGCCCCAGCACCTTCCGCCATACCAGCCGCAGGACCGACCCCCGCAGAGGCATGTACTGACAGCACGACAGAGTTGTGTGGTCCACCGCAGGGAGGTATGGCAGAGGAGATGATTGAGACGGAGCCTCAGGTGCAACTGGACGTCGTGGGATCCGACGCAGTGGTGACGGTTGCTGCCTCCTTGTTGGAGGAGCCCATCGCAGGACATGTTTCCGACGGGGAGAGAAGGTCGAAGGTGTTGAGTGCAGCTCCATCGGTGGCGGCTATGGGGAGTTGGCTGACCCGGAGATTCCAGATGACAGTGATGCCACCCGTAGGAACAGCTGTACTCTCACCTCGGCGAGAACCTCCCACTGAGGTGGTGGATCTGGAGGACTCCTCGGCGGAGACGCAGGCACCAGCAGAGGGACAGGTCCTTGGAGAGGGTGTTCCTACCGGCCCAGAGCAGGTGACTGCTACACTTGAGGGGGCGGGGGAGACACCATTGTGCCAGCAGGATGGAGCAGGTGTGGTTGAGGAGACTTTTGAGTTACCACGTGGGCTTCCTGTACCTACATCGGGGCTAGATGGAGAGGATATTGAGATTTATCTGGCAGATATGGTGACGAGGGGTCGGCGAGTGGTGGCCGCGACTCAGACACGGGCTCTACAGCAGGCTGTGGAGGAATTAGAGCAGGTCCTCCAATTTATGAGAGACGACTGTCCAGCAGCTTTCACCTTATGTTTTGAGGCACGAGGGTGGCCACTTACCCAGACGGAGGCGATGTTGGAGGCTTGGCGTGTGCCTCAGCCCGTCGTGGAGAGTAGGGTGACGACTCTCGTCCGGGAGATTGAGCAGGTTTACAGGGAGGCCTACTATGCCTTACGCCAGACACAGCATGAGTCTGCGGTTCGCGAGGCTGCTCGAGTTGAGTTAGAAAGGACATGGCCAGACAACAAGCCTCGTGGGTAGCCGAGAGATCAGAGTTGGTAGCACAGCTGGAGACGGCCCGCGCAGAGAAGGTTGTGGTGCACACCCGTCTTTCAGAGGAACAGAGTGCGCGGAGTCTCGTCCAGCAGGAGTTAGATGTTGTTCAGGCCCAGTTGGTTCGCATGACAGAGTCGGCCGATACCAAGGAGAAGGAGCTACTGGAGGTTGCGCTTATGCTGAAGACTGCCTTAGAGAAGGTGTTGGTAGCAGAGCGGGATGTGGCAGCATGCACCCAGCAGGTCTATGAGCTCCGCGCCCGCCTGGTAGCCCAGACACCCGCATCTCACCCTTCCACTTCAGGGACGCTTCCTCAGCCCCCTCCTTGACTTTATCTTGGTTGTATATTTATATTACATTGTCTCCATTTTGTTGTTAGTCGTCGGAGACGACTTCTTTTTTGGGGGGGATGATGTTATCGGGAAAAGTGTATAGTTAGTAATGTTAATTATCAATAGTTAGTTAGCCGACGGGTAGGTAGTTGGAGTCGCGACGGTTGTGTCGCACCCCTTCGGCAGTCATATATTGTACCACCTTCGGGTGTTGGAGGATATGTAATATTGACGATAGATTATAATATGAACATCCTTTGACATTAATGGCAAGCTTATTCTGGTACTTCTCTTGTATTTGCATTGTGCATTACTGTTCAGTTTCTGTATTCTTCCTGTTTACCCAGTGAGGTAAACAGAAAGGACCGTAGCCAATATGTTTTATCATTTGACCATTTTTTGCCTAAATGGTTTCATAGGTCTTATGATGTCTTACTAGATCCATTGATCCATCTCTCCTAAACTCGGGCAACTTTTTGCCCCTCTACATATCGGGCTTGCTGGTGGAGTCACCATGGTTTTAGCTTGATGAAAATTTAGTGTTTGGAACTTGGCTTTTGATTTAGACATTTTGGTGCTCTCATGGCACTCTCAGACACTTGTAAATCCCAAACTCTTAGTTTGTGTTCTGCACACTTGTATCACCTTTATATTCTCTTTACTTTACTAACAACCTTTTCTCTTGTAGTTTTTTGCTTTGTTTCCTCTTCTATCAACAACTCTTTGATGCCTTGAAGGTTGCTCTCATATGCTTCCTTGTCTTCATTTTTTGAAGAGTCCTCTAACTTTGTCTCCAATTGGTTGGTCATACCAAACCTGGTTTGTAAGATTGATGTACACTTATTTTGGTAAGGGAATTTTTCTAGCTATTGTTACTCATGCTTCTTCTATATGGTAGTTCATAGCAGCTTTGAATGTTTTGAGGTTTTTTCTCTTGACTATCTTTGACTTATACCAACTTTGGCTTCTTCTTTAAGATGGACATGGGGTCTGAATATGCACTAATCGAGTCTCTTCGGCTACCTCTTGTGGTGATCTTCTTCGCTCTCTTTGCTCCACTACCTAAGAGATTATTTGATCTCTTGGTCTTGATCCATATGGTTGTCATAGCAGGTTGAATTTTTTGATGTTTTTGCTCTTGACTATCTTTGACTTATACCAACTTTGGCTTCTTCTTTGAGATGGATTTGGGCTTTGAATATGCCTTAATTGAGTCTCTTAGACTACCTCTTCTAATCATCTTCTTTTCTCTCTTTGCTCCACTAACTATAGAGATCGTTGGATCTCTTGGTCTTGACCACGTTGTGGTTTCTTCCCACCTTTGTTCGGGTCTAAGGGCATTAATTCTTAAATAAACCTGATGTCTTTAAGACAATGGTGCTAATGTTTATTCCTATATTTGATAAGACTAGTACATATATAAATGAACATAACAATGTATACCATATAGAGTAATAGAAGTATATCTTTACTCATGTGATTTGCTTACATAAAAATAGACTAGGGATGATCAATCAAGGATCAGACTACTTTCCCTGACTACAGAATGTCTATTTAAAATACTCAGTTATTGGCAAGTAAAACACAATTGTCAACAACTACTAATAATTGACTCCTAACAACTACCCACAAGTCAACAAGTAAATAATACATAGTCAGATGCAATTAAATCAACGAAACATTACAAAATCATTTTATGCTAACTATAGTAGTGGATGGATTGACTTCAAAATGAAGAGGCTCATAGCTGATTGCACAAGCTACGTATGAGTAGGATGTTGGTATTGACTGCAGAATGTGAGTTCTCTAGATAAAGTTCTTTATCTTCAAGTATTTTCTTTTGTATGAGATCTGATGTTTTTTTCTGTATAAAGACTCAAGTGATTATCAATCCACCATTGCTGGCTACCTGATTAGGGGATGTTTAGCCCTATACCTTTGGGAGATTGTCACTTTAAAGCACTGGTTCTTACAAGGATGCCTAAATCATTAAAGTTGATTGCCATGTTTTCAAGCCATTGGCCCAGCAGTTGAGCATGCTAAGCACCCTTTGGAAGCTATCACATCACTTAGGAAAGTCAATAGATTAGTGAGATAATGCTTATCCTTACATATGAACTCCAGGCACCCCAACTTGCCCTCTCCCATGCTAGGCATCACAGAGCGGCTTTTTTTTGGTGCGAACAACCTTCTATCCCTTCATCTGCAGTCAGGATCACAAGGACAAGTGGACACAAGCTGTTTAGTTATTGCCAATGGACATCATTGCATTGGGTGTTAAAAGAGCTTCTAGGTGTTGAAATGTGGCGACTGATCAGCAAAGTACTATACACTTAGCACGTATCCTTGCCGGGGTATTTTTTTTGTTGATGAAAACCGACATTGTAATAAAACCCTAAAAAGGACGACTTTGTTTTTGCCCTAAAAACGCATGTTATAAGCCGCTGGGATGCTTAAGGCATTGTAAGGTTGATGTACTATTTTTGCTGGATAATAAGAAAGATTGGACGGCTGTGTATGGTGGACGTAACCCATTCTGGGTGAACCACGTTAAATCTCTGTGTTATCTGTGTCCTGTTTTTATTTCTTTATCTTTTGTATTTAAATCTGCATATAATTGTTAGTTCATATTTGCTTCGGATCTGCTTGAAAACCCGAACACTAGGTTACTACCTTGATTGCTTCTAGGATTGTCTAGCCTAATCCTAGTTATTTGAACCTGCTTTGGGCCTTTCACTTTGCTCAACATTGATCTTGTTTATTCTTTTGGCTTGAGACACTACTGTGGATTTGTGAGAATGTTGGCTTCCATTCACGGTCTACTATTTTGATCTTCAACTCCATGCTTCATGGAGGGGTCCCTCCATCACATGACTATTTCTGTTTGTAGTTAGATCTTATGGTTTAGGGTTTAACAAAGTTTGGATTATCCTCTTTTGCTTTTTTCTATTTTCTCTACTCCTTAGTGTTTAGTTACTCTCATAAGCTAGGGTCCTTATACCCTAGTACTTCTCTATTGTAACTAAATTTACTTTTGACTTCCATTGAATTACTTTCATATTTGGGAAGGAGAAAGAGCTGATGTTTGCAGAGCTGCATGAGGAAGTAACAGCCACACAATTTACTTCATATTTGAGAAGGGGAGAGAACCAATGTTTGCAGAGATGCATGGGGAAAGAACAGCCATACTTTAAGAGAGTGAAGTGCAGAAGTATTGATTTTCTGTGTGGGCAATTAATCTTTCATACATTTGTAAGATCATTTTGGCGTGAGAAAAAAACAAACTTTGTATTGGTAGAGTTTATATGCCCAGAGTGTTTTCTCCACGAATGTCTAGCGTTTCATGTGTGGATGATTATTGCATATCCGTCTGCATTTCATTTCCTTTCTATTGCTGTGAGATTGATAGTTTAAGCCAATTGAGCACAAGTAGGCTGTATTGCGGTATGTTTTCAATTAAATTAAATAGGGATCTAAATGAATGTGTCTTTATAGATCAGTTCTATATATGCATATGAATTTGTGTACACATGTCCACCATACACATTTATGTATGCATTGCACGCCGGTATGTATCTATATTTTGTAGTTGCTCTCAGGTTATACATTTTTTATACTGATGCAGATGATGATTTTGAACAAATAGGTTTACATGAATCAGTAGTTTGATTCTTATAGTAGTGCTTTGATCTGATTTTGGCATCAAAATGTCTTGTATTACTAGTTACCTTGAGACTTTTTAAGTTATTGCATAATATTTAAATACTGTTATCTCACAAAGAGCATGATCTTCAAATGATTTCTGATTATATTTACTTGGTTTTCAAAAAAATTACTTTGACGTAAAAGCATCCCTATACTATATTGGAGATTTTATTTTTATTTTTAACTAATGGAACTATGTCACAGGTAGAATTGCAAGTCACAGTCGCTACCAATATCACTGAAGATGTTATACTTGAAGTTCTTCAATTTGAGAAATATCAGAGCAGCAGTTTAGGCTTAACACCAAGTGTAGGTAGCATGTCTTCTCAACTTCATCAAGAAAATGTCAAGGATTTACAGGATCCTTGCAAAGAACTCCTCCAGTGGTTGCTCCCTCTAGATCGACCTCTACCTCCGCCTGTTCCTTTATCTCCACCACCTTTAGCTATATCTAGTTCATTTTCTGGAAACTCAAGTCATCGCTCGCATTCTTCTGCCTCTTCTGCATCCAACTTTTTTTCTTTTGGACATTATCGGAGTAATTCAACAAGCTCACTTCCACAGGGCATCCAATCTCCGGCACCTAGTCTTTCTCTTTCCAATTCTAGCCCAAACTTTGATCTTGAAAATTGGGATAGATTGGCATCACAAAAGATTGTCAAAGCACAAGAAGTTGGCAGTGAGGGTCTCCTATCTTTTCGAGGCGCATCCCTAGAGCCCCAGAGGTTTTCTGTTCATTGTGGGTTGGAAGGTCTCTATGTACCTGGTAAAAGATGGAGAAGAAAGCTTGAGATAGTACAACCTGTTGAAGTGGATTCTTATTTTGCTGATTGCAACTCAGAGGATCTCATTTGTGTTTTGATCAAGGTTTGATCTATGATTACCTCTTTTACCATAAGATGTAGAAAACATGAAGGAATTGAATAGTCTATAATGAAGTAGGACATACTTTCTCCGAAAGAAGCATTATCATTGCACAAGTCTATATTGTTATACTCTTACATAATAGTAGCTTACAAAAGGTAGTTTTTGAAAATTTGGAATGACAGTCTTACACAGGAATAGCTTACAATGGGCGCTTGTTAAATAAGATTTTTATTTTTATTTTTTAACTTTATGAAGCAGGGCTGATGCCCATTCTTTCATGTTTTAGAATGTTGTTCCAGGACATTTGGCAGATGTCATTATTTTTGTGGATTCTATAAGCATAATTTGTGAGGCAGCAGCTTCAGGAAGTCCACCTGTATCTGTACCAATTTCCTGTATTGAGGTTGGAGATGAGCATTCATTGCCAGGCCTTCCACTCAGGTGTGTATTTGCATTTCTATTCAAAATACTGTGCATGGGAAACTACTGACCCAAAACAATAAATGCAGAGTGTTTATTTTTCCGTTTTGCTTTATGTGAATTTATTATGTCTGTGGAAATGCCTATGAATTTTGTATCACAATTGTACCTAATTTTCACTAGGAATGCTAAGCTATTCATGTTCTTAGTTTAGGTCTGGTTCATGCAGATGAATTTGAGTTATTTTCCTTAATGATTAAGGCATTTCAAAATATCAGGAGATGAAAATGATAGTTTGTAGTTGGGCTACTGGATTTTTCTACTGATATGACTTCAAAGGTTGGAGTGGAAGAGCATATTGTTGGATGCTAGAGGGTATGCTGCTTGGCATAATTGTTTTGTATAGTAGTATTTATAAGCTTAACATATGTAATGCACACTGTTACTTAGATAAGTGTTCTATATGGGCTAATTTTTCCTTGAGGTTATAGGCACAGGGAGATATGAGTATTTAAAGATCTTCTGATTGCTTCTAATCTTGGGAAACTATCTGGCTGTCAACTCATTTTTAATAGAAGATATCTGGGAATCAGTCTATTATATTGATGAACAACAATATATAATTGTTATGGGTTGGGGCATGTTGAAGATTACTCGAATATTCAGCCATCTAAAAGCATGGCTTGTTAAGAGAAGAAATAATTTGCATCCAGCATTAAGGCAGTGCCTTTATCATTAGCTGAATTTAAATCACTGTTATCAATGTCAGCACTAGCTGTATGAAAATGGCATATGCGAGTGAACAACTTGCATGAAGCAATGGAATCATTCAATTTAAATTAAACAGCATTGTGAAGTAAAGTCATCAGTAGAAGGCTGTGATGATCTTCAAGGGATGTTCTTATATGGTCTAATTTTAGTACTTTTCTGTTATTTTCCAGTAGTGATAAGTGATAAGCATTGTAAATGTTCAATATATTATCAAATTGTTTTAATTAATAATTAGTTTTGAGTTGTAATGACCAATTACCTGTCAACAGTATTAGTGTATGAGAGATCTTAGCAGTTGGCTTCATTTCTTTGCAAGAGCAAAGGAATTTGTGTTTCCTAGACCCCATCAGCAGGACTGCCGTTGCATAGTTATTGCATTTGCAGAATACTCACATGACTTGTGAGTCTGTTTCAAGGCTGAGAGATTCACACCTGAACTCACAGGTGGGTCCAAACAAGGCCATGTTGCAGACTTGCCATGAATACACAGCAAGTCTGCAACACAGACTTGCAGGAGGTGAAAAAGTCCTTAAAAAATGCAGAATAACACTCCGAAAATGTGTCTAAATGCCCTGAAACGAATTGCAATTGAGGCCATCTGTGTAATGTGTCTGAGTGATGTTAGGTCTTCCTTTTTATGTAGTTGAGATTTGGGTTGTGCAGTGTTGAGTGTGCATGTGTTTGTGGGGCGCTTTGAATGGTGGGCATGGAAAGTCTGCAACATGGACTTCAGAGGAGTTGGAAAAGAACTCAAAAAAGTGTGTATAAATTTCCTGAAATGCTGCAAAACTCATCTGAATCACCCTTGAAGCTGCCTCTGAAATGCATCTGAGTGGTGTAAGGTCTTACTTTTTTTTGTAATTGAGATATGGGTTGTGCAGTGCTGAGTACGTGTTTTGTGTTTTGGGGGTGTGGGTGGGGGTATCAAATCATTGCTTTGAGTGATTTGTCAAATGTCAACTCAAAATGGAATTTACAATCAATATTCAATAATATTTATATTGATCTTCAATGAGAGCATCAAAGTCAACATTTAGTTCAATTTCATTTGAGCCATAATTAGTTGTGTTGGAACTACTTATCTGTGTGTTAAACCTTTCTAGGCTTGACTATGTAAGCCCATGAACTACATGGACATTATGTGAACTAATGCCTTGTAACTGATCTAAGAAAGTATAAGTGGGTTTTCCCTTTGTCAAAATTCTACCCAAGCTTGTTCCATAAGGTCCCCTATGTGTTCACTATACTCCAAGGTCTCTAAAAAGTCCAATTTTTTTAAGTGTTAGTGTAAATTGGATCATTTCCTTAGGTTTTTTGAGTCGTTAGAGTTTCAGACTTTCAGGGATACCCATCTCAGTATTGCGTCCTTGCCATTTTGCCTTCCCTTTGTCTATTGGGTTGTCGGACTTCATCCTCGTAACATATCATTCCATTTGATCTTGACACTCTTACCTCAAACATGGTAAAATCTGTCATCCTATCAGACTTATTAGAAATGTCATACTTAAGTTTTAACATCCAAACCCCAAAAGCCTAATCCTTGTAGTCAAAAAGTTTCGAAGTCCTTCGACATTTGAATTGTTGGTTTTTTCTTCCTAGGTTATTATTTCTATGGCAACCTCAAATCCTGAAAGTCCTAGTTAAAAAATTGAAGTCTTTCATTTTTGTCAGATTTTCTGATTTCCTCATCCCTCCATACATTTTGCTCCTTCTTGTCAACCCATTGTGATTTCACCTACGAGAGTACTCTTTCCATCTTCACCCTGCCTTCATGGTTTTAGTAGCTGAAATCTGCTTGTCATTCAAGGTGAGGAAATCAAACAAACCTTTACCATGGTACTCCATTTGCTCCTTCCTTGATTGTCATTTCTTGGCTCATTGTCACTTAATGTTTTGCTGGAGATTGGGTTGTGGGATTTCTCTTCCACAAATACGCATTCCATAATTTTTTTATCAACTCTTGCTTCAAAAAATCTTCCTAAGTGTTTCAGAGTCAGGGTTTCGGGATTTCCTTTAGTTGGGTACTTGTTCCTTGATTTTCCTGATTTCCTAACCTCACTCGCCTTTCATGCCTCTTTTTAGTGTTTGGGGATTTTCCATCATCCTAATACTTGTTCCAAGGTATGCTCGACTCTCGAACCCTATCGATTCCTTCATTCATTTTTTTGAAGTCAAGATTTTTCCATTTTCTACCTCAGTACGCTTGCAAGAATTTTCTCAAAGCCCCACCTCTCAATAAATGCCTTTGTATTTCAATTGAAGTTAGTCTATTGGACTTTTGTTTGAAAAGCTACTAGGCACGAAGTATTCTTGGACCTTGATCCCCAACACCCTAAAGCTCTTTTCATTCATCGAGCTTGTTAATTCAGATCTCCCTCTTTCAACATGACTTCCTTCTCACGCTCTATTCATGACACTCCGAATTGTGGTATGAGGTATGGATTTGGTTAGATTCTCAAAATTCGAAAGATCTTGCTCATTTTTCATTAACTAACAACTTATTGGAATGGCTGGAAAAGCATTGTTGATGTTGGAAAAAGACTTGACATGTTATATGTTGACGATTGACATAAACATATCATTGTTTGAGGAGGATCAAGTGCAGGTTTTACATGTAATTTAACCAGTTCTAATTATGGGTTGCTGAAAGTAGTTAGGGTTTTCATTTATTGGCCGAAAAGGTCTTGCACCTACCAAAAGAACAATCGTAGTGTTCTCGTCCTAGTTCACAAATTTAACACTAAACAACGTCTTGGCCATGCCAAATTTATTTTAGTGGATCAAATCTTGTAGGGAACATATTCTCACACCATCTTGAATGGCTTCTGTCATGGATTTCATGTATTCTTTGGTTGTCTTGTGTGTAGATTGGGAAGTGATTGCTGAGAAACTTAAAGACAAATCTCCATGGTATGATTTTGATGATGGTTGGCATGTTCTTTGACCTAGAAATTGCATTTTTGAGATAACAGGGTGTGGTCAGCAGCATGGATTTCTCCACATGCTTTGTTAGCTACATTTTTTGTGCCCTAATTCTAGATCTATGTAAGGGCATTTGATATTCATTGTGAAGTGTTGGGTTTTTTGCATTTGTATGAAGAAAACTCATTTGAGTCGAGTTGTATTTAATGTGTAACTTGTTCATATGATTGCAACTTATATTTTGAGGTTGTTGGAATCTTATAATGGCAATGGAAATGTATTTTTAGAAAATCAACATAAGACACAACTTTCATCTTGTTCTGCAATTTGTCTCCAACAACTTATTAGATTTTTAGGGGATTTAATGAAATCCTAACTTCAAATTTACTATATTTTGCATTTGAAGTTTGAACTTTGCTAGTTTGCATCTAAGGGTCCATAAAATATTTCATTACGTGCATGCATATGTTGTGTGAGAATCTTTCAAATTGGAATGTGAAAATTTAAAATAGTTTATGGATTATTAAGTAGAGATTACATTAATGTGTTTAAGGGCATTTGAGGATTTGAGTTTTGCATGATAGCCAAGTAAATTAAACTCATTTGAAGAGTTAGGGCTTCCATTATATTTAGGATTGCATTTAATGTCGACTCTATGTTGTAGGAATAGGTACTAAAACAATAGGTGAAGGCCGACTATTGACCTTTACAAATCAAGAAAATCTTTCAAACCTTTATTTATTTGTTTTCATTTACACTCTATTGTTGATTTTTTTTCTGAATCTATTGTGATCCTTGATTGTTAAAACTTGACAAGAATGTGTATAGTGTAATTTCACTAGGTTATGGTGTTGTAAGAAATAGACATTGAATATATTTAAAGGGATTTGTGGCCAAGACTTTTTTTGTAGTTGCATCATTGATCTGGCTGCCTAAAAGAAGAGACTTGTGATTTGAATGTGAAGTGATCCTCAATAAAGAAAAATATTCAAGATAAATACAATGTCATCTTTGTTTGAGGGTTCGTGTAAGTTTTCCTAATTATTTTATTCTTCAAGAGATCTTTGAGATTATCGTCTTGAGCTTGGTAGGGCTCATAGTGTAGAAGAGGTCCATAACCCTCTTGTTCGTTGGCCTTTTCAATCTGTGATTTGAGGATAGATGTCTTATTGTTTGGTAAATGGTCACTTTATTTTTGTTTGGGTAAAAACCTTATGGTTAGGGGTTAGTACATAAAAAGCACATCAACAAGTTGCAATGCCACTCCCACTAGTCATTTCATATGTAGAAGTTGCTTCATTTATAAATACTTTTTATGTGACACCCCCTCTTTGTAATCAACCTTCTTATGTGACAAGAGATGCAAATTGGAGTACACAAAGACTAAGTCCTTAGTTTTTAATAGAAATATGGGTAGAGATTTAAGGAGAGTTTATAGAAGCTCTACATAAAATTTTCTGTACAAAATATGCTTGCATTCTTCATTGTCCATTTTCTTTCAATAGACATTACATATTTATAGGATTTTCAAATCCCATACTATAGGAAAGCTTTTATAACAACTCTCCTAAATATATGAGTTGTTTTAACAGCTCAAATCCCTATAAACACTTGTACAACAATAAGATATTTACCTACATATGATATTTTAACAAACACACTAATATTAACGTACATACTCTAACAAACCTTATTATTTTATGCATCATTATTATATGCATCCTATGATGCAATATTCCTAACACCTATTTGAACTCTAATTCCCAATGGCCCCCCTTAGTGTGAACATGTGGAGAAAGTACATCACAATACTTGATGACCACACTCAGTAGTTCATCCTAAGGTATAAGTAGGGATATACACATCTACTCGTGACAAGCAATAGTGGTATTTGCCTCACAATGCTTACTTATGCTTTCATCCAAGAATAGGGACAAACACATTTACCCATGGAACCAAGGATAGGGACTAACTTATCTATCCAAGGTCTTACATCAAGTTAGGATAGAGACAAACACATCTATCCAACATCAAGGTTATGAATAGCGATAGACACATTTGCTCACTAGAATTATGCTTGGGGACACACGCATCCATTCATAATCACCAACTATCGTGACTAGGGACCAACACTTCCAATCACTTACACCATCTCATGAATGGGGACAAACACATCCATTCACAAAGAACCAAGAAATGTGATTGGGGACATACACATCAAACCACAACATAAAAATATTGAACACCAACCCCTCGTTGTGGCGTATGCAGCCACCATTATAGACCATTGCCACTCTGATCACAAATGATATGAGACGGTTCCTGCTGCCACCTGGAAAACAATCTTGGCTTTAGTCATTTTGGCACAAATTGTTTTGTCACTAATGCAATTTCACGATCCCTTTAGTAGTGACCGACAAGAGGTCAGCTAGTGTCCTGCAACCTCTGGTGCCTCCATCCTCCAATGAATTTGCTACTTATCAAATTTAACTTTGAAACTCAGTTTTAGAATGCCCCCCATAAAATGGATGTCGCGTACAAGCGAGAGTGCATCCAATTACAGTTTGAAATTATGTTTTTATTATTTTTTG
Organism: Cryptomeria japonica; assembly: GCF_030272615.1. Taxonomy (NCBI): domain Eukaryota; kingdom Viridiplantae; phylum Streptophyta; class Pinopsida; order Cupressales; family Cupressaceae; genus Cryptomeria; species Cryptomeria japonica. Next base: position 120,157,978 of record NC_081414.1, on the reverse strand, counting down.
ACATTTTTCATGACATGATTATTGATGGCTTGTGAAATGGACCCTATTCTAAAAATGTTACAACTTGATTTTCAGAATAACACAAAATAACTATACCAAAGAAACCAAATTGGTAAGGTACAGTCGTGACAGACAAGAAGAAGCTGCACACATAACAAGGGATCACACTATGACAAGAATGGTCTCTGCTGTGAAATCTCCCATCCAAAATATGGAAGCTCATGTTTGAAAGAAGCTCACATAGAATAGATTATGAAGTCGTTTCCATATGATGTCGCAATTTCAAAGTAATTTTCTGCCAAACTTTTGCAGTTTGTATAATGTAAAGCTTCTTCATCAACTGTAGTTTCCTGTGGCAGATTGATCAAGTACTGTGATCTCTTTTTTGAAGCAATAGCTTGGCATTTGAGCAAAAGATAATGCACCCTCTTTACACAAGTTGATTCCAGTGAGATCATGGATTGACTAGTGTGGTTTGATTCATCAATTACTTGGGCTCTCCAATAGTAACTAGACCAGGCAAGATAGTTATTTTTCTTATTGACTGGGCGCACGAACTTTTCACATGCTAATCTGGCATATTGTGATTTGCTTACATCTAAAGCTCGTGTTATTTCAATCAAATATCAATCCTCTTGGATCAAAGATGCAACTGCACTCCTCACTACGATGGCTACACTCTGCAAATTACCGAAGATACATGTGATTGATGTGGACTTTACTAGCTTCTTTGCTGAATCTCTTTCTTCCATTGCATCAATGCCTCTTCATTTAGATTCCTTCTAATGTGTGTTTCGTACTTGTCTTGTACGAACCAACTTAAGACAATCACTAAACCATAGTGGAAGAGGTATTTGGCGGAGGTCTGCTACATCACATTTAATTTGCAAATGCTAATGTGGAGATCAATCAAGCTTTCAAAGATACCCTAGATCGAATTGAGGGGGCTAATGCACATGCGACCCTACAAATAACAAAAATCATAGAGGCTTTTCTAACATTCATACTAAAGAAGTGCAATAGGCAGGTGGTGTGATGAGCTATTTCCACTGTTGTTGCAGACCTCTATGTTATGATGCTCTGCCAGTTTCTCCTCCTTGCACTGCAGATGATTACTTCTTTGTATTCATCACAATAATCAAACAAAGTTAATGCCGCCTCTCACAAATGTGATGCAGGTCTTAGCAATAAATGTTACAATTTTTCTCCATATTCAACACAAGCAAGAAAATATATAGGAGCCAAGCGATGGTAATATCTTCGGCACAACAATTCTCTCTAAACTTTGCTGAGCAACAATTGATGGTTCACGTTTGTCTCCAACATTGAAGCGAGCAGCTTTTAATATTTAGCTGCCCAGGACTTGGCCTTGACAATTCTATACCACAATAAGCACATACATGATTTGCTTGTGATTCATTTTCTCCGCAGGGGGTTCTAACTTACTTGAGTCAACTGGATATTGTCAACCAGAATCAGGCTTTGGTAGATCAATATGCCATGATCAACCTCACAGACATCAAAATGCCATGACAAGAGACAAACACAGGCACTTAGGAATAACTACGCTTTGATACCATAATGGAAATATGGGTAGAGATATAAGGAGAGTTTATAGAAGCTCTACATAAAATTTTCTATACAAAATATGCTTGCATTCTTCATTGCCCATTTTAGTTCAATAGACATTATATATTTATTTATAGAAACCTCCTATAACAACTCTCCTAAATATATGAGTTGTTTTAACAACTCATCCCTATAAACACTTGCACAACAATAAGATATTTACCTACATATGATATTTTAACAAACACATTATAATATTAATTGCTTCTCAACAACTTAATATTAATGTACATACTCTAACAAATGTTATTAGTTTATGCATCCTATGATGCAATATTCCTAATACCTATTGAACACTAATTACCAACATTTTTTGCACCTAATCGGTTAAGCTTAAGTGTATAAAGGAATATGTACTCCATTTCCACTCATTTGAAGAACTCACAACTTATTGATATGTGTAACTTTAGGCAAAATGATCTATGTTCCATGTAGCCTTAGGACAGGGGAATGTTGGGACAAGGGGACAAAGGGCCTAGATTTAAGGATAATGATTGGTGGGGGCAGAGCCCTGTTGACGTGTATTTTGTACACAATCATACACAGAATAAAATACCGACAGGCATCTTATCCTCTCTTGAGAAAATAGTCTCTAACTGCTGAAGATCTGCAAAAAGGATCAGTTAGATGGACTCCAAGGTTCTTTTAGTGGGGTCTCCACGTGTGGACAAGCTTTTTAGTGGTATGATGTGATTTGCTGTTTCCTTCAAGGCGTCTTACGGATTCAAAAGCTCGAAGATTTTACTAATCTAAAAGGAACTTTCAAAAAAAATGAAAAAGGACAGGGTTTAAGGAAGTCTAATCTAGCCTAACCCTATGAACGACTTAGCATGAATGAGATTTGGCAAGACTCAACCAACTTCAATTTTGCCATAAGATAACAACTCAATTGAAATTAGTGCGATCTTCTAAGGTGATAATGGTGTTCAATGCATCAAAGACCAAGGACACTACTATGAAGGTACATATCCGAGATGCGAAAATGCTTGAAGGTTAAGGACTCAAATGTTTTCCAGTCGACCACGCAAGGCGTTCCTACAATCAGCAAGAAGCTAGTGGTTTGGATAGCGAATCCTACCAAATATCAAATCTCACACTTAGTCTTTCAAATTAACAACTACTTTGATTGAGCGTGATTCGAGTACATCCAACAACCATGAAGATAACTCAAGAAACTTGCAACAAAACACCATAACTTCAATATTTTATTGATTTCCAAGTCATCATATACAACAATTGCTTGAATTTCTCTCTTCAAGACTCAATCTTGCTACAAAATAAAAATTGCTTCTAACTCTAATCTCTCTATTACATCAACTATTATCTCTCACACTTATTCACTATTTTTCTATTCTTCAATGAAATGAAAAATGGGGGTATAAATAGCATCCCCAGTTACAATGAAAGGTCCAGATTGAAAGCAAATCAATGGACAAGATCATGACACCTAAACCCTAATTAGGGTTTGTTACAAATGACCTTTTTACTGAACAATATTAAATACATAGCCAAATATTAAATTTGGCACAAAAATCTAGGAGGTATCAACCAATGAGAAATAAGATGTCATGTCATCTGTAACAACCTTTCATCTAGAATCTTATTCCCTTTCCAATTCTCTTTCTTAGCATATGCAATGAATTTTGTCACGATTCCTTCGATTTCTGTGCTTGGAATCTCGGGAAGATTCTTGATACTCTCTTCTAAGTGGATAACCTGATCAAATGCATCTAGAAGAGCTGTGTCCCAAGTAGGTTCGAGTTCCTTTGTTTTATCAATCAGGAGCATGGTGGCATACATCTGATCATACTGCTCATCTGTAACATCTGCGTCCTTGCGAAAGATGATCTTGATTCTATCCTCAAATTCTTGTAAATCCACATCTGTCTCGACCTCGATCCTTCTGCCAAGAATGGTACGAAGTACCTCAAATACTCTGTCCTGGATCGGATTGATCACCTCCTCAACTTGACCACATCTAACACTGATGTCCTCAAAGAGAACACTCTTTATATGGAGTAAGGTTGACCACTGAAACAAACTGTGAGAATCACCTTCTAAGATCTTCTCTTGTGCTAAAATTCTTCTGGATGTGTGTCTTATAACTTTCAAGACAGGGATGACAACGTCCTTGGTATGGGCAAATGCAGCTACTGTTGCCATCAATCTATGAATAATCTCAAGAACTTGGATAGCCTGATGGGTGATCTTCGACATCCTTGTAACAAACTCAATGGCCACCGTGTGAGATCTATCCATCCAACCACATGTACGCTGGACCAGGTTCCTGAATCTTTCTGCTTCATTGATTGATTGAAGGGGTAATACCTGCAATGGTGATCTAACTGGATCCTGACGTCCCAAAGGTTCATTGATGTGACTGAAATATGTCCTCCATGCACCGACCTCTTTCTCAAGCTTTCTATTCTTTTCTACTTCTTCTCTAAACTTGTCCTTCAATGCCTCAAATGTGTCGGTGGCATCATCTAAAGTCTGCTCTGCTGTGGATGGTCCTAACTCAATAGTCTGTATATGATAGTCCTCTGCTAGGATCTCACCCTCATATTTGTCTGCTGCCGGTGTAGCTATCTGCAGTTTTCTAGATCCAGTCTCATCTCGAATCATCTTGGACATCTTTGTAGCCTTCTTCTTCTCTGTTGTCATATGTGAACGTCCCACGAGGCTCTCTAAATCAATTGCACTGTCCTCGTCCTCAATTACGATCACCTTGGTTAATCTTTCCTTCAACCAATCTGGGATATTTGATCTTGTCTCTTGAACTTGAATCTCTTTATGTACTATTTCTTCTTGTCTGGGAGGAGATGTTACTTCATTATCGTCATCTAAATCATAGTCTTGGAGAGATCCATCGGATGAAACATGCTGCACCTGTCCTTCCTCCTGCCTATCATTCTGTACCATCGATTCCATGGACTCTTCCACTCGAACTGTTCTATCCTCTGGCCTGGAAGAAGTACCTGGTGTTTGATCTTTGTTGGCACCTTGCTTTTTCTTGGAAGGCTCTTTCTTTTCTGATCTTTCCTTTCTCTTTGAACCTCTCGAATGGAGATTGCCCTCACTGGCACATCGAAGGTTACCTTCACCTGAATTCCTAGGATTAGGATTGCCTTCACTAACACTGGCTCCACCTTCGGCTGGCTTTTCTTCCAAAGTAAAAGACATGGCTATGCCTTGTTCTCTCAACTTCTGATGCTGAACGTCTACCCATCTGCGAGTACAAGACAAGACTGGTGCCATCAAATCATCTAAATCCACGGCCTCGGGCTCATTCCAATTCAAACTTATTGTTTTGCTTTCTCTATCATATGAAGATTGGATGTGCCTGCCGTTGTCCTGAGCTTGGTCGGCTACTCTGTAAATCTTACATTTCCTGATGAAATCCAAAGGCAATCTAGAATGTATCTTACGTTTCACTTCAAGATCATCTAGGAGATTCATCATAAAATCTTCAATTTGGTATTCATGTCTAAATCTTCTACCGACTGTCTCCTCTAAGTGTCCATGTGGATCAAAACTATTCCTCCAAGCAAAAGATGAAAAAGGATACAAGGCTAACTCCTTCTCTGCGTCATCCATGGCTAAGACATTAGGACATACCTCAACTGAATTACCCAAAATAATAGGTACCTGAACTCCATTCTGATGTCTGTGTCTGAATGCCTTCACGTATGCTGCCAACTGCCTTGTTACTTCAAGTAACACAATTCTATCTGTCGGGTACCTCGGCAACATGTATGGAGGTAAAGGACATCCATACACTCTGATGTAAGTGAACTTGGGAAACTGAATGAACCAAGCACCGTACCTCTTGATGAATTCCTGGGCATCCTGAGATAATCTGTTGTGAATCCCTCCTTGCAACGTCCTTGTGATGTTCATCGTGAAAGTATCATTGATTAACTTGTAGTTCTTCCCTGGTGGATGATGCAAGTAGGTATAGGATTCACAAACTCTGACCTCGCCGGGTCCTCTTCCAATCACTCCTCTGTGAGGTAGTCCTGCGTACTCAACGCTCCTGATTAAGGCATAGATGACGTATGAACTCATGTGGAAGGACTTAGTAGCCCTGAGTCTTCTCAACTGTACGTCTAAGCAATGGCTAATTATCCTAGCCCAATGTATTGTACCCTTTCCCTGAACAATCACCTGGATGAAGTAAAACATCCATTTCTCAAAATAGAAGGCATGAGGTGCTCCTGTGACTCTGTTGAGCATGGTGATCAAATCTCTGTACTCCTCTTGGAAATCAATCCTGTGTGGTGTGTTCGGTACTTTGCTCAGACGGGGACGACTCTTAAGTAGCCAGCTCTTGTTGATTATGCTTAGGCAAGCATTTGGATCATCATCATATACTGATCTGGCTCCTTCAATACTCTGGTATATCATGTCCCTGTGCTCTGGAAGATGGAAGGCTTCACTTATGGCTTCCTCTGAAAGGTACGCCAAAGTGTTTCCCTCATTGGACACAATCGTCCTGGACTGTGGATTGTAATGACAGGCACACTCAATCATCAACTCGTGGCACTGAATAGCTGGAGGAAAACCGGCCGCCTTGATGATGCCACTCTCTATTATTCTCCGGGCGACAGGTGATGGCTTGCCGATGTAAGGGACCTCTCGGAACTTCTTCGTGCTAAAGTTCCCCAAATTGGTATCTCCAATGTTGCTCCACTTAGACACGATCTTGGTCTCCACTTCTTCGGTCTTCTGATCTTCTTTCATGAGAGCCGAGCGACTGGTGGATGCTCCTGCCTTTGGGGTTGCCATACCTACACAACATTTCATTATAAGAAATAGATTTTGCAATAAATAACATAAATAAGAGAGATAAATTTTAGGAAACCTCATGATAAGTCTCTAGAGTTATCATTTCCTAAAACAACGATTAAGCCAAGAGAAATTCAAGAATCAAAATTTCAAAATTTGAAATATGACGATGAATGAATAAAGCAATAACACTTAAATCGCCATACCTCGATAGAGAGCTAACTCTAGAATGCAAAAACAAAATTTGCCTAGGCAAAATTGAGGTATAAGATAATCTTCAATATGGTCTCCTCAAAAATTGACTTCGCCACCTCTGGAGAGAACGTGATCTTCAATTATCGCCTTGGACGTGATCTCAAATGGATCTTCAAATTCGCACTGGTGTGGTCTTCAAATTCGCACCACCCTTGGATTGCTTACGCCACCTTGGATGGAATTCACACCTCTTTAAACACACTTCGCACTCCACACAAGATGATACTAGCGCCACCTTTGGTTTGAAATCACACCACCTTTTGATAACTTAGCGCGCCACCCTTGGATGAATGAAACTCGCAATATATTCGCCTCTTCTCAATTCGCATGAAGGAAGGTAAAATAATGATGTGAAAATAATAGTTTTCACCCCCCTATATATAGCGCTTGCATCTCTCCATTTACTAAGGCCGACTTGGTAAAATATAACAATTTCAAACGATTTTTAAATGATTTTTAAGTTAAATAACAAGGCCGACCTCCATATATGAGCGCTTGAAATCGATTTTTTATTAATTAATTGATTAACTATTAATGCCTTGCGTTTTTTAATTGAGAATTTCGATTTTAAATAAAGGCAAAAAATAATTAATAAGAGATAACGCCATATTAAATGCTAAATAAAAATGGATTTTTCAATTTTTAAATCGATTTAGCATTTAAGGAAATTTGAATTGTTTAATTTGGCGCCAAAAATATGAAAATAAAGGTACGTACCTCATCGCTCTGGTCCCTTGGAGAGGGATAGGAGCGATCCATGATTTTGGTCTTGATTCTTGCGTTTTCAACGTTCAATTCCTTCATTTCCACGTTCCAAATCGATCATCTGGTGGTCCTTCGAATTTGAATTTCTTTCTTGTGCAAGCAAGTGCATCTCATGACCATTATCGCCTTGGTCCCTTGGAGAGGGACAGGAGTGATCCTAAGGTTTTTGCTCGAAATCCTCTATTTTGGCACGATCCTTTCCTTGTATCATCTTCCAAATGCCATTTAAAACCATGTGCGTCCTTGTCTTAACGTGATTTTCAAAAAACATCGTGTGTTTTGCCTAACATCGCCCTTGTCCCTTGGAGAGGGACAGGAGCGATCTCCATGATCTTCACGTTCATCTTGTATCTTTTGACCTTCGAACTTCCATTGTAGGGTGAACAACGTTTATGCTCATTCCTTTCGCGCTTATTCCATTTGTCTTCATTATGTGTTTGGACGTATTAAAGGGACCATCGCCCTTGTCCCTTGGAGAGGGACAGGAGCGATCCATCATTTCTCCTTGATCTTGGCGACTTTTAAACTTCGATCTCCTTTGCAATGTCCTTCAAACGTCGTCCTTCGCGCTTCCTAACCTCGCTTCGCCTTGATCTTTGAAGGAACGTGAGTGCTTTGATAGTATCGCCTTGGTCCTTGTCTAAAGGACAGGAGCGATATGGTGCTTTTACACTATTTGGCGATGTTTGGACGTTCAAACCCTTGCAAATTATCTTCAAACGATGTCTTGGAGCATATGTTATCTTAGGGGGTCTTGACTTAGCTTGATCTTGAAGCAAAACAAGGAATCCAAAGCCAATCGCCCTGGTCCCTTGGAGAGGGACAGGAGCGATCTAGTCTCCCTCCTCAAAATGATGATCATTTCACGTTCAAAACTCTTGTTTATCATCTTGTTGTCATACCATGGACCCTCCAAGACGTTGCGAACCCTTGATCTTACGTAAATCTCGCATGGATTGGCCAAGATATCCAATATCGCTCTGGTCCCTTGGAGAGGGACAGGAGTGATCTTCATCATTGCGAGCTTGTTCTTGTTTTTACTAACTTGCAATCATCTCCATTACGTGAAATGACGTCCTTTAAGTCCTCTTGGTAAATTAATATTTGCTTGTCCTTTGAAATCGAAGTCTTAATGGAAGTATCGCTCTGGTCCCTTGGAGAGGGACAGGAGCGATCTGGGTCTTAGAGTGCACATTCCTTCCATGTGATGACCTTTACAACCTTGCGCTTGATGGAAATGCTCTAAAATGTCTTCGCCACCCTTCGTCTTGACTTGGATCGGCCTTGAACCTTGGAGGAACGACCTTGAACTTGCGTAGAGAGTATTATCATCATCATCGCCCTGGTCCCTTGGAGAGGGACAGGAGCGATTTTCCTCTTGTGGCCTTCATTTCACTTTGTCACCTTCCAAATTTATATTCAACGGACTCGTCCTTCTTCACTCTATTCGTCCATGCCTTGACATCATTTGTAATCTTGCAAGAAAAGCAATTATATCAAAAATCGCTCTGGTCCCTTCCTGAGGGACAGGAGCGAACTTAGGCATTTAACACTGGTATGGACGTCCCAAAAATCTTCAATTTATATTCAATGCGTTCATCTCATGTTCTCCTTTGTTTTTGAACGTAAACTTGCCTTGACCCTTGTCTGGATTTTGCATAATGAAGGAAATCGCTCTGGTCCCTTGGAGAGGGACGAGAGCTACAAGGTACTTCGCCCTGGTCCCTTGGAGAGGGACAGGAGCGATTTAGTCAATATAGGTCATTTTCCTTTGTTTTTGCATCTCAAATTATATTCATTTGGCAAAGCATCCTCCTTCGGACGTCCTCAAATCATTAAGCTCTCGAAATCTTGCAAGGACAAGACGAAATTTGAATTGTAGCTCCGGTCCTTCACTGAGGGACAGGAGCGATTTTCCTTCTGGAGGCATTTCTGTGCTCATGAAAATCTTCAATTTATATTCAATGGAAAGATCTCGTCGTTCTCCATCACTTCAAACGTAAAATTTGTCTGGATTCTGCAAGGATGATGAGATATTTGAAAATGAGCTCCCGTCCTTCACTGAGGGACAGGAGCGATTTTGCTCCTACAGGCCAAAATAACAAGATTTTTCACATTTTAGCACTTTACGAGGCAAAAACAAATCAATTCCAATGCCCAGGATCAAACTTCAAAAAAGTCAAAATTTGGTCAAAATATTCAATCAGACAAAAATTCACATTGACGGTCAACACTTAGACAAATTTAAGCTCTGCATGAACATTCCAATTGAAAATTAGACCATTTTGGCAAAATCATTGCATTCAAAATTTGCATTCCAGAAAAGGAAGCTCAAAAGCTCTCAAAAAAACAACTGGATTCTGGCTTGAAAAGGCAAAATTTAAAACCCTAAGGCTTGGCCCTAAATCCAGACAACCAACCAACTAACAAAATCCTAAAAACAAAAGCGAAAACGAGCGAAAAACAAGCAAAAAAAGGGGGGGTCCCCATTTGCGATGGGGCGATGTGTGAAATGGTCACAACATCTGGCGACACCACTGAGAAATGTTGCAAAACATTTGGGAATCAATCTTTCTAAAGGAAAACTCAGAAAACCTCCCTCAACAAATCCAGGAGTTAAGAAACACTTACAAGAAGAGACCATCATATTGAGACAAAGTATCAAGTCCACAGTTATCCATGTGTGTGCAAATGCGTTAATTCCCCTCAACAAGACAATCATGATCTCCAGGTTCTCCTGTGATAAGCTACGTAGTTCGTCTAAACTCCAAAAGCATCCTGGATAGAGCCTCGCTGCCAGTCAGACGTCCATAGTCCCGACGAGGTTATCGCCGCAAACTCACGAATATTGCTCCATTGCCAGCCAGGCATCTATAGCCCCGATGGAGTTATTCGAAAATTCCCTTTAGCCAATTTGATATTCCTCTTTAGCTCATTTCTTTTCTTTTGATTTTTCTCATTTTTTTCATCTTTTCTTTTGATACTGCTTTTCAGTTCTGTCAATTCTTTGGCTCGTGAGTAGTGAAACTCACTAGGGTTTGAGGATTGCGGTGGCGCTGAAGCTAAACTTTAGATTTTTCACTGATCACAGCTTCGCCTGTAAACCATAATGACTCGGAGATTATAAGTATGTGAAAATATAATAACTAGAGGACAAAAATACGTGAGTTCAATAAGCTAATCTACTTCAATGCAAATATGTCCTGACTCAAAGCTTCATTAAAAGAAACTCCCTTTGTTATTCCAAAAGACCTCATGACTTTCCAAATGCATCCAACAATCCAGCAGGAAGTCAGAGTGTTACATAACAAAATCATCCAATACCAAATGGATACCCCTCAGGACAAAACAACTAACCTAAAAAAAAAACAAAAAAAAAAACACCTAAACTAAAAAAAAAAACGAAAACAAAACAAAACAAACAAAAACGAAAAAACAACGAAAGCAAACTAAACTAACTATGTACAAGGGAAGGCCTTGGCATTTTTAGGATTGGAAATAATGTTTGAGATATCTCCCATTGACAGGCAACGGGATGTCTTCTCCAGTTAAAGTCTGCAACCTAAATGCATTTTCTCCCAATATCTCTGAAATTTGATAAGGGCCTTTCCAAAGCTTATCAAACTTATCATGTTCTCCTCTTTTCTCATGTGCTTTGTCCCAATACAGGACGAGATCTGAAATTCGGAACGCCTTGATTCTTGCTTGTCGATCAAACCATCTCTTCACCACTCCTTGGTGTTTAGCAAAGTTCTCCAGTGCTTGATCTCTTTTCTCTTCTAAGTTCATCAACTGTGTCAATCTAGCCTGCACTGCATCAGTATCTTCCATGTACTCCTGAATGAATCTCAAGGTAGGAATCCTGAGTTGCATGGGGAAGACTGGGTCTTGGCCATAAACTAGAAAATAAGGCGAAATGCCTAATGCGTTCTTTGTTCTGATTCTGTCTGCCCATAAAGCAAATCTCAACTGGCTATGCCATTCTCTTGGACTTCTCTCTAATAATTTCTTGATAACACAAGCAAAAAAAGGGGGGGTCCCCATTTGCGATGGGGCGATGTGTGAAATGGTCACAACAAGCCCCTAGTGAGGTCTAATTGCCCCTTGTTGGGGTTTGGGGGCTACATCCAAATTAAGGCCTTTGAAACCACAAACACCTTCACGGTTTATGATATTTTCACAATTTTATTGTTATTGTTTTTGCAACACCAAGTCTTATCATTTCTAATTATATCTTCATTCTTTATAAAACTAACTATGAAGCTGAATAATCTAACTAGTCTAAATGAAGAGGGCTATGCAACTTTTAATAAATAATGAATGAAAATAATTTTATGGTCAAATTAGGGCAGGCAAATGCTTTTTTAAATTTTTTCTTTTTTTGAAAAAAATTAGGTATTGACATTTTTTTTGACTTACACTTGTATATGTGTAGGTCCTCTAGGCTTCAACCCAAGTTCACCTAGGTTACCTCGGGGCAGATCTTGCTATCCCCAAATTAGGCCCAAATAGGTATGGGGGACCCATAGGGCACTTGAGGTGCTCAGGTAGACCTTAAGCGAGCCATAGGCCATTCGAGTCTTGTACTTGCACTTGGACCCAACATAGATGAGTATTGGGGGATTATGAAGAAGTAACATAGTCACATATCATTAGAAGATTCTCGTAAATGCAATTCAAACAGAGGTGTATGTTTACTCTTCCATTTGATAGAATTGGTACATGAAATATAAATAGAAATAACAAGGCATACTAGATAGAGAGGTAAAATATATCTTTATTCACATGAAGTTCTTATAGAAGTAAGACCAAAGATGATCAACGAAGGATCAAACTACATATCCTTCCTATGCAAAATCTATTTAAAGAACCTGACGGTTGGCAAACTTAACACAATGATCTACCAATTCACTCTTGTAACTGCCTAAAAGCCGACAAGTGATTAGTACAACATCTAGATCGCATGGATAATGTGTCCCTTGCACCATTTGAGCCACATAGCTCATCATCTAGTTAGCATGACATGATTTCTATTCACATCTCAAGAGTGGATCTTGCTAATCTACTTTGCACTATACAATAGTACATTCAAGATTTGAAGCCTATGGCACACATATTGTGTGAAGTAGTTGAAATCATAGTTGAACTACTCGCAACTCGGCTCGACTCGCCAAGCCCCTGAGAAAAAAACTCAGCGAAAACTCGGGAAAAACTCGGAAATACTCGGCGAAAAAACTCGGCAATGTAAAAACATGCTTAATTTTAATAAAAAATGCATTTTTTGCAAAATTTAATGAGAAGATGCATCTAATGAGTCAATAAATGATAACACAAAAGAAACAAGCTAATTCTAGATATATTTAAATGAAAAGTGTGTACAAAATCGCATCCTCATGAGAAATGCTGATGGTTGGAAGCAAAATAGTAAATAGTTTTTGTAAAACCAAAAGTAAATACAACTTCCTCTTCCCAACTCTAGCTAAAACTAGTTTCAAACTTTCATCATTCATACTCATAGTTTCAAACTATCAACTCTAAAATGTATAATACCAGGATTTCTTCAATGCTAATTATGTTGTTATATGGAGCCTAATCAGACTCGGAGGTTAAATTTTCCCTACTTCCATCAGCGCAGTTTCCCCCTATATTTTTCGACGGGGGTTTGGGGGCAGTGCCCCCAAGTTGGGGTCAAAGGGCATCGCCGAAGGATCCTGAAATTTGACTAAGTCTGGAAAATTGAAGAATCCTCCAAAAACTAGATTTTGCATTATAACTCCTGGAGGTCCGAAACCACTCTCAAACATCCTGACAGTATATATGGAATATAACTTAAAGTATAAGTCACTTATACTTAAATGTTATATTCCATATATGAATCCTGATGGACAAACCAAAAAACTCGGCGATTACTTGAGGGCATAGTGGGCTCTTGGCGTGGCCCTTCCAAGTGAGTTTCCCCCTTCTCAGCCCAAAACCATATCAAAAAACAAAAAATGCATGTATTTTTTGCCGTTTTCGGCTGTTATGCTAACACAGGCGAGTTTTTCTTTAAAACTTGCCGAGTTTTTGGCAAAAACTCGCCAAAAACTCGGCGAGTTTTTATGGCGAGTAGAAGTCATTACTACTCGCCAGGTCCAAAAACTTGGCGAGTTTTTGTCACTCGCCGAGTGTGCCATCACTTGAAATGACATGAAGGCTAGATACTACTACTTCTTCTTTGGTTTTATAGGAGGCTTGGAGAAATTTAGTGGTTTGTTCAAGGAGAATGCCACAATGAATTTATCAAACTTTTTATTTCTCATGGGTTGTCGACTACAAAATTGAAAATTACCTTAGATGAAATGCAATTGGATTCTAGTTAGGGTGCCCCTATCTTTTAGTGGTTCTGATGGCCAAGTCTTCATATCCTTATATTCAATTGAATAAATTTCAGTACCTGTATTTGATGCTTCAAACCAAAATAGCAGCCCAATGTACCCTTGTAGAGAACATTGATGAATTAGTTTGTATCTCCCAAAACTTCAGGGTGGAACTTGAAGACCAGAGGCAAAGATTTCAGGCCCAACATGCTTAGCAAGTCCAATTGAGGGAGTTGGAGAAAAATAAGTTAGCAGAAAGGATTTGGAAACTTTTGAACTCCAAGCTGCTAATGACAAGGTCAAGTATCAGCTAATGAATTAGTTTGGAAGGTCAAGAGTTTTTACTCCTCATCACTTGAAGCGACAAATTGAAGAGGTTTATAAGTTAAGTGCTTCCATCTCTTGCCATTTTTCTTCTATTTTTGAAGATGTTGCGGTACCTTCAAGGATGTCTCCTTTCCTTGGCCCTTAGTGATGCTAGTCATTTTCTGTTTTCCTTGTTGTCTAGGAGATGACTTTGCCTGTGTAATTAGCATATTCTATCTTGGTTATGTTTATTCAATTTGTTATTTCTGCCTGTGTTAATTATTTGTCAGCTTGTGGGAGTTATTGGCAATCTGTTTCTTAGTAGTTGTTGATGATTGTGGTTACTTGGCAGTTGTTGGGTTTTTTATATAAATCTCTTGATCAGGGAACGTGGTCTGATCTTATGAATGATTCTGTACTACAGTTTTGTATTCGAAAATATATTGAATGAATAAAGCAATTATTAGCATTACTCTATATTTTCTAATATATATCATTTATCTGTTATTATTCTGTTTACTCAGCAATAGATAGTTGTTAGCATCTTTATAAGTAAACAGTGCATAGAATGTAATTGGCACATTTACATGATGGTTGGACACAATTGTTTGTAGTATTGTACTACACTACCATTTCATGAAATGGCAGTATTAGAAATTTAATGGGTTTCTACATGTTACTTCATACTTTTTGCATTTCTTTATTGGTTTGTACATAAGCACAATAAATATATGGAAAATATGATGATGAAAAACATTAGCCACATGCACTCCCCTTCCCCAAGACCCCAACTATGTAATGCCATTGGGAAGGGAGCATCTAGATGGTAGGTGTAGTTGTGCTGGATTGCATGGGCTGTGCCTGTGAATGAGAAATTGACCTTGTGGTTCATTTGCTAGTGAGTCAATGGAGCTTCTAGCTCCATCAAAGGAACAGTACCTAAATAATTTGCCATTGAAAGATACAGTTATATATGATAGCTCTCAAGCCTCCAATACACTCTGCAAATCAGTTTTGCTGCTTCTGTTGCCTTATTTATAATTTGTTTCTTAGTCTCAAAGTTCATCTAAGGATTGCTCTGTCAGGTTCACTCAGTCCAGGGTCCCAGACCATTCAGATATGATAATTCATTATCAACCTTGCATATGCCGTTTCAAGAAAATGATCAGGATGACAATCTTTAAACATCATATTCTGATACGGATTAATGTCATCTTTGGCTTCAATCCTTCGTCTACATTGACCTTTTCTTTGGTTTGAGTCTTCCTTTCACATGGTTATTTTCAAAATATCTTTGTTTGAGCCATATAGCAAGCTGAGTTTTCATGCTACAACGCCCATCTTGAATGAACTTTCCCACGCCAACTAGGGAGTTTGAGATTTTGAGTAGTATAGGGAATGTGTTAAACTTAAAAGGAGTATTCAATCACACCTTTTGTGTTCTTATTTGACTTTGGTTGTGCCATATGCTTTTTCTTTTGTTCCTTCTCCATGCAGATTCAGAAGGCCAACAATAGGTGTGTAGTTTGTCAACTCTAAGAGAGCTTATCCCTAGCCAGAAGAAGGAACTGAAGATCTAGATGCTTAGAGACTCCTAGAATCATATCTTATTAAAGAGTGGAATCTTGAATTGGGCCTTGGGGTACTAACTGAGGAGGGCTGGGTGGCATTGAGGGTGGCCTTGGAGATGTATTGTTTTCATAGCCTATACCGAATGGTTTGAACTTTGAAGAACTTTGTTGAATACATTTGGAGCTAAGTACGCACCAAACAATGATATAATGAGGCATGGTTTAAGCTAATTCTATCCACTAAAAGCGCTGACACTAGATTCATATCAAACTTCTTGGAAGAGGTGGAGGCATGTTATTCTCAACCATCTAAATTCTTTTGGAGGGAAAGGGTGGGGAATATAATATTTTGAAATAATTTCTCAATGGAAAAAACATTTTTCAGGTGAAGTTATTGAAATGTAGCTAGGTCGAAACCCTAGCTTAATTAATTTTAATGTGGCCCTTGGCCTTAAAATTAATTATATTGATGTAATCATTTAATGTATAGGGCTGGGCCCAATTTGGATGCTTATGTAACTTGCATATTGATTAATTATATCATGTAATTGGGCTGGGCCCAAATGGAACTTAATGTAACTTGTGAACATTGAAAGGGCAAGCCCTATTTGGGTGCTGAATTTATGTGACTTGTAATGGTTATGGGGCAAGATCTATCCTTTATGTAACTTGTAACTCAACAGGTCGGGCCCTATTGAACATGTAACTTGCAACTTGTAAATTATATAGGTCAAGGCCTATTTGTAATGCATACAAAATACATTTGAATTATTGTAACTTGGCAGCAAAATACACAAGGCCGACCAAGTATTATGTTATGCTTAATCTCCTATATGTAAGGAGACTTGAGGATCACAAACACAATCTAAGCAAGCGAACTTATTACTGCTGCTACACAAGGTCTGCTATCTAAGCAAACTAGGTCTGCTACATGATCAGCATATGCAACATCAGCGAATCTACAAGTGTGACAAATTTATACAAGGGCTGCTGAAGTTGCTCGAGGGCTGAGTGAAGCAATTCATGTGCTGAGTGAAGGCATTCAAGAGCTGTCAAACTATCATATGAGGACCAGCGAATTTCACTCAGGGTCTGGGTCTGCACATAATATTCTGAATGATTCAATCATATTCAGATCCGATCAGGACATCAGATAAGTGTGTTTAGTTGACATTCATATTTGTGCCCTAGCTGGGCTAAGTTGTAACTGTTTTCTGCCCTTAATAATATTCAGATCTGAGACTTTGGTTGCTGGGTTTTTCCTCCAAGAGGGAGGTTTTCCCAGGGTATATTTGTGTTGTGTGCTTTGCGTTACTGTGTATTTTGTTTCTGCTACCTATTTGTTAATCTGATAACTAAAAACTAACAAGATTCATATCAAACTTCCTGGAAGAGGTGGAGGCATGTTATTCTCAACCATCTAAATTCTTTTGGAGGGAAAAAGGTGGGGAATATAATATTTTGAAATAATTTCTCAATGGAAAACACATTTTTCAGGTGAAGTTATGCAGCAAATTGAATTGAACTATGGTTTACACTGCATATAAATCTTGTTCAGAAAGTTCATGCTGCCATTTTGATATTTATTGCATTAGTCTTTGCGAGCTTGTGATAGATATTCAATAAGTAATTATGACAACTAACTATATGTAAATACAAACATCTTGTCAAAGTTACCAAGCTAATGCTCAAGGCCCCAGCCCAATCTAGGAATGTTATGAAAGGTATTAAATTATTAATCATAGTATTTGTTACAGCACCATGTAGAGGTATTGATCATAGTATTGAGGACCACTTGGACTTCTGGCATCCTGTTTTATCCTTGTCCAATTATTTAATTAGGTTTCATTTCTTTCTTGGACCAAAGACCCTCATTATGGGTGTTCTGCTAATTAGACCAAACTCCCAATAACTCTGTTAGGTGCACTTTGCTTTACTGCGATTCTGTAAATTATATGCTTAAATGTAAGGATGTTTTTTTATAACGTGCACACTCTTTTCTAACTTGAGGAAGTGTTTATGTTATAAATATTTGAAAGGGAAGTCCTTGGCATGAAAAGCTTTAATTTTCTTTATATCTGTACTTCGGCAGGAGAGGGGAACAGCATTCTTTAATTCTAAAAGCAACAACATCAATGTGGAAAAGTACAGGCATTGGAAGGGAGAAAAATCCTCCTGGTGCACAAGTACGTAACTCAAATATGCCTGTTAATTCAGCAAGCAGTAGGAATGCATTTCCAAGAAACAGGGATGTGAAAAGGGGAAGTGTAGAGAGTGATCAGCAAGAATCGGGCCAGTATGCAATTTTAGTGTCTTGCCGATGCAGTCATACAGGTGTATTTTTCTCAAACTAAAATTAAAAGTAGAAATGATTTTTCATATGTAAGATTACACAGTTTATGAATGGTCTCTTAAGTTACATATAAAAGTGGAAAGACTTTTCCAGATATATGAGTAGGTTCAAATAGGGCACAAATTTCAAGGCAATTTGTTGGAATTGTGTGTTAGGATTTGCAGTTCACCAGTTCAAGCCTAAGGCAAGGAGTTTCTGTGATGTTTTTACGTAGACCAGGGTCCTAAAGTTTTTCAAAATTTTATCAAGGATGTCGTAAGGTTTGAAAATCTTCAATTTTGTTATATTTTCAGAAATGAAAATTTTGTTGGACAAATATTTTTGTTTCAACATCAACACCTAGAAAGTAAAAATCCAAATGTAATTGATGCACAAGAACTATAGAGAATAGTAAATGGAAATGAGAAACTTCCTATAGATGCTACTAAAGTATTGGAATTGTAGAGCAGAGATGATAAAGACAAAGCCATTATTGTTCTTGCCTTCTCCGATTCAGAGTTGAATCATATAGATCTACCAAAACCATCAAAGGAAATTTATGAGAATTTGAATACACTATTTGGAGCAGCAACAGCTAATGCAAAATTTTCTTTAAAGCTTCAACTTTTCAAGTTCACGATAGCCAATGGAGTCACTATGTGAAGCCACATGAACAATCTGAGATCTCTTGTTTGACAACTAGCAAAAGTCAATATTGTAGTGGATAATGAGAAAGCTGAAGCCATTTTACTAAACAGTTCGTCTTCAAAATTCAGCAATGTCGTCTTTACTCTTATTCAACTTTCTTCTAAAAGTTTAGAAGATATTATTTTAGCTCTTCTAGCTGAATAAATGGGGACTATTGTAGGTGATACAAAAGATGGTCTTCAAACTGAGGTAGCATCATAGTCAAATAGAAGAAGATGTAATAAGAACAACATAGGGACAGAATGCTACTATTGCAAGAAAATGGGTCACAAAACTTAGAACTGTAGGCTTTAAGTGAATGATGTGCTCAAAGAGAAACTCAAAGGAGCTAATGTAATCATTGTTGAAGATCCTCCAAATGTTGACAATGGTGAAGAAGTTGTTTTTTATGCATTTTAAACAAGTCTAGGTATTTGAGTATAGTAGGAAGCCGGTATAGACAAAGCTCAAAATGGTTGGTTGCCTAGTTAGCTTGGGGGTCTGAGGATCTTGGGAATCATACCCTTATGAGGGTTATGAGACAAACTGATGGAGCTCTATTGGTGTAGCTCAGCATGGATTGTTGTCCAATGGTTTGGGAAATAAATGATTCGAGCATTCAGGGAGGTGATAATGCGGGAACTTGGGAATTCAGCTTAGGAGCTACACCTTTACAAAAGTTCAAGGTAGCTTGATGGAGTTCTACCTCGTGTGTGGTCTGTTTTAAAAGTGAAGCTTCTGAAGAATGGAAAATTCATGGTTCAAGGTGTTTTCTAGGTTGATAAGTTTTGCTTTTTAGTGTAGTAAGCTTTAAGAGGAGTAATAGAATAATATTAAATAATTATTAGAAAGGCTTACTTTTGTAATAAAGTCACCTTAGTGAGAAGTGATGTTTCTATTTTTTAGTTTGTTTAGCATTTAGGGTGAGTCATGTCATGTTAATCCTTTTGCATGGTTTCATGATTCATCCTCCATTCTCTATATAAGGAGATGAAAGCCTTTATAAGGAGATGAAAGCCTTTGTAATTGATATTCTGATAACAAATAGATCTATTGGATTCTACAACACGGTCACTATGTAGTAAGTGGGCTAGCCCCCGCAGAGTAAAATGATTGATAAGATTCCCCTTTTTCAATAATAATAATAATAATATGAAAACTTAACATATAAAATATAATATAATTATAGAATATTAAATTTAATTTAAATTTTATCAAGGAGCATGCAAAAAACTCATGACTATTGAAGGAAAAAGATATATAAGAGACCAAACAAGGAGAAGTAACCAGCATATGAAGAATAAATCTTTTACTATCCGATTATTGCTCCTTTAGAACATTGAACTGCGGTTCATTTAACTTGAAGATGAAACCCCTCATAGCAGGAATTCAAGGACAGAAACCCACAATTTCTCAAGAGTGATTTCACACGGAAATCACCATTGTGCTAAGTTGACTGATCTTCGAGTAGACTTTATTAAAATTTCAATTATTAACAGTTGCTATTTATCAGCAAATCTGATTGCTATCTTTAAAAGAGATTTAATTGTGCAAATTTGATAAATTATTAGAAATAACAATTGTAAAAGTTATAATTTCTGGTGTATTTATTATTATATAGAAACTAAAAATAAACTTGTTTGGATATTACAAAATATTTCCTCCAGGATATTAAAAACTCAAAACAGGTGTTCTAGATCAGTATACACAGAAAAAAAAAAGAGTTTTCAAAAACAGGCATATATATGTATCCAAATGAATAACTATCACAGTAGATCCTGCAACCATTATCTTAAGTGCAAATACAACTTTAAAGACATGGTCCCGGCCATTTTACTTATCATGAACTATTTCAACTTGTATAACAAGCTGCCAATGGGAGAAAACGAATTGTTTAAATTTTTCTTAATTATTGTCTAAATTAAAGATTTAGACAATCATTGGTCTTGTGGTTCATCCCATACATATGACTCAAGAATACTTTATGAAGAAGAAGACATTTACATGGAAGGTATGTGTGAAATCATTTTTTCAAGTATGCGTGAGATAAAAAGTAGCAATGCAGTATTTAATTGTGAAGGAGATAAAGACAAATCTGAGAAAATAATTAAGTATGGCGACTTCATGATATAGGTCGATTCACTAAGGAAATACACAGAAATAAAAAGAATAACGACTTAATTAAAGATACTGGAGTATTTTAACAGTGCTGTATCAGTTTGTGACCGCAGTAAATACACTTGCCATCCTTGCTTAACACTCACGGATTGGGTTGTGCCGTTGTCATACTCATTAGTCTGAAGTATAGAGCAAGGCGTGGATAGGAGAATGACAGCGATCTATTTAAAGAAACATTTCACCAAGAATAGTGACTACATTCTGGCAGTGATCATGTTTATGAAAATTATCAAAAGCAACTATATTAAAAGTAGACTGAAGAAGTGGTTTGATTAGAACAAGTAGAAGAAGACAGTGAATATATTAGAGTTCAAGGAAGAACAGCGATTAAGAGATCTGGAAGAAATTGATATAATGCAGTGATTCCTATACTTTAATGTGCTGTAATAAAGGACAATGAGCGATTTATTTTGAGCAGTAATTATTGATTATCAGAAGCAGTGATTAAGAAATCATTAATGCAGAGAGTCTTTTTTTGGGCTTATATCTATAAGTAAAAACAAATCAAAAAGGTTTAGAAGCAGCAATAAAGATCAATACACTTAACTGCAGCGATCAAACAGTCTAATATGGTGGTTGACCAAGCTAATGATTTTATGATAATAAAATATTAATATGTGGTTAACTAATGAGTTACAATTCATTTGGAAGTGGTGCGATTGTTACAAAGGAAATACTGATTAAGACAAATGGTACGATTATACAAGGAAGTGTGATTTATGGTAATTAAAAGAAAGAAAGCACTTTAATAAATGATAAATGCTGTGTTTTGATTAACACATGAAAAGGTACGATTATAATTAATGAGAAAAGTTTAATAAATAAAATCTCATTTTAGAAACACACACACCAGGTTCAAAAAGTATGTGTGTTGTGTGTATCGAGTTAACCAGATAAAATATTTGATGTACACCATATTAAAAGGTGTGCTGAATAAGAGTAGATGTGGTGAAGACGTGAGGAATAGAAGATAAAATAAATATTCAGATCTGCAGTTAAACAATTAAAAGAAAATTATTAAAAAGTTGAAATGCAGATATAGCAAAGTATGTAGGTAATAGAAAATTTAAAGGCTCCTTTTGGTCAGCCTATTGCGTTTCTTTTTGTGTGGATGGCCTCAAAAATTCTCTAGTTGCACTTATGCCTAGAAGCACTATAGGGTTGACACAAACTGAAATGGTCAGTCTTCAAAGATTTAGTTTTATTAAACCATAATATTCCCACTAAATTTTTTCAAAGAAAACATTTACATCTTTCGGAGTGAACTAGAACTGCACAAATAAAAAAGTCTCGTGTCTTTGAGACTAGGATTGAACTTTTGAAAGACAAAATTCCTTTTGTCTAGCTACTAGCTCATTTTTCCCCTCCTAGGGTTTCCTCAGGTGATTACCTCTTCATGCATGTGTTGAGGTCATCAATAACCTCTATATTAGCCTTAGGAATCAGATAACAAGAATGTGGTTTCAAGAAATACACTACTACATGCTGGGTTACAAAACCAAGACTCAATGTAGATTCGAGAGGCTGAATTTTGACCTAGACTTAGGCTTGGTGCCTAGACTTGGAAAATTGAAAAAACCATGAAATATAGAGATGTTTAAAGATTTAAAATTTGTATCATGCACTCTTCAATCACAATAAACTAATCAAATTGAAGTTTGATCACAGACACGAGTATACATTGGTCACATGAGTATAAAAGTGGATTGTAGCTGAAATTAACAACATTTTAAATATATATATTGTCAAGTGTATACAAAACTCATGGATTATGAAATCCATGTCATCAAAACAAATATCAAAACTAAAAGTATAGGTCTATGGTTTACAAGGGCTTGCATCACTCATCCCAACATCCATAGTTGAATTGGGCGTTTGAGATAGGTCCTCTGATGTAGTGTAATGTTCCCACTTTGAAATATGATTTAATAATAAATAATAATAATAAAATTAAAATACAAAAGAATAAAAATTAAAATTAAATTAAAGTATAAAAGAAAATAATTAAATATAATTACAATTTGATTAAAGTTAATGAATGTGAAAAGGCATGAAATGATAAGTTGACTCCCCCGAATATGAGGTATAAAAGGGAGAAGAGAACTCATTTGAAAGGGGGATAATTTTGGGAATCAGAAGTGCATATATGATTGTGAAAGGTTGTGTCCCTTTCAAAGGGCAGAAATAATGAAGAGTTGCACTCCTTCGAAGGGTGCTAATGGTGAAAGGGCGTGTCTCTTGCCAAAGGGCATACATAATGAAGAGGTGTGATCTCTCCCTCACATTGAGAGATATAAAGGAATGGAATCAAAAGCATCTAGTGACATCACCATCAATCAGATCAGATCAGAACTGTTATTAAGTTACAGGCAGTAGCATCCTTGTTCTTGGTGGTATGCATGGGGATGTGCTTAATATGTGTGCTTAATATATGAAGCTTGATAATGTTCTTATGTAGAATTTAATAGTAATATTAATATAGACTACAATATGTCTGATAGTCATACTTAATTTCTGTGTAGTCTTTTTAGTAAAAACCCTATTTTTTGCCCTAAATCACTATTTCCATGTAAAACAATAAATGGAACAGAATGTGTACTTGATTGAGATCCTGCAATAAGTTAGGAAACCATTGAAATCTATATAATTAACAATATAAACAGTGTTCCACAAAAACGCATCCCCCCCCCCCCCTCTCAGGCCTGCGTTTACAAGTTGGGGATGTTTCTGAGACAAGGAGACAGGGACGTGGCGTCTCCTATCGTCCCACCACTACCACCGGTGCTCCGTCGGAGGCACGGAGACGTCTCGGCATCTCCTAGGATTCTTGGAGACGTCAAGACGTCTCTAAGTCTCCTTGGGAGACGTCTCGGTGTCTCCAAGAATCCCTGGGAGACACCTAGAAGTTTCTTGGGGGGCGGGGAGTCGTCTAGAAGTCTCTCATCGCCCAACATAAAAAGGCATTAATTTTTATTTTTTTTATAAATAATGAGCCATTTTTTGTGGGTTGGGGGGTAACCCTAATTTGACATGGGCCCCACCCCTTTCCCCAATGCAACACAAAACCACCAAATTTAGTGATTTCATTCACATTTCTAAGTCTGATTTTTTTTCCAGCAAGCTGAAGAGGAGAAAAAACTTGGAGAAGTCTGATTGAAGGAGTGAAAAAGAGTGAGTGCAAGTGTGAGAGGAGTGAGGAGGAGCAAGAAGAAGAGGAGGAAGAGGATTCTACAACATTTTGGAGAGATTTTTCAAGCACAAGGTAGGGTTTTTCTTGTTTTTTGTTTGTTTTATTTTCTGATTTTCAATATTTTGGTTGTTTAAACTTGTTTTTTTATTCATTTCAAAATCAGATTTGATGTTGAATCTTGAAGGAATAATGATGAATGATGAATGATTCATTTTGCCCTCAAGATTCAACATCAAATTTTAAATAATATAAATAAAATTATAAATTTAAAATTTTGTTTTCAAATTCAAAATTCAAATTCCAAATTTATTATTTCAATTTGTTAAACTAGGTTGAATTTACTTTTTTTTTTTTTTGGTGAAATGCAGTGTCACTATCACAATGAGCTCCCATGACACGAGTGAGGATGCGATGTAAATCCATTCTCATAGTGAAAATGATTCAGATTTTGAACCTGAGGTTGAGGGGGGTGACCATGGGGCTGATCCTAGAGCTCAATCTAGTTCCATGGCGAGTTCACCAACTAGTATAGCTTGCCCTTCAAAATTGTTAGCACAATATGCTAGGGGTGCTTATGATCCTAAATCTTCTCTAAGACAGTTTAGTTCAAGAATACAAGGCACATCAAGTATAGGTTGGGGAACAAGGAAGTGGCAGTGCAACATTTGTGGGGTTGCATGGTTTGGTAGCATCACTAGAGTGAATACACACTTTTTTGGAGAGGAAATGGTGTGGATCCATGTAAGTTTTTGGCAGACCAAAAAAATAGAGTACAGAATTGAGATGAACAAGCTTTGGGGCATTTTGGATGATGGAGAAGTTGTAGTCCCTACTACTTTGTCTGCTAGGGCAGTCTTTCAGCAGAGCCAACAAGTGCAACATACTTCTCATACATCGCAGACGAGAGGAATGATGTCTAGGCCTTCATCCACTTCCACTTCTAGTGCCATGCCCCAATCACGAGAGGCTAAGGGGACAGGGAAACACAAGATGCAGAGTAACCCCATAGCTGATTTGTTTAATGTGTAGCTGAAGGATGAAATGGATGAATCCATTGGCGGGTTCTTCTTTGCCAATGGCATCCCATTTCATGTTACACGGTCTCCTTATTATAGTGAGATGATGTCTATGGTGGCAAAGGGAGGGCCATCATATGTGCCACCAGGTGAGACGAAATTGACGACCATAATCTTGGATAAGAGCTATTCCAAGATCAATATTTTGATGGAGAAGATGAAGGCATGTTGGCTAGATCGGGTAGAGTGGCACCGATTCGAGATGACGAGGTGAAGGCTGGATTCTTCAGGTACATAGAGAAGATGTATGATTCTAGAGATGCTAGCATAATTCGCATTGAGTGGACAAAATTTGCCACTCTTGGGGGTTATTTAGATGCGGCAAAGATGGATATAGAAACTATGGCACAGAAGGACCCACTTTTGTGGTGGAATTGTCATGGTCAGAAATCTTTGACCACTACTCTAGCTATCCCAGGTTTTCAGTTCTTCAGCTGCTGAGAGGAATTGGTCTACATATAGCTTCATCCACTTTCTTGAGAGGAATAGACTTACCTCTAAGAGAGCAGAGAAGCTTGTGGCTGTACATAGTGCTTTGCGTCTCATTGATCGCAAGACACTTGTGTACAATAAGAGTCTAGCGACACGATGGGACGTTGAGCCAGAGGAGCCATCATAGATTGATGAGGATGATCCTACTACTTCAGATGTAGGGCTGGTTGGCGTGATCTTGAGGGACTTTGACCATGGGGAGTCCAGCAGTTCCAGTGATGAGGAGTTTGCAAATGATTAGAGGCCTCCCTTCACTACATTTTGAGTTTTGACATTTTGGCATTTTGTCTTTTGTAATGCTTTTGCTATTTGCTACTCATTGTAATTATGTATCATGCAATCATCTTTATAGACTTTGTGATATCAGACTAAGTCACAAGGTTCGAGTTCAAATTTGAATTTGGCAACAATAAAATTCAGATGAAATTCAGCAAGGGTAAAAATCTGAATTCCTTACATAATTTAATTTAAAAATATAATTAATATATTCACAAAATTATAATTTATAAATCTAAAGTCTAAAATAATATTATATTAAGTTGGTAATATAAATATTTAATATACATATGTAATATACATATTTAAATTTGTTTAATTATTAAATGTTTACATTAAAAAATAAATAAAAAATAAACAAGTAAAATAAATATTTTAATAAAAACAATATTAATTTTTTAATGAATGTTAATTATTAAAATATAAAATATATGTTTCAAAAAAATTTAAACTATAGAAAAGCTTTAAAACAACTATAAATTAAAAAACTTAAAAACTCCAGATGAAGAGTTGCGACAGTCTCATGTGGAGGGCCATCGTGACTTCGAGTAGACTACAACAAAAGTGTTGACCACCATGAAGAAGGAATGCGCACAAAGAGAAAGACCGACGGAAGCTCAATGATGTATAGACAGAGTTGCAAGGTTCGTGGCCATGGTGGTCACAAAAAGGCACTGTGACTTGGCTCGAGATGCTAGCGCCTGGCGCAGACCTCAAACTCGCTAGTTTCCTTTCGACATCAGGCTATAACTGTTGTTTTGCTGTCGCACCTTGAAGAAATGTGTTGTGCCCTAGTTGTGAGAGGGAGAAATTCTATTCTCAAAAGCCCTAATAAAAATTGTTCTGCTAAATTATAAGTCTATAAATATTGTCGCGTCGCTCTTTTCTGTATGAATTTACTATCAGATAATTATATTTTTGATATAATAGAAATTTCCGATTTGACAATTCCATTTGTCAAATTTTATTTAGCAATTAACATTCAAGAAATCTTCGTATTTAGATTTAGTATTTCAATTTTTTCTATTTAGTATTTTATAATTTTACTAATTAGTATTTTCCTATAGTTTCATTTGAAATGTAATTCTTATATTGTTATACATCTTTTGACAACTAGTTTTTCAAGTACTATAAGTATATGTATAACTATATCAGCACCACTACCCCGCCACCCCCTTGTCGCCATCCTCTTGCTGTCCCCAAACTTAGGCCCTCTGTCCCCTGTCCCCGAAACCCGTCCCATCGTCCCCTACGGCCATGGAACACTAATTTTACTTGATTCTTCATTATATATGGATTTTTGTTTCTGAGTAGGAAACCCACTAAGTGAAGAGTTTTCCATAAATCAAATAAATTATTATACATTGTTTCAAGTGAAAGTTGTGTTTTGCTTGTAAGTACTAGATGAACTATTCTTGGATCTTTATGTTCTATTCTTAGACAAATTATATACACCCATGGGTAAGAAAATTAGATACATTATCTTTAGTTGTGATGGTAGTTTGGATCATCTAGGTTAAATTACAAGGAAATCCCACTAAAGTGGTTTACTATTTTTGTTGCATACTACTATATTTTTGTTTGTTTGTTGTGTCTATGCATATCTCAATCAATGATTAACATCGTGTGATGACTTTGTGCAGAATCTAAGATTTATTTTAAGCATTCCACCCAATGGCAACCTCGTACACCAAGAGATCTTCTGATATCTGTTGAATCTGAAATGTCAACTGCCATTAGATCTGATGGATCATTACCTCAACTTTCAGCACAGGTGAATTGGATTTTAGTTTGTTAAACTAATTTGTAAAGCAACGCTTTTAGTGTAAAATTGCCAGCAATTAATGAAAATTAATCACACATTAGGTGCTGAAGACGTTTAGCAACAGAGAGAAGTGTGGAGGATATAAGAAGGCTGTGATTTGTTGTAGTTTCTTGAGGCTTTTATATCAGTCTAGGTCATTTGGCTTAGTGTGATGTGACTACAGTTATCTTGACCTGTTGCAAACCATTGGTTGTGTTTGATGCAGGTATTAACACTTCAAGCAACAAATTTAACTGCAGATGATTTAAGCTTGACTGTTCTAGCCCCATGCTCTATGACATCGCTACCATCTGTGGTATCTATGAATTCCACACCTACTACTCCATCCATGAACTCATTTATGAGTTTTTCAGAAGGCACGGGAAGATCAGGAACACTGGACACCGAGGATGGTGGCATGACAGACATGGCAAGATTGCAATCTACCTCTTTACCTTTACTCAGGCCAATTGAAAACATTACTGGAATCACACCACTCTCTCTGAAGGAACAGAATATCTCTGCTGCTGACATCATGGCAGACAGTAGTTCAGCCTGCACACATTTGTGGTTACAAAGTACCGTGCCACTCGGGTATGGCTCTGTAACATACTATATGCAATTAATGCTGCATTCTTGGCTAGTTTCAATTTCACCTAGTGATGCAAAAATATGTATTATGAACATTTTCTGCTATCATTGCTTACCAAACTGCCTCAGACTACATAATATTTGTGAGATAAAGTTCACTGTTTACAATCCTGCAGGGCCCATTGAACAACAAAAATGAATTTCTAGCTGGTAGAATTCAATAATGAGCTGGGTTTACTAAGAATATAATTTACAAAATCTTAGAGGTTGGTAGTCCGACATAGGGGAAACGAATGTTCTGATGTGTCCAAACCTATGAAAGCATTGCAGAGCAGACATCCAGGCTTATGTCTCACTTCTATGGTACCATCACATCATTGCCACACCGCATATTCACACCCAGCATGCTAGACTAATTTTGCCAAAGGTGAAATTGTATGATTCTACAATAACAAGGAATTAAGGCTGATGAATTATTTCTCATGTTTGCCTAAGAATCTCATGTTATGTGCTTCATGTTGCTTAAGTATCTAAGTTGTTGGTTGAGGCTTCAGTTTCACCAGTGTGATGATATTTACCTGCTGGGTTCAGTATGGTTGAGTTTAGCCATATATATAAAAAAGCTGGTTGAGGGTTCAGGTTCACCAAAATGACGATGTTTTTCCCATTAAAGAATCTAATGTTATATGCTCCATGTTGGTTAAGTATCTAAGTTGCTGGTTGAGGGTTCAGGTTCATCAATATGATGGTATTTTCCCCCTTGGGTTCAATATGGTTGAGTTTAGCCATACTAATATACTATGTCACAAGGTTCAAGTTCAAGTAATTATAAATTAAATTTAAAAAAAAAATTAAATTTAAACTTATTAAATGTTAATATGAAAAATAAAAACAAAATAAAATAATATCAAATTTAAGTATATTAAATGTTAAAAATTTCAATAAGAATTTAATGTAAATAATATAATATTTTATTTATAAACATTTGCTATTAAAATTTAAAATGCAGATTTAAAATTTTATGAAAGACAAATAAAAAAACAAAATTAAATAAAAATATAACTAAATTAAAAAAGAGTTAAATAAAAAAAACCTTAAAAATACATTGAATGCGTAGCCTACCTAGAAGTTTTGGTGGCAAGTTCATGGTTGGTGCCTGGCTCGAATGCTAGGAAATTTGTAGAACGAAATTGCATTGGAAGTTGCCACCATCACGCCTGCCTGTTATGGAAGAAATATGTCGCGCCCTAGTGGAAGAAATATTCCATGCTCTTTGTCGAATCTCAGATTCATAGTCAGCTGTGGAAGAAATATATCATGACCTAGCGAAAAATTTCATTGGCCATTGCTCAACCCTTAATAGCAGCTCTAGTTGTCTTCTTTGTACAAACGGAAAGGCGAATTTCAACGATTTTCATAAAAAAAATTAATATTCACCAAATTTTGAAGTTCAAGCATGATATTTGGTGAACCCTGTCGCTTAGCTAATATATATAAGTTGTTGGTTGAAAGTTCAGGTTCCCCAGTATGACGATGTCTTTTCCCTTGGGGAAGAATATTGTTGTATTGATGAACTTGATTCCTCAACCACCAACTTTAGCAACATGGAGCACATAACATGATATTCTTAGGCAAACTTGAGAAATAATTCATTAGCCTTAATTCCTTGTTATTGTAGAATTGTACAATCTCACCTCTACCAAAAATATTCTAATGCTGGTTGTGTATTGGTAGTGTGGGAATGATGTGATGGTATACATACGTGTGTATACACCCATAATTTGGGTTAAACAAACAAAATAAAAACTATAACTGATAAAAGATAATTGATAATTCAATGTCAAATGTCAACTCAATATAAATTTATAATCAATTATCTTTATATAGCTGTTCATCATTGAAAGCAACACTATCATCACTTGGTTTGTTTGAACCACAACCAGCTGTAATTTCACTCACATTAGCTGCATCTTGTGTTAGAGCCCCTTCATCCTCTAAAAGAGTTTGGGAAGCCATGCAACAGATGCATCCAAGTCGGCAAACTCGGGTTACACCTCAATTCTTCATCGCCACCCTTTTTTGCAGCCAATTGGTTTTGCTCAACTTAGTGGATAAATGAGATGTACTCCAATTGTCTTTGCTAAAGGAGGTGTCATGGCACCACCTAATGATGGATAAATGAGATGTACTATAATGCTCCTTTGATTTACCCCGACAGTACTTTGTAAATTCCATCATGTGTCCTATTGGCTTCTTCTCATGTGTTTTGTTGCTTGCCTTTTATAGGTTCATTTTCCAGCATTACAATGTTATCTCCCTGTAAATGCTGCTTGTTTTCCTCTCCCAATCTACAGGGATTACTACAGCCATTTGCATCCTTGGAACAGGTGGGATCTTCCAATCTTTGTAAGCGCAGTAGTATGGTTAAATAATACAAATATTGCTTTTCCCTCTGATAGCTTTCAAATACAAAACTATTTTAGCATCAAGCCCCGAGTCCTGTAGGATGCATCATCTGAAATATTTTATAATTCTGTGTAGATATCTTATTCCTTTGTAGTGTTCTATGATTCAGATATGTACCATCCCATTCGACAACAACAGTCAGACTTGAGCTACTTCCACTCACAGATGGAATAATAACTCTTGACACACTCCAGATTGCTGCAAAAGACAGAGGTAAGCTGACCGTTGCATGTACAAAGTTATTTGAGTATCCATATAAATTATAAGATTATTTGAAAGCAATTTTGCTAGAAATAAAGTCGAGCACTGAAGATAAATCGGAGAGGAATAAAAATGTTAAAATGTCTTGTGCTTTTTTTTTAAATATTCATCAATCCAAAATGTAGTCTTTATGACAGCAATATGTATGGTGTTATAATTTTAATAGTTAAACTGTTTTTTTTGTGTAATATTTTGAGTAAATATTACTCTCCTGGTTTCAAAGCTTATTTATACAATAGATGCAGAATAATATATTCCTCTTTCAATCTACAGGTATAATATATGTTCCAGAGAAGCCTCTAAAAATATTTTCAACATCCAGTATTGCAAGTAGCATCATCTGATAAATTGCTATCGCAATTTCATGCACTTTGTTGCATTGATAACTTCCACCCAAAACTCAAGGTGACCTTATCAACGTATCTATATTCATGCCATCTATTTTTTTTTCATAATTAACATTCTTTTTTTTGAGCATAGGTATAACGTAAATGCTTTCTATGCAGATGGGCTCCCCCTTAAATATGGCTGTATTACGCAAAGAGCATAGCAGTTCATTTTATGTACACCATTACTTAATGTTTCTAGGCTCAAAGTCCATAGGCTTTCAGTATAATAGAGTTACCTTTGCCCAAACAAATTCATTTCTTACCTTATCAGTGTCAACTATCTCATTCTTTCAGTGACGTTGCTCACCATAAAAAAAATAAAATCTAAGCATTGTTTTAGATTGTCAACGCATATGCTTCAGTTGGATGAGCATACCGCATTCTTCATCAGTGAATGTAGTTCTTTCCTAAAGAGGACTAATGTTATTATATATTCAGTTCATTTTAGCTTTTCACTTACAATAGGTGCTTCATTCAATCAAGATGTAACTGTAACTGAAACCACGAATTCATTTTTCTCAACGGATTTTTGAATAATTCTTCATTGTACTAGTATCCCTTGATAATCAATTTTATTTATATATTTGGGATTTATAGTCTACCATATTGGCCTTATGCAAACTATTGGATTTTTTTGAAATACTACAATTCTTCAATATATTATTCAACAAGACATTATAAATTTATAGGACTTACATCTATATTATAGAAGAGCTCCTATAACCACTCCTTTATATAGAATAAACCACTCCTTTATATAGAAAGTTATTCTAACAATTCATAACACAAACAAACTCTTTTACAATTAATCACAAAATTATATTATCTTACACATGATATTTTAATGTTCATACGGCTGAACTATAACAAACCTAATGATGTAATATTCCTAATTACATCATTTTCCAAATGGAGATCGATGGAATAACAACATTTGATGAACACACTTATTAGTTCATAAAAACACACAAGGTATGAACAAGGACAAACTTCTACCAATAAAAAACAATAGTGTTATTCACTTTAGTATGCTTCTTTAGCAGGATTGATGTTACTAGACATTATTCAAGGGTAGGGACAAATACATGTACCCATGGAACTAAGGATATGGAGAAATACATCTATATGATGTTATACAACAAATTTGCATAGGGACAAACACTTCTTGTTGGCATTTTGCATATAGATTGTATTAATGATATGTTGTCATTGATGTCAATTGAACCGATGAATGATATTCATGATATTGTTGATGTTATTGTTGTTGTTGCTATTGCCTTGTAACCGGTATGATAAACCTTGAGGAAGATGTTGTAAGTCGGTATATGGTAGTTTGTAAGTTGAACCGGTGTAAAGGGTTAAACCTTTTTATGTTATGTAACTGGTAAACCTTACCGTTTGTTTTTTGTTAAACCCTAACCGATCAAGTTTGTTGGTTTAAGATTTAATGTTGAGCGGTAATGATGGAGACACTTGTGATCATTGAATGAGGATAAGTTCAGATTGATTTGGTGCGTTTGTTATCTTGGAAAGGAGCAAAGTGGATTGCATCTAATGCATAGAGCGTGATGAGTTACAAAGTCCGATGAAGCGGTGATCATGGAGCGGTTGAAAATTTCTTGATTTATGTGAAGAGATTGTTATGATTTCTAACAGTCAAAATTGTACCGACTTGTTTGTAATCTCGATGATGTGAATTAGGTTTTTGTTGTGTTACCGACCTAGTTGATTTGTATTTAAGGTTGATGATATTGTTTTGTTGAGTGTTGGCAAAGTTGACAAGATTGGGAAAAACCAGTTGAGTGTGTGGTTGCCTAACCAGTGGATGGATCTGTAGTTTGAGTAAAAACAGATTGAAGCTTAAGAAGGATCTAATCAAGCAGATGTAGTGCTATTCAGACAAATCAAGAAAACCTATTGTTTTCTAACAATTACAGTAGAAATTGAAATCCCCTAATCGGGTAAGCTCTAACAAGCTTGGTTACTTTCTAAATCCCCTAACAAGGTAGTCCATTAGTTTAGATTCTCAAATCCTCCAGCGAGGTTACTCGTAACAGGGTATTGTGTTTTTATCAAGGCATATTTGTAAATCCCTTAACCGAGTGATTCCTAACCGAAATTAGTTCTTAACATGACTTATTGTAAAAGCTTTAACAGACTTGGCTCCTAACAGGACGAACTTCAGAAGAGTTCAGATAGCTATCCTTGTGAGTCTAATCTCACCATGATTTTTACCTATTTGGGTTTTGCACGTATAAATATTTGTGTCAAGTGGTGAATGCTTTTGTGGTTATGATCTTATTAACTACTTAACTATTCTGATAAGGCATGATAATTGGAAGCATTGAGAGATGAATATGTTGACATATGATTAAGCATTTTTTATGTTTACAAGATTGAAGTTGTTTACTGTTAAGTTGTCATAATAGTCAAACCGGTTGATGTTGGTAATCTTTGAGATATTATCTTGACTGAGTTACTTGTTGATAAGTTTATTTTTGAGTTTGGGAGTTTGTATCAGTTTTTTAGTATACTGATTCACCCCCCCCTCTCAGTATTCTACTAGATACTTATTCTTTCATCATACCATCACTTCTATCATCAAATTATGATTAGGGACACATTTTTGTTCACAAGCATTATGTTTGGGAGCAAACACATCTAATCACCATTACTTAAAAAATATGACCGGGGGCAAACACAAAATGATTGTAACTCAACATATATAATTAGGGACAAACAGATTGGGAACTAACAATTGTGATTGGGGATTTGGGACACACACATCCAATCACAAATACAAAATCTTGATTTCATTTAGAAAATATGGTCTTTCTCATAGTTCTCACGTGGAGGGCCTTCAACATATGCTTAAAAAAAATCACCATTGACTATAACCAATGTTTTAATTGTATTTAGTGTGCTATTGAGGAGATCCTTGGCACATTGAATACAATTCATAATAATATGCCCTATTTTCTTGGCAATACTAGCACAAAATTAAATCTTTGGCTTTTATTCTAGCTAGTCAATTCATCAAGGAACAAAACTTATCACAACTTTTTCTTCAAACCCATATTTGCATTTGACATGTGATTCAAATAAAACCCTAGGAGCATCCTAGATCCACTTTGAGGACTTTGTGAAGCCAATGTGATGTAGATGCACATGAAATTCCAAGACCAATTAAAGATATTACCCTTGACCTTTTCTCGTTCATTTTGTGATTCCATGAGCATTAGTTGGCTTTGACATAGTTCCACTAACTACATCGCATAGACCCTTTTCAATAAGGATCAATCGTAGCATGAATTATCATGTGGGGAAGTTTTACCTTCGAATTATTTGACGAAGAATGTACTATTTTATCGATGTTAAAAATATATAGCCACACCTTCAATCAAAACAATCTAAAGGTGTTTGGTTTTGACAATAGATTATCCATGATCTTTTCTATTGTAGATGGAAAATATCAATCACATAGTTGTGAATGCTCATGTTTGATGTTTGTTTGCATGCTAGGACAAGGATGTAGGTTGTAGGTGTACTCTTCTATCTAGTCGTGGGTGTAACAGAGATGAAAACATGTTCGTCTTTTTGAGTAGGCAATGTTGTGTGGTCTCAATATGATCACAAAAAAATGTCAAATCTGTTGGTAAATGGATTTTTCATTGTGATATTTTGTTGCAAAACAACTTTGACTTGTCCAATGTGCAACATTACACCCAAAAGTTGGAGAGAATGCCATCGAGTTAACAATATTTGTGTTTGATAGGGGCAACCCCCTCATATGATAGGATTAGGACTTTTTAGGGCCGATATGTTGTTAACAAGAAAGGAAGAAAGATAATTAAACTAAAACAAAAGTAAGAAAAATAACTAAAAACTCAAAAAAGGGAGAATAATGAACACAAATTCATTCCCCCAAAAAGGTTATTGAAGTATAAAAGATACAATTGGAGTTTATAAGTAGAATGCAATCTAACATAAACAAAAAAATACATTTACATGGGATTAAATGATTCATAGATAAAATAACAATATTATTTCATCTTAGATAGAGAAAACATATATATTATAGAAGAAACGAATGCAATTCATCATGTGAGAAAATATGACATTAGAAGAACTCAAAACATAAAGAAATTGTACCTTGGCTCATAAACCAAACATATCATTCTTTATTCATTTCTCAAAACTAAAGAGCTCAAAGACTTTCCTTCCTATATAATGTGAGGAACCCTCCTCCTAGGAAAGGACCATATTCAATCCTCTTTATATCACATTTCCAAGCATTTATAACTTTTCAATTTGTATCCACCTCTTTTTCACTTTTGGGGTTTTACAAAGATTTATGAAATAAAATTTAGTTGATTCTTGCACGCACATTTTTGGACAATCATATACAAACATTAGAATAAATACTCATAATAAAATGATGAATCTTTTCATAAATTTGAGGGGCATACAACTTCCAAGGCTTTTTTATTGAATAATTTGTCTCACTTCATGTAGGTATTGATTTCAAATGTATCTCTTTGCTCAAATTTAAATCCAATATTTGTGCATTTCCAAACTTTGATTAATAAAAAGTACTTCTCTACCAATTGTTGTTTCAAAATCACCAATTCCCTCATCCTTTCTATCATCTCCCGTGCATTCTTGTTGGAGATTTTTCCTTTGCCATCCAACACCACCACTTTTATCAGAGACAATCATGGTACATTGTTTGGGACTAATATTAAAGAAAGAAAATGCCATATGGATTGTTGAATCAAAATATGGTTAAGATACCATTGGCCATGGAGCATTTGCAACAACTCTTTTGAACTCTTGCCATTGTGTCTTATAATTTGGAATTGAAACTACTTCTATGAGATTGTGATGGTTGCCTTGTATCTTGGACATTAGTAGGCTTGTATGAAGAAGTAATATCTTTTTTTCATGTAAATCCATGAGCTTCACCTCCTTACTTTTCTTGAGGAAATATGTTTGCAATATTCTTCTCAAGATTTCAACATTGCTCGCACTTGCTCTTACGAGAAATGTTGATTCATTTAATAGGATGAGGCATCTTCACATATGAATAAACATTAAATTCTTTATATTTCTAAATAAACTCTACCCCCCAAAACAAAGGTTCATCTTCCATGGATTTGGGGGCATGTAGCAGATGCCTTACCAAAGAATAAGGAAGTCTTACTGCTTGAAGGTGTATAAGCCACAATTCTATCTATCACCTAAAATGTTATTGCATTGAAATGTCTACCGACATGTGATTGACCACACTCTTGAATTCAATTCTAGTTGTGGCAAACCCTTTTCAAATAAGTTACCCTCTATTTGACAACAACTATACCCCCAATCTTCAATAATGAAGATGAGAGAGGAGGTCAATGGAAGAGATGACGAATAAAAGGGGTGTCCATGAATGACAATTAGTGGACCTTCCTTGTTAAATATCTTTGATGTCACTACCTTCAACAACAAAGCTTTTCGTCCCTTCTTTGTTTCCTCACAAGAGGAGCTTGTTAGCACCAAAAATTTCCAATATTTGTTATCCGTTTGCATTTCTATCCACCACTTGATCATATTTTCACCCTGTAAAAGATTTAGCTGCCATAAGCTTTGAATAAAACCCACATTGTCCCTCCATTTTCACTTAGGTTCTCACAATTTGATCAGTCACTTAGGTGGTGAAAATAGCTAGAAAGTTCCTCCATTTTAGAGCCCATCAATAAATCAAACATTTCCAAGTATCCAAGTTGATTGAAATAATCAAGAAGTTTGGACAAGCTTTTGCATTTGGACGAATCCAAGTATTTTAGAGGTTCAAGGCATTCAAAGTTGTTGCACATTTCCTATATGTTATCACAACTTGTTCAATAGATTCACTCTTTGTGCTTATCCTAACAAATTATGGCATTCCATGAGATAGCCTCTCATTTGATGCATTTGGTCAAATAATTCACACTTCGGCTATGCTTCCTCATTTCACATACATTTATATTAGAGCATTTGTAATATCAATATTAGACAAAAACACCCATTTTGTTATGCTTTGATGGATGTCTTTATGTTGTTTGAAAGCTACAAATTTGGCATAAGGCATGGAGAACATTTGCAAAGGTTGAGGAATTTGGCATCATGTTTGCTTGAAAGTTTATAACGCATTTTCAACTAATCCATTTCGTGTAGGTTTTATCAATGGCGTTTAATGAGACCACTTCTTTGAGGCTTTTAGTTATTTTGCCTTGTTTGTGTTCTAATAATATCTAGCCACGAGGGCTTCACTTAGTGAACCTGGGTTATAGCATGCGTGTTCATGGCATACTAAAGAATCCCCCTATTTTCAAAAAATATTGCCCAAAACTCATGTTTTGTCACCCCCTCCCAATACACATCTCGAATTAAAAGCCCCCCTATTTTCACCAAATATTGTTTTTTTTCATAGTCAGAATTAGAAACCCCCTTATTTTCACCGATAGACAATATATTGCACCATCATTTTTGGGATATTAAACCCCCCAATATGAATGCACGTTATATAATATTGCTTAGCTAGTGAAGCCCCCATGTATCTAGCCTTCTTTGTGCTTTGATGGATGTTTGTACTTGATCTAAAGCTCATATCTTAGCACAAGCTGTGAACTATTTTAGTTGGAGATCGGTTCATTGCATTTCTTGTGCTTAATTCTAACAATGATGGATGTTTGATTCATTCTTATAATTGTTTAGACTCTTGAGAATAGCTACAAAAATTTCCATTATGCTTGAAATTAAGAACTTTTCCCATCGGTGTTTTAATGTCTTTTGTAACTTGTCAATAGTTCGAAAGGTTTATAACCATTTGAATGTGTCCATATAGTTTTGTAATGGGAAAGAATTAGGGTTAGGGTTAAATCAAGATAATAAAACCACTAAATGACCTAATTAACCATTACATTTGGAAGGAGAATGGATTTGATAGATCTAGCCTTAAAATATTGAGATTCCGATCAGATTCGGGCCCTTTGGGAGATTGTTTTCTGTTTCCTAAATTGAATTGATTTAATTGTTGATGTTTAGGGAAAAATAGGTGATAATTGAAGCAATATGACATAAACAGTAAGCTAGAGATGTCCCATGAAGTCACTGAATTGGATTTGGCCAAAATAAGCTATTTGGAATATGTGCTCAGAAGTTCGACTGGATTTTCGGGACCAAGTAGCATCAGTTTGCCATGGTCCTTTGAATTTCTTGTCATCGAGAGTTGAACCTATTCGTCACTGTGAATTCTGTTGATCCTCCCAAATATAGATGTGTTCCTGCACACAGAGAAAAGGGGAAATATATTGGGAATAGGGGTTTGGCTTAGGTCAAACCCCAATTCTGGAATTAACTATGAAATTGAATTGATAAATGTAAATGAAAGACTATAATTGAAATACTTTTATTTTGAGGGAAACACTGAAAATGCTTCAAACAATATTGATATACCTTAATAAAGTTTTGTTTGACCTTCACAAAGGAACTAGGGTTTCATGTAGGTTATCTTCATAAAACATAGATCATGGATATCATATTCAATGCTTGAATCTTGACTTCACTTCTGCTCCATTGCTTGATAGGAGACTGATTACTTGCTCACTTGAATTGAATTTTGCCAAAGTATGATTGAGTTCTTGATTAAGGTTAGGTTTCAAATGTGAGGGGTAGAACTCCTTTTATACTTGCTTGTCAAAAATCAAATTTAATTTTCGGAGTAGGCGGACACAAGATCCAGAATCCTGCCTTGATTATGTGATCGTTATGAGGCCTCGAGATGGGCCCAAAATAAGGGGGACCATGGCGATGGGCGCCATGGCCCTGATTTAAGATTAGGGTGTCACAGTGCCATGGTCCTAAAAATCAGGATCCCAAGCTTTGGGGGAGATTATGAAAATGTTGAAAAATCGGGTTTGTTAGTAGGTGTGAGTAGAATCGACACTTCAATTAGGCCTCGAAAGTCAAAGCGCCAAAGTGAGGTCTAGCTGAGGACAAAATTGTAAGCGACTACAATTTAGGATGCTACATTTAGCCCCCACTTTAGTGGGAGTATGAGGCTAAGCATACTCATGATAAAGTACAAAAGTTTTCATTGAAAATTTTCATCAAGATATCAAAGAGACAAGACACACTAAGCCCCCAGGGACTTTAAGGTCTTACTACTCTAATATCAAGATAAGGGACATTATAAGTAAGGGGAAAGAGAGATAGAGCATGACTTCTAGTCTCGTAAGATTTGCTTACTATGACTCATGAAAAAGAAAAATACCAAATTACCAAGCAAAAGGCTTAGTTTGCAAAGTAAATTGACTATCGAAACTTGTCATGGTGTGTGTATAAAGTGTAACATTGAGCAGAGTGTATGCCCCCACGTTAAAGCGATTGCATACGCCTTATCGGTAGCAATTGCATTAAGGTAGCATGCATCCAAAAGGCAAGCATGTTACCACAATGAGATAACCCCAAGAAAGGACAAATCATAGGATAATGGTCACAAAACATGAAAAAGCAGATATGATAAATAATGTATATCAAAGATATTTGTAGTGAATTGACCTCATCCCCCAAAGGTATTGGTACTACAAACACAATGGAAGAAGAGCACATTTCTTTTTGAGTCAACATGGAAGATACCAAAAAGAGATCTCAATGTTTTGCATCATCCCCAAGTAGACCACACAAATGACAACATATAGAATAATTGAGATACAAATAGAAGAATGTCACAACAGATTTGACCTCTTTATTTCCTTGCACCAACATAGTAATAAGGGTCAGCTAAAGAGAACCTAAAATAACATAGAAAACACATGATAGGGGAAACACATTACAAACAAGAAAACACACAAGAGAGGATCAATGACACAAATGAAGCTAGTCAAACAAATCATCCGCCTCCCAATCTTGTTGAACATCATTTAGGGATGGTGGACAAGATGCAAGAGGATCTACTTCAAGCACGGTAGATGGAGCTACAACAACTTCCAAACAAGGACCATACTCTAATGATGAGTCATTTTGTTTGTCACTAGGAGCTAGGGTTAATGCTTTTGAAAAATGTGAAGATAGATAATGATTAACATCAATAAGCTCATCGGAATCATCAGAATCATTAGAATCAACATTGTTAGCATGAACAATATCATCTAGATTAATAAAAATAAGATCCTTAATACGAAAATAGCATGAGCCATCATTTTTATTATGCATCTTTAATTTTGGTGATTTAGGTTGAACTTCCTCCCTAGGATTAGGCGAAGGATGGACAAATGGAATCAAGTCAACATTTGGTGTCTTTGGGGAGAAAATAGTTTGGGAAGTAAGCTCATGAGCTTTAGCATGAAATCATCGCCGACGCTCTCTCGGGCAACAGTTTCTTTTATTTTTAGCAGAGACTTGTGAAGGTTGAGGATCAATGGACATAGGATTATTTTCTTCCTTTAAAGGAGGAGGAATAGAAGGAACCACACGAGGTTGAGACATAGAAGATGCTATGTGCTTTACTTTGTAAGACATAGGAGGTGGGACTGCGACATATATAGGAGGAATAGAAGGTGTAGGAAGAATACTAGGTCCATTATGAGGAGGAATATCCATAGGTATAGGGTGTCTAGGCTTACTCAAAGATATGATCATATTATTTTTCCACTTTTGATAAGATATAAAAAGGGTGTCACTTCGAGGCTTAAGAGGCTTAGGTTGTTTAGGCCAAAAGTAATCAAGGGTGAAATTTTTATGCTACGCCGAGGGTTGGTAAAGGCTATGATTAATTGTTATGATAGTGCCATTATGAGGAAATTCCAAACATTTGTAGAAGGGATTGAGTTCATGGAAGAGAGGCAAGGATGTCCTAACTTCACACGAAATAGATCCGATGTAGGAATAATAGCTAAAGTTGCATCTAAACACTTAGTACTAACCTCAATGGGAAGAGTATTATAACCAATCGTAGGGAAAGAGAAACCATCATACACCTTGACCATAACATCAAATTTATCATATGTTACTTGAGGCAATTGTAAGATGCAAAGATATTCTTCAATAAGCTCAGTCACCATACACACTGGATCAATGAGCACTCCTCATGAGAGTTTGTGTTTGATCTTCATAGTGATATATAGCGAGCCATCATGTGCAACAATAATCTAACCAGGATCAATGGTAATGTATAGATCCTTAGGACGTGTAGGTTTGTCAACAAGAACCACAACTTATTAGATTCTACACCAAGGTCATCGGGAGAGATTCAAGAGACTCAAACTCAACAACATTAGTAGAGTGAGAAGGCAAAGAATTGGTGAAGATTTGAAGATTTTGATTATGATGAGCTACAGATTTGTTTCCTTAGTCATTCACAACAACTAAATATATAGTATTATTATCAATGAAATCTTGAATCTTACTCCTCAAAGTAATAACACTTCTCAGTATCATGGCCAGGTTGATGATGATATTGACAAAAGGCTTTGGGATCATGATATGATGACAATGGTTTAAAAGAGTCAATTAGTTGAATGGGAGGAAGTTTCAACACATTAGCATTTATCCACTAGAGCAATTGAAGGAAATGGTTCAAATCGACTCACTTGTAGCTGATAGTTATGAAGCACTACACACAATTGTGTAAAGGAAGTAAACTCAGAAAATAGAAGCTTATATATAATGTCTTTTTGTAAATCAACAATAAAAATTCTTTGAACATCATGATCAAGCATAGGATAAACAATTTGAGAATACAAGTGTTTATATCTACTGTAGATGGCAATTATGTCGTCACTAAATAAAACTTAGTTTGTTATCTTAATTTGGCATGTAATGGGTAATTTCCTGAAGGTAGTTGGTAGTTTCGACAGTTGACATCCCCGCCAACCAACTGAGTGGTATATAGTGTGGTACTATAACGGGAAAGGAGTAGTGATTATTGAACATATATTTTGACATGATTGTACTGTCCATTACATTGAAGCAATAAATTTAGATCATTTTGCCTATGTTTCTGTAATTGTTATTTATGTTCTGTGCATACTTGAATTCTCTGTTTATTCCATGAAGTCAAAACATATTCACCATAGGGAGTAAACATTTTGGCGTCGTTGCCGATTTGAATTCCAGAGATCAATATGGCGGCAGGTGGTAGGGCCGACCATTCAACCAGCAGTTGATTGTTATGGACAGTGATACACACGAAGAGGTTACCTAGGCAGAAAAACAAGAGGATCAATTGACAGAGGATTTGGTGGACCTGTGGGAGGTTTCGATTACCCAGTACGTGCATAGGGAAGCTCGAGAGAGAGCGGTCCTTGAAGGCACGATATGTGGCAAACTCACAGTCAACCCGATTGTATTTGATCTTCTTGGGAGTCTTTCGAGACTATTGGCATGAAACCTAATTGAACTCCAAGACCGAAGGGAGGAAATCGATCGCGAACGTCGTCGATAGCAAATACTGCAGAGGTATGAAGAACGGAACCATAGGAAGGAGGAAGAGAGAGATATGAGCAGAAAGTGTACCCTTTGGCAATTAATGCCCCTGCGGCTAAATAAGGACCAATGAAATGCTATTACCACCCAAGAGGTAGGGGAAGGATCGATATGAAGATCCTTGCATATCAGAGAACAAAGTGAATAGAGACAACAACTAAGGGAGATTGTTGAAGGCTTGTCAAGTCCGAAGAGGTGGAGTAAGAGTTAGAGTGTGAGTCAGAGTTGTAGTCGGGAGAGGCAAAAATTGTGTACGTGGAACTAGTTAGT
Organism: Cryptomeria japonica; assembly: GCF_030272615.1. Classification (NCBI taxonomy): domain Eukaryota; kingdom Viridiplantae; phylum Streptophyta; class Pinopsida; order Cupressales; family Cupressaceae; genus Cryptomeria; species Cryptomeria japonica. Next base: position 120,114,785 of record NC_081414.1, on the reverse strand, counting down.
AGAGGTTGTGAGGGACCTATCACTTCCAGGCGTAGCAGAGGAGGATCTCACCAACCAAGCCACACATTCCGCGTCGAGTGAAGAGTATGAAACTGAGTCTCAGAATAGCATGTTGAAACACTCTGAATGTGACAAAGAGTTAGTACAAGACTTTGAGGGGGAGGTCGCTGAAATTTTTGCAACCAACCTATATAGAATTGGGAATCTGTCTGAAGTGGAGCCATAAAAAATAGGAGGGTCAAAGACAAAGACTCTAGTAAGGAGAGAATACAAAAACGAGGGTGACCAAGGTGTAGAAGACGCAGAAGGTGGATGCATAGAGAGCTCGCGTATGGCCAAGGGTGCAATACCATAACACGTAGAGCAAAACGGTCCAATCTGGTCAAACACACACATTGCCTTCCAGGCTACGCACAATACCTTCCAGACTAGAACAATGACACACAATGAGAATACCCTAGAGAGACATAAACTTCCAAGATTCATGGGAGACGGGTCAAAGGACCCCACACGACACATCAAAACATGTATAACCATTTGGGAGGCAAATAGCCAAGATGACCAGGATTACTGGTTGAAGGGGTTTCCGGCCACCCTTCAGGGGATTGCAATCGATTGGTATACGTATCTTGACGCCCAACACAAAACAAGATGGAATGATTTGAAGAGGCCTTTCTAGGAGGAATTCAAACTCTCGAGGGATGACAACGAGATTGTGGCTGAAATCTATAGTACCAAGAAAGGCAAAGCAAAAGTGTGTTGGCTTACAATCGTCGACTGAAGGAATTACTAAACAAGGTGGAAAACCAACCAACTGATGGGTTGAAGAAACCATCGTTCGTGGAAGGACTCATATTGTCCCTCATAAGGAAGATGAAGGTGGTCCCTCCACCATCTTTTGATGAAGCTTATAACAGAGCGATGGATATTGAGAGTGAGAACAAAACATCGAATGGAAAGAGGAAGGCGAGTGATGATGACAGTACGGATGGAAGTAGCGACAAAGAGTCCAAAACCGTACAAGTCCTTAGGAAGGATATGATGCAGATGATGAAGGAATTGAAGGCTGACAAGGAGAATGGTAGAGAGGGCAAGGAACTTTGGTGTACCAACTGCAAGGCAAAAGGTCATACTAAGGCAACATGTTCAAGGAAATCTTTTTGTGACATCTGTCAAGTGCTGGGACATTCCACTAAGGAATGCCCATACAATCTAAAAACACGGAGCACACAAATGCTCTTCACCCAAGGCGAACAAGCTACTTCACCAACCACACCACCTAAACCACCAACAAACTTTGATGCTTCACCAAGAGGATATCGTAATAATCGATGAGGGAACAACCAATTCAATAACAATATGCCAAGGAGTAAAATCCAGTATGATGTGAAGTGGCGACCCATGATTCAATGCCACAAATGTAACGAGTGGGACCACTTTGCTCAGGAGTGTTAGAGTGGGAACAATAATGGAAGTTTGTTGTGTAAGTGGTGCAATTCTGGAAACCATAAGGACACTAACTGCCCAAAGCAAAAAGGGGTAAATATGTTGGACGTCAAGGAGCCAGACGACGAGGTACTAACAATTACAAGATTGCAAAGCAAAATAACAGTGTACCTCGATCCCCATACAGAGAAGGAAAGACTCTGCAAAGCGAAGGTTGATGTTGAATGGGCAATGATGGAAGAACGAAGGGCCTTACATAACACTGCCTATACTCCACTTCAGTTAGAGTCCGAAAAAACTATAATCAAAAAGATGTTGCAAGCTACCGTACCCATGCGGGTATCTGACCTTCTGTAAACAATGCCACAATTGAAAATGGCTCTTACAAATGTAGTCGGTGATAACACCATCAACCAAGAACACCGTCAGATGGAAACAAAAGCATCTAAAATAGACCTCGTGATGACAACAAAGATACCTGGCATGTCTGCCACAGACCCCATGCTGCTCACCCTGAGTATCGATCGAATCCTGGTCGTAGTAGAAATGGAGATAATGGGACGGAAGTTGATGAACACCATCATCTACGACGGCTCCGGAGTGAACGTATTGTCGGAGGAGACATGGAGGGTTTTGGGAAAACTAACTCTCTGGCCACCAACATTCCACCTTGTCGGGGCTGACCAACATGGTATCAAACCCTTGGGAACACTCATGGCACAAAAGGTTGTTGTCGGCACCCAATATTTTTTCCTTGACTTCGTCATCATTCCACTAGAGAAAAAGGCCTATGACACTCTCCTCAGGAGGGGTTGGCTGATCATGGCCAAGACAAATCATAACTGGAAGAGAAATACACTCTCCATTAAGAATGAAGGCCGCAAGTATGTGATTGACCTGGAAAATTAGGCGGTAAGCGAGGAACTAGCATCATCTAATTCTGAATTGGATCACTCACATAATTGGGAATGGGGTTCACAAGATGGAAGGGAAAAGATGGAACCCAACGATGAAGAGTTATTAGAGTTGGAGGGATGCTCAGGGGATGAAACTAGCTCTCTCAACGAGCCCTTCCATTGGCAGATGGAAGACTATGGAGTGTTTCACCCTGATTGTCACATGTTGTAGAGTCAGGTGAAGGTATGAAGAGTACAACCTTTCCTTTAAAGTATGAGTACCGTGAAGGCATAGCCCAAGTGGATGATACACCTGCGCACCAGTTTGAATGAGACAAGGCCATAAAGTATGAGGAATCCAATGTGAAGAAAGTCAACCTAGGAAGTGATGAAGATCCGAAGGTGATACTCGTAAGGGATGAATGGAACCCTGTACTAAAAGAAGCAGCCTTCAGAATATTCTTAGACTACAAAGATGTCTTCACATCGACGTATAAGGACTTGAAGGGAATACCTGCAGAATTATGCGTACATCAAATACCCCTCATACCTAGTGCCCAACTTGTATGGAGAAGACCACACATAATGAACAAGAATTATGCTATGAAGGTAAGTGAAGAGATTGAGAAAATGTTGGAAGTTGGCATTATCTTCAAGGTCCAAACTAGCGATTGGGTCTCACTGATCGTCATCTCTCTAAAGAAGGAAGCAAATCAGATCAGAATATGTGTGGACTTTCGATGCTTAAATGTCGTAACTATCAAAGATCCCTTCCTAATCCTGTTCATGGAGAAAATTTTGGAGGAGGTGGTGGGCCATAAGATATACTCGTTTCTGGATGAATTTTTTGGATATAACCAGATCAACATTACAGAGGAAGATAAGCTAAAGACAACATTCATAGTGGAGGACAAAGTATATGCATACAATCGGATGCCCTTCGACCTATGTAATGCCCCAACCACCTTCCAACGAATCATATTGCATATTTTTTATAAGATGTCTATCAGAAGCTTCAAAGCATTCCTCGATGATTGGTTGATCTACAGTGATCAGGAAACCCACCTAAAGGCACCCAGAGAATTCATGGAGAGGTGTCGGTGGGCCCGACTAGCTCTCAATCCCAAGAAGTGATAATTCATGGTACCATAGGGTAAGCTACTGGGCCACATTGTGTGCAAGGAAGGATTGAAGATGGATCCTGACAAGGTAGGGGTCATCATGAATATGGAAAGTCTGGTAGATGTCACGGGAGTGAAATCATTTCTTGGACATGTCAGCTATTATCGGAGGTTTATCAAAAGTTTTTGTCTGGACAAATTGACAAGAAAAGGTGAACCGTTCAAGTGGGGAACATAACAAGAAGAAGCATTCAAGGAGCTAAAATCCCAACAAGTGAGTGCACCAATCCTAGCATACCCTAACTAGGACAAATAGTTCCACGTTGACGTGGATGCCTCCAACTATGCCATCAGTGTCACTCTAGCATAGGTAGGCGTACAAGGATTGGATCATCACATCATCACATCTTCTTTGCAAGTCGATTACTCTCCAAAGCCAAATGAAACTACAACACGACGAAGAGTGAGGCACTTGGAATGGTATACTCCATACAGAAGTTCCACCATTACCTTCTCATGACCCCGTTCATCTTTTATGTGGATCACCAGGCCTTAATGTACTTGGTAAATAAGCCAATAATTCAGGGTCGAGTAAGTCGATGGCTGTTATTACTCCAGTAGTTCACCTTCTCTATCATAGTATGGACAAGGAAAAGCCATGTCATTGGCGACCGGTTATCAAGGATGAAGTCCATTGAACCCCCGGAAGGGGTGAATGAAGACTTTCTAGATGCCCACCTATTCCAAATAGCAGTGCTACCCCCTTGGTACGAGGACGTTTCCGGTTACTTGTCCACTTCAACATTCCCACGGGACATGCCACCAGGAGAACGACGTAAGTTGGCATTAAAGAGCAAAACATTTCAATTGATCAATGGCCTACTGTAGAAGATGGGACTTGACCAAATCCTGCAGAGATGTGTGATGCAGGAGGAAATTCCTAGTGTACTAAAATAAGCTCATGATGGGCTCGCCAGAGGCCACATGGGACCTGATGCCACCGCATGGAAAGTACTATTGGTAGGACTATGGTGGCCAACCTTGCACACTGATGCATATGAGTGGGTTGTCAGATGTGATACGTGCCAACGTACAGGGAAACCACTTAAGTGGGATTTTATGCCTCTATTTTCCTCTCAGCCACAGTAATTGTTTGAGAGGTGGGGATTGGATCTTGTGGGACCTCTGAAGGTGAGCAACATGCACAAGTGTCGATACATTTTTGTAGCCACGAAGTACCTGATGAAGTGGGCGGAACACAAATCTCTCCCGAACAATACCGTCATAAGTATGACAAGGTTCTTGTATGAGAAGATTGTAACCAGGTTCAGAATCACCATCCAGATCACAAGTGACCATGGGGTCCACTTTGTTAACTAGGTCATCTGTACAATGATAGTGGAATATAAAATTTTCCACAATCTGTCAAGTCTGTACTATCCTCGGGCAAATGGTCAGGTGGAAGCGACGAATAAAGTACTAATATCCATCATTTATAAGTCATGTGGATTTGAACAGGAAGACTGGGAGGAACGTTTTCTCACGGTACCATGGGCATACTGTACGACATACAAGGCAATAACGGGTCACACATCGTTTCAGCTTATGTACGGCCAAGAGGCCGTGGTGTCGACAGAGTACATCGTACCAAGTTTATGAATTGCAGTGGAGAATTGACTTGGGGATGAGGAGAGCATGAATACCCGTCTTATGAATCTCACACGATGCATGAATGTTGAATGATGGCATAGTGGGCAACGGAGTTTGCCCAATGTCGACGAAAGTATTGGCACGATAAACACCTTCAACGGACCAAATTTCGTCCCGACCAGTTGGATTTGAAGTATAAAGTTCACAACGAACTTCGACTTGGGAAGTTCAAAGTTCGTTGATTGGGACCCTATAAAATCAGGGAGGTGGGGAAGAACGGAGTAGTAAAAATTTCTACCTTGGATGAAAACCCTATACGTGATCCTGTAAACGACTCCAAATTGAAAATATATCGAGAACATGATAAACTAGTAATAGCAATCAACATGTTGGGTTATGCAATTAAGGGAGATTGGACCATCGACAGAGGCAAGGAAGTAGAAGAAGATCCAGTGGTCATTGCAAAATCTTACAGACCAGATGAGGATTGGGCCAAACTAGTCACCTTCATAGAAGAAAGATTGGCGCCAAAGTAGGTTGAAGGCATTGTAGTGCCTCAGATCCATAAACACCTTACTACTGCCTACTTTGGTGACCCAACAATATGGATAAGGATTGGTGGACACTAGAAGAAGAGGACTCCGTATGAAGGACCTCGTGAGGGGTACATCACCTACGATACTAACCTAGAGGAAGAGATAGACCTAGAAGCGTATGGTGAAACTCTAGGACCATGCTTGAAGATGGTATTGAAGTCCAAGGATTTATTTGTGGCAGCAGTATACCCTGGTGAGTGGGAGGCAAGCCCCAACTCGCTTCACTGGGAAATCTGCAATCTTGCGGGCCCACCTCAAGTGGACGGTGAAAAGGTAACCTGGTACCAACAGTATGAGGGAAGGTATATCGACGGATGATATAAGGGAGAAGGACCAACACCACTACTTGACAAATGTTTTTATCTGGAATATGTGGGTACTTGTTGCCCGGAGGAATGTTACAGAAGGCCACTGTACATGTGCGCATGGTTACATGACTCTAAGATCAAAGTGAGACTTGAGGGAGACCTTACAAGGGTAAAACGGAGAATGGAGGGTACTGAGAATGAGAATGATAACTCAGAAAGGCCTAGTAAAATAAAAAAGAAGGAGAAAGTTGGCAATCAGATAAAAGCAAGAAGGGGAGCGGAACGACTTGCATGTAAGATTAGGCTACAAAGATTCCAGAAAACAACAAAGGCCAGTACAAAGGAAGTGGTATTCCCTGAAACATGGATGAGAAACAAAAAATAGACCTGGAAGGAATTCAAAGTAGGCAAGTACAAACAAATGCTAAAGGTATGAGTAGTTAAATTTAAGCATTCTCGTTTTGGAAAAATATGGAAAAAATATTTACAAAGGCGAATATTAAATTTGGAAAAAGCAAGGCAAATAATAAAAATAAAGAGGGAAGGGTCAAAAATTGTTAAAAAATAAAAGAGATAGGAAAAATAATAAAGTTGGGAAAATAAAAATTGACTATGGCAAAAAAGAAGATATTTTATTAAAAATTAATAAAGTATGCTACTGTAACCCTAACCCTGCAAGCAAAAAGGTTTTATAAATCATCGCAGCCAAATAGTCACAATCAATTAAGCATGCAATAGGAAGAAAGGTGGTCATAATACTCGGGTCGGCAACAAGCATACACAAAAGTGCACAAAGGTGATTTGCAGTTGTATGAATCCGTATTACAGAAGGCAGAGAGTTGGTTGTACCATTTGCAACCATCATACGGACCCGTACGTAGTATGCCAAGGAGGAAGGTGACGTACGACTATGTACGACACTATCCATTATCAGTCAAGATACCATACGAAACATATCGTATGATGGTACAAGGTACAAGATAGAGGATCCAACATTCAGATGAAGGCGTCGTTCATCCCAACCATACAACCCTATATGAAAAGCAGAGGTAGAGTTAGTCAGGCACCGTCCATATGTCATGCGATATGAGAGAAGGGTCGCCATCGATGTACGAGCTAAACAAAGCAATGGTTGAACATAACAAGGTTGGAAGCCTATACAGATTTGTACGACAGACACCCAACCACACATATCCGTACAGAGACTGGAGCAAAAAATTGGAAGTCATTCAATGATCAAACGAAGGGCACATCTACCCTACAAATTTGTATGAAAATCAAAGGGAGGGCACACTCATCCATACAGAACCATCTACCCATATGAGGTTGTATGAAAATCAAAAGAAGGGAAAAACCATCTGGGCAAAGCCGCACAGTACAAGGCAAGCATGGTCACACCCCTTAAGAGGCCACTCCCATAGGCATACTATTTCAGAAGGTACCTGAAGGGTCCACGTAGGTACAAGTACAATTATCCCTCCCATAGGTTGTGCTGGTGATTGGAGGAGTAGTTCGCTCGGCTGAAGGAGTTGTACATCTGTAGACACCTACGATCGAGACTCGTCTGGCTGTAGGAGCACTTCACCTGGAAACACTTACGGAAACACTTACGACTGAAGGTGTTGCTGAAGGTGTGGTATGTGGCCAAACCCCTATAGATGGTAGGGTGGTGCGAAGGGCAACACCTATGACCGAAGGCATGGTAATACCGGCAGGAGAGACCCCTATAGATGGCAAGGTTGTATAGGAGGAGCTAGTCGTACCAGTCGTACTGGATGCTTTTATGATAGAGGAAACAAGCCAAGAGAAGGAGGTGGATGCATCCTTGAATAGCTGGCTAGGCAAGTTCGCACTGGCACCGCACTTACCTCCACCTCCCTCACCACACACAATGACAATTGGCCAGATCACAGATGATGCGTTTGGGAGAGTTGGGCAGGCTCCCTGTATAGGAGAAAGTGAAAAGGATAATGCACACACTATCATTAATCTAGAGGATGAGAGCATCCAGTTTGGGGATGACATGATGATTGACACAGAGCTACCACCAACAAAAGATAATACATACACGGGCTTTTGAATTTCAAGACCAGACCCGCAGGACCTAGTGGGGTCCATTCGATGATTCATGGTAGAGTTGGACGGGTTTACCAAAGTGGCAAGATGAATTGCTGACATGGTCCTATGAGTAGAGACGAGCAATTGTAGAGGCAGGGAATATTTTGGAGTTTATGAGGAATGGGTGCCAAGAAGAGTTTGAGCGATGCTTCACTCAACAGGGTTGACTGGTGGACGAGACATAGCAAATGGTTGAGACTTGGGAGCAGGGGCACATCATGCAGGACCAGGGGGTGCTTGGTCCCACCCTCTACAACATGGAAAGTTCCTACAGGGAACTATTTGTAGCGTCGTAAATTGTACGCACTTGCTAAAGCAGTACAATTTCACACCTAGTTTAGCACCTGCCTTGGTGCAGTTTGCATTTTGCATTGCATTTCTCCTTTAGCACTTAATTAATCAAATTAATTAGGTCTAAGGTCCTATTTCATCATCTTCCACATCATAAAGTTGGGCCCTTTCATTAAAGTGTGCCCCTTTCATTTTATTCCTCCAATACATCATTTAATCAAAAACCCTAATTAGGTCCTATTTTGAACTTGGGGGCTTGATTTCGGGGGTCAAAACATCTCGAAATCACCTGTAACTTCGGGATTCTCTCTAAAATCATCATATCCAACGGCCCTGAAAATTTGGTGAAAAGTTGCCGGGACCATGGCGCCCGGAGTGCACACGGTCCGGGACATTTTTCCCGAAATTTTAGGAGCGCGATCCAATCATAAAATAAAGCTTAACCCCAAGAAATTGGCGGGATATTCAATCTCTAGGTTGGCCAAAAGTTGGAATTAAGACCTAGGGTTTCATATATAAGAGCTCTCTTTCTTCATTTGAAAGGATCCAAATTTTGTTTTCAGGAACCTTCTATGCAACGAAAGAGCAGATCTTTGAAGACTTCAACAACATTCAACATCCATCCATCAAGCATCCATCAATTTCATTCATCCATTTAGGGCTTTGAAGGCATTGAAGAGCAATAAGGGATCACCGACTGAAGATTGGCTTGTACCCCCCCCCCCCCCCCCCCCCCCCTTGGGGTTGGGTATGATTTCATGTTGTTTTCATGTCTTTGCATAAGCTTCCTTACATCATTTGGATTCATGCTTTAGATCACTCTACATCTTGATTTGGAGCATTTACATTGTCATTTACAAGCAATTAGGGTTTACTTTCTAGGTTGCTCTAGTTTGCTTACTTGCATTTTAGATCTTGCACACACACAAGGTCTGCACACACACTACTTTTACAATACAACTTGGCTATTCGTGGAGGTGGAAATCACCGAAGCGGGGGTTTGACAAAGGCAAAACCCTATATAGCCGCCCAAACACCTTTTCAGATATAAGTGCAGATTTTGGGATTCAGACGACGCCGCAAGTTGCAGATCCGAAAGAAGCAGACGGAGACTGAACCATACACCAAGTTTCAGAGCAGAAGACTAGGACAGGGGCGTGGGGCGCCCTGGTCCTACCAGGACAGGGGCGCTAGGTGCCCTGGTCCCTGGGACAGGGGTGCTGGGCGCCCTGGTCCTCCTGACAGACAACAATTTTTAGCATTTCTGACAGTTTTCCAGGTTGCAAAGTGGCAGTTTCAGGTGCAGTTTTAGGAACGGAATCAGGACAGTGGCGCCCGCGCCTCCGTCCCGAACATTCTCACTCAGATTTTATCTTCGGGTACGCATCTGCATTCTTGTCTTGTCCTTGTGTTTGCAGCTTTCCATTGTTTAACTTCAATTCTGCAATCTTGTTATTAGTTCATACTTGCATTTTGGGGATAGGAATTGAACTTGCATAATTTTACGTTTCAATTACAACAAAGGAATAGAAACCCTAATAGGTAGCCCGTGGCTCTCTCTTTCACCAAAAAGAAGTAGCCAATTGTGTGATACCTCTAGGCTCTTTCGTATTCTGCAATGTGTGTCAAAAGGTAGGATTAGGACATGTTAGCCTAGTCTCGCTTTTTCCCCTACACACTATTTTTTCAAATGCAGTAGGCCCAAGTAGAGCAGGAAGGTGCTAGGGAAGAGGTTATCGGTCTCCAAAAGGAGTTAGATAAGCGAGCGAAACTTGCCACCGTGGAGAAGCAAATCTGGGTTGAGATAGAAGAGACAGTCATGCCCTAGGCGACCCGTGTGAAAAAATAGATTGCTCAGATAACAACATTGGAGGAGAGGGTGGCAGTCCTGATAGGCCAAGTGGAACAAAAAGACAAGGATCTAATGGAGGCAGTCCACATGGTGAAGATAGCCTACGAGCACCATCTAGTAGTTGAGCGTGACTTACGACTTCGTACATCGCAACTTTAGCATCTCCAGCACCAGGCTCTAGCTCCCTCCATCACTCTAGGGACATCCTCTCATCTCTGCTCTTGGTTGTAATTTCCTCGTCTTAGCCCCATTTTGTTGTAGTCGTCCGGAAGACGAATTCTTTTTTTTTTGGGGGGGGGGCGATGTAGACGACAATTATGTCATCACTAAATAAAAATTAGTTTGTTATCCTAATTTGGCATGTAATGGGTAATTTATTGAAGGTAGTTGGTAGTTCCAATAGTTGGCATTCCTGCCAACCAACCGAGTGGTATATAGTGTGGCATTGTATCGGGAAAAGAGTAGTGATTATTGAACATATATTCTGACATGATTGTACTGTCCATTACATTGAAGCAATACAGTTAGGTCATTTTTCCTATGTTTCTGTAATTGTTATTTATGTGTTGTGCATACTTGAATTCTTTGTTTATTCCGTGAAGTCACAACATATTCACCATAGGGAGTAAAGATCTACTAATAAAATTAGTCACTTTTTCTTTAACTCCTTGCTTACAATGAATCAAACTAGTCAAAGTAATCTTAGGACCAATATTATTTTGAAATTGTTGAATGAAAGCTTTAGCCAATTGTTGAAAATAAGTAATAGAATATGAAGACAAAGAAAAATGCCTTTGCAAAGCTTTATCCCTAAGGGTTCTAGTACCATAAGTCTTTGGTCATGAGAAAAATCACTACACAAATTTTGAAATGTCTTCACATGAGTGAAGGGATCACCTTTTCTATTGTACAACTCCAATTGAGGGACTTCCATATGTTTAGGAGGGACTACGCGAGTAATGTCATTGGATAATGGGCTTGCTACATCAAATGCAGGGACATTGAACTTGGATTGAGTGATGGAAGCCAATTTATGTTGTAAGGATGTAACAACTTGGGCTAATTTTTTAATGGTTGCTTCGATAGAAGGATTGAAATTGGACATATTGGATTGTGATGGAGGAGTAATATTTTTGTATGTGGGTGGAGGTTGAGATTAAGGAGGTGGAACATTATGATTGTGCGTCTAGGAGATGATTGGGATACAAATGGAAGACTTAGGGAAGGAGGGATATAAGAATATTGATTAATAGTATTTCCCCCATGACTAACATGTGTAGGATTAACATTTTGTGTGGAAGTAGTCATGATAGAAGTTGTAAATGTAGGCACACTAGATAAGGATGTAGACATTGGAATAGAATGGTTGACTTTAGTAATGGGTTGAGAGTAACCAAGGGATTCAACACAACTTTTAAGTGGCATAATATTAGTGTCAACAATATGAGCAAGGCCACACAACAAATCAACACCAATTTTATCACTTTGTGGTGCAGGAGCACCTCGTTACTCATTAGGCCTCCATGAGGTAAAATATGGAAGACAATTATTTTTATGGATTATCAATGTAAATAAGGTCAATTATGATCATTTTTTATGTAATAAGGTCATCTAGACCAATATTTGTTATGTCTAGTCATAGCTTACTCATATTGGCAAAATTGCTCAAGATTGCTCACAAGTTGTAAAAAGTTGTCAAAGTGTGCTCAAGGTGTTTAAATGGTCAATTTTGATGTAAAATGTGTCGTGAAGATGTTCTTATGTCCATTTGGACCTATCTTGATATTTTGGGGGTCATAGGTTTGTCTAAGGTCAAAGTTGTCAGTATTGCAAAATGTTGTCACAAAATTGTCAAGTTGTCATTTACACAAAAGTTGCATTATTGTACCCAACGTACATATGGTTTGAAATATAGTTGGAGAATTTGTAACCACCATGTGGATGCATAAATATACCTTAGGAAGGTCGAACCAAGGTTGTTGTTAATTGTATGAAGGAAGAATAAATAAAAATCTTGAAACTTTCTGCACTTCCCTGTGATTTACCACGTGATAGTCTGCTCCAAGGAGTTGTTCATTGACAATTCTTATTCATTTGCTTTGAAAACTTATTTGTTGTGATTAATGAATGATTATTCTTCCTTTTACAAGTGGTTTCATTTTATTTGGTGCACTGTAGAAGAAGATATCTTGTTTTTCCTAAAATCTGTCAAAACCCCAAACTAGTGTAATCTGAGACATAGGAAAATGTAAAACTCTTTATATTCATGATTGAAACACCATGCAATGGATGGAAAATATTATAAATATGTCTCTTTTTCTTCTAATGATTGTAGGGTTTCATGATGGAGTTGGCATGTGCTAAAGAAGAGTACAAGGACTGAAATCCCTATCTCAGTTTGAGAAATCAGAACTTTGGTGGTGATTTGGAAGGATAAATTTAAGGTGAGAGCCTTGAAAGGGTGGTGAAGGCATAGAAGGGTGTGTGGAGTGTCTAAGGACATGTTCTCAACACTGGTAACCTTGAACAAGTTAAAGAGATTAAAAACCCTTGACTGTCCTAAACCTTATGCTTGTCTGCCACAGTTTGACAGTCACTTGATTTTCTACACTTAACATGCTTTAGAGTGGATTTGGGGATAACTTGGAAGTCTTGGGGGCAGGGGGGGGGGGGGGGTGTAGTAGGAAGATTCCCCATCATAATGGATTGCACTTAAAGGGTTGAGAGTAAATAATGATCCCTCAAAACATGGTTTTCCTCGTCTTGTACATGACTATCCCAAAAGTTGATTTTTGTCCCTATGAACAATGTTGAGACAACATGGTGTTATGATGTCTCCATAGGTGGTTGGGAGGGTAGAGAGAGCCTTGTCTAGGCATGTTGGGAGTATTTTAAAGTGTGTCTCAAAACAAGAGTATTATGTTTACCTAAGACTATCCAAATGATGTGTTTAAGACCATTGGAATGAGTATAGGCAACCGAGTGTCATGAATTGTGAGTAAGAACTTTTAAATGAAGGAACACACCTACTAGATAGGTGAGTTGGGATAGGTGTTGGCATTACAGTAAGAAAGATTGTTGATATTCAATAAGGATATTGAGAAGGTTGTTGAATAGTATTGATATAACTGAAGAAGGATGATAACTATCTTTACAACATTATTTTGTCTTTGATGCCAAGAAATTGATTATCTAATTCAGTATGATGTTACCATATCTTGAGAAGATCGATTAGAAGAGAATTAAGATGTCGATAAAAGACACAAAAAGAATGTGATGAATAAAGGGAGGAATAAGTTATTCAATGGGCAACTATTACCGAGTTAGACAATGATGAGATCATTATGTTTAGATTGTTTTGATATCCTACATATGTTGTTGATTGTAAGGTTAATACTATACTATGTCACCAAGCAAAGAACCTAGTCAGTAAACCCTAAGGAACCTAGTCGGTAAACCCTAAGGTTATCGATATCGGTTAATGAAGGCGAAATGTATACCGAGTAAAGTTTAGTATTTACCGAGTTGCAACCGAGTTATGACAGTACACATGGGATGGATAAAATCATTGTTTAATAAAGGACAATGATTAACTGGAAATGTATAAATGATTGGTATGCCATGCATGAAGTTTGTTAAAGATCTATGGCAAAGGAAAATTGGCAGGAAGATCTACAGCGCAGATTGAACCACAATAACCTTATGCAAGTTTCAAGATAGGAATGTAAGTCCCGAGGTAAGGTAAAACATTTTCAGATCGAAAGGATACATTGAACCTAGTAAAGTTTGAAGATCTGATGGCTAAGATTGATCATGGAAAATGTGATCAAGGAGATTCAGTGGTTAGCAATTGTTTATAAATAAGGAATTGTTGATAAACAATGTATGCGGGCAAGTGTATGCACATGGATGCTACATAGTGATTACCGAGCACATAAGCTTGAAGACCTGTTTGAATAACAGAGTAGAGAGCCCAGTAGAGGGACAAGATAAGTCCTATGATTAGATTGTTTTGAGCAAATAAGAATCTGCTTTAGCATTTTAGATGTGGAGTTGCATATAGATTTTTATTAATGTTATTTTATAAGTGACAGAAATTTTTTTAACTGAGTGGACTTAACAGTCTTATATGTAAACCCTCTAGCAAGGTAACATTCTAAATGAGTGTTTGAAATCCTTTGACAAGGTCATTTCTAACAAAGTGAAGATCCTAACAGATCTGAGGGAAATCCTTTAACCGGGTCACATCTAGCAATGTGTTTGTAATCTTTAACAGGATTTTCTTTTAACCGAGCATAATCTAGAAGAGTATATTTCTTAGTGGGTCCGAAATCCCATAGTGGTTTTTTCCTATTTGGGTTTCCACGTTAAATCTAGTGTTATGAGTGTTATTATGATTATGTGTTCATAAGTTTGCATGTTTAGCAGTTTTTTGGTTAAGTTGCTGAAGTATAAGTTACCGAGGTTGAATCTATTGATTTTATGGAAGTTTAAGTTTGTATGATTCACCCCCCCTCTCATTTTGTTAGCTATTGGCATCTGCACTTTACATTAAGTATCAAAACTATCGATTGGTATCAGAGCTTTGGACTCCAGAAGAAAAAGTTTAAAGGTACTTGAGGCAAAGATCTGAAGATGTATAAAAGGGATGCACTGAAGCTAAACAAGTCAAGTTTCTCCACATGGCAGAAAAGGATGAAGCTGCATTTATCAAGAATTGGAGAATATGCAACATATTATCTGGAGAATGATTACATTGCATTGAGCACCAATTCTATGACCTTGGAAGAGATAAAAGCAAAGCAAGAACATATTCAAGCTATGATTGAAATAACATCATCATTGATCAACTCAGAGTTTAATGATCTAGAAGGTTGTAATGATGCAAAAGCAATGTGGACTAAGCTCATATCTGTGTTTGGAGGTGATGAACATGTTCAAAGAGCAAAAGTAGATAGTCTAAGAGGACAACTTGAATCCATGAGGATGAATGAAGGTGAGAACATAACCCAATACACTACAAGGCTAAAGGAGATTGTCAATCAAATTAAAGGAGCAGGTGGAACTATTGAAGAAAAGGATATAACAAGTAAGTTGTTAAGAACCCTTCTACCAACTTATACTATTCGAGTCTCTGCAATCAATGAATTGAGATCTGTACCTAACATGCCAATTTCTTTGGATGCTACCATTGGTAAACTACATGCATTTGAGTTAAGTAATTTTTATAACAGTGGGTCTTCAGTAAATAAAGTAGAATCTGCATTCAGTTCTTTTCATATTGGTGAATCTGATGATTACAATGATAGAATGAGTAAGTACTCTGAAAGGGATCGCAATGGAGCAAGTGAAATATTTTGCATGAACATGGAAAAAGTGCACAAACTGTATGAAGAAATCAAGAAGCAAGAAGAATTTGAAGCATTATTAGCCAGAAGGTTACCGAGAGGAAAAGGTAAGTATAAAGGAAAGCTACCTTTAAAATGTTTCAATTGTGATAAAATAGGACATATGGCTTCTAACTGCCCTGACAAAGAATCTAGTGAAAAGAGAGAATACCGAGATAACAGGCAGAATGATAAACAATAGAGAGGACACCAAGACTTCAAAAGGAGAGATAGAAAGACATGTCTAGTAGTAGATGAGGAATCTAACGATGATGAATCTGATGAAACTGATACTGAGGAAGTTGTTTATGTGGCTATTAAAGATGGATCTGATGAAGAAAGGTATGAAGAAAAAGCCCTAATATCTCACATAAATAATAATGATTCTTGGATCATAGACAATGGATGCTCACATCATATGACAGGTGATAAACACAAGTTTGTTAAACTAGAAGACTATGATGGAGGCTATGTAAGATTTGGTAATGATGCACCATGTCCAGTGAAAGGTAAAGGATCTAAACACTTCTTGACAATGCTAAATGTGATGATGTATACTGGGTTGAAGGTTTGAAATACAATTTGTTGAGTGTAGCATAGCTAAACAATATAGGATACCGAATAGAATTTTAGAAAGGAATTGTCAAAGTTCATGACAAGCATGGAAAGTTAGCTGCTACCGGGACACAAACAAAAGGTAATACATTTCATCTTGACTCAACTCGGAACAAGTGTCTTTATGCAAAGATAGATGATACCTAGTTATGGCATAAAAGGTTTTGTCATGTAAATTTTGATAATCTGATCAAAATAAGTAAGAAGCACTGAGTAAGAGGTCTACCGAGTCTTGAAAAACCTGAGAATGCTATGTGTCAAGGATGCCAGATGGGTAAGATGACAAGATCAAGCTTTACGAGTAAGTCCTACACTTCTAAAGGAATTTTAGATCTAGTACACACTAATCTTTGTGGTTCTATGAAAGTTCAAAGTTATTATGGTGATAAATATTTCATATTATTTGTGGATGATTACTCAAGGATGATGTCAGTCATGTTCTTAAAAGAAAAATCAGAAGCTTTTCAAATGTTCAAATGGTACAAGGCAAGAGTTGAAAATGAAACAAGAAGACAACTGAAATGTCTTAGATCTGATAGAGGAGGAGAATTCACTTCTGATGAATTTAACTTATACTGCAATAATCATGGTATAAAGAGGCAAGTATCTGCACCGAGAACACCTGAGCAAAATGGGATAGCCGAGAGAAGAAACAGATCAATTGTGGATTGTGCAAGAACCCCGATGATAGAAAAGAGGGTACCTCAAACATTTTGGAGAGAAGCAATTAGCATTGCAGTTTACACCCTAAACCGAGTTCAACTAAATAAGTGAATTATGAAGACACCATATGAAATTTGGTATGACAAAAAACCTAATGTAAGTTACTTTAAAATCTTTGGAAGTAGATGCTATGTTCACAAAGATGATAGAAATGGAAAGTTTGATCAGAAAATTGAAGAATGAACATTTCTTGGTTATTCTTCTAGAAGTAAAGCATTTAAATGTTTGATCAAATCATCTAACAAAATAGTGGAAAGTGCAAATGTGAAAATTGATGAATTTGCAGAAAGAAATGATGAAGAAAATTCCAAAGAACCAGAAGATTATGAAGAATTTGTTTATGTTCAACTGAGAAGTCCTTCCGAGAATGTTGCTGAAGAAAATGAAGATAATGTCTAGTTACCGAGTGATGAAGAAGATCATACAGAACCTACCGAGCCTATATTAGCCAAATATGTCAGAAGACATCATGCATCAAGTTAGATTATAGGAGATAAAGATGATCCAATGATGACAAGAAACAAATTGAGATAGAATACATGTCCGATTGCTGAATTTGAACCGAGAATAGTGAAAGAAGCATTTAACAGTGAAGATTGGGAAAATGCTATGATAGAAGAAATTGATCAAATCAAGAAGAATGACACATGGTTACTAATCCCAAGACCAAAGGACAAAAATGTAATCGGTACTAAGTGGATTTTCAGAAACAAGCTAAATGAAAAAGGTCAGGTCATTTGCAACAAAGCAAGACTAGTTTGCAGAGGTTATGCTCAAGAAGAAGGAATAGATTATGGTGAGACTTTTGCACCTGTGGCTAGACTTGAGGGAGTAAGAACATTGTTGGCATATGCTATTTTCAAAAATTTCAAGGTATATCAAATGGAAGTTAAATCTGCATTTTTGAATGGTATACTAGAAGAAGAAGTTTTCATTGAACAACTTGAAGGATTTGTTGAAGACAGGAGTAAAGATCGGGTATGCAAACTGAACAAAGCCTTATATGGTCTGAAACAAGCACCTAGAGCATGGTATGAAAGATTGCACTCTTATTTAATCAAGATTGGTTTTATAAGGACAAGTGAAAACAACAATATGTACATGAAGAAAGATGAGGACAATGGAATATTGATCTCAGCCATATTTGTTGATGACATTATATTTTGTGGTAATGACTCCTTATGCAAGAACTTTGGAAATGAAATGTGCAAAGAATTTGAGATGTCACTAATCGGTGAGATAAAGTATTTTATAGGTTTATAGATACTGCAAATGAAAGATGAGATTTTTATTACTCAATCCAAGTACTGTAAATTATCAAAGAATGATGAATCTGCATCTATTGATGAGACACTTTACTGATCTATGATTGGAAAATTGCAATATGTTGTGCATAGTAGACCGGATATAGCACATGTAGTAGGTATTGTAGCAAGATTCTCTACAGATCCCAAGGAAACCCATATGACAACAATCAAGAGAATTTTCAGATACCTGAGAGGCACTGAAGATTATGGCTTAGTATATGAAAAGAGGAATAATTTTGATTTAAAAGTTTATACTGATGTTGATTGGGCAGGCAACATAGATGACAGGAAAAGCACAAGTGGTGGAGCTTTCTTTTTGGGAGAAAGACTAGTAAGTTGGCTTAGCAAGAAACAAGGATGTATTTCTCAGTCTACAATAGAAGCTAAATATGTTGTTGCAGCATTGAATTGTACCAATATAGCATGGATCAAACAACTGTTGGAAGGTATAAATGAGAAAGTTACTGAGCCAATAACTATATTATGTGATAATACTAATGCCATTAACATTTCAAAGAATCCAGTAATGTACTCTAAGACAAAGCATATATCTATAAAGTATCACTATCTCAGAGAAGAAGTTCAAGAGAAGAAAGTTGTGCTGGAATATATTAGTTCAAAGGAGCAATTAGTAGACATCTTCACAAAGCCACTGCCAAGAGACACTTTTGAGTATCTCAGAACCAAGTTAGGGGTCCTACCCCTATCTTCTACTCACTAACCGAGTTTGGTGATAGCATCAATTTGATGAATCTACATAATATTATATGTGGATTGATGTTGATTTACGCACTTTAGAAGGTTTTCCAAAGGTGTGCAAAAAAAGTGTATAGAGACAAGTTGATCTGACCGAGACTGAGATGTTACACAACAAGGAAAATCACTTCACTGAGGAAGAAATCATGATTTAGTTCTTTTACTTTTTGGCATTGTTGTCAAAGGGGGAGAAGACTAAATGGTTGACTGCATGGTAAAGCCCTGAATGATGGAAATAATAGAAGACTAATGACAGGGGGATTAGATTGCAAAATGGAGAAGACTAAATGCAAGTCAACAACTCAGAAGCCTAATGAAAAATGGAGAAGACTTCAGAAGACAACATATCAAGGATAACAGGAGAAGTCTAACAGCAATCTGAATCCGAATCAATTTGAATATCTTGTTGGTAATACCATTTAATTGTTGGTTTTGCCATCAATGCCAAAGGGGGAGATTGTTGGCATTATAATAAGAAAGATTGTTGATATTCAATAAGGATATTGAGAAGGTTGTTGAAGATTATTGATATAACTGAAGAAGGATGATAACTATCTTTACAATATTATTTTGTCATTAATGTCAAGAAATTGATTATCTGATTCAGTATGATGTTTCCATATCTTGAGAAGATTGATTAGAAGAGAATTAAGATGTCGGTAAAAGACACAGAAAGAATGTGATGAATAAAGAGAGGAATAAGTTATTCAATGGGCAACTATTACCGAGTTAGACAATGATGAGATCATAATGTTTAGATTGTTTTGATATCCTACATATGTTGTTGATTGTAAGGTTAATACTATACTATGTCACCGAGCAAAGAACCTAGTTGGTAAACCCTAAGGAATCTAGTCGGTAACCCCTAAGGTTATCAATATCGGTTAATGAAGGCGAAATGTCTACCAAGTAAAGTTTAGTATTTACCGAGTTGCAACTGAGTTATGATAGTGCACATGGGATGGATAAAAGCATTATTTAATAAAGGACAATGATTAGCTGAAAACGTATAAATGATTGGTATGCCATGCATGAAGTTTGTTAAGGATTTATGGCAAAGGAAAATTGACAGGAAGTTCTACAGTGTAGATTGAACCGCAATAACCTTATGCAAGTTCCAAGATAGGAATGCAAGTCCCGAGGTAAGGTAAAACATTTTTTGATTGAAAGGATACATTGAACCTAGTCAAGTTTGAAGATCTAATGGCTAAGATTGATCATGGGAAATGTGATCAAGGAGATTCAGCGGTTAGCAGTTGTTTATAAATAAGGAATTGTTGATAAACAATGTATGTGGGCAAGTGTATGCACAAGGATGCTACATAGTGATTACCGAGCATAGAAGCTTGAAGACCTGTTTGAATAATAGAGTAGAGAGCCCAGTAGAGGGACAAGATAAGTCCTATGACTAGATTGTTTTGAGCAAATAAGAATCTTCTTTAGCATTTTAGATGTGAAGTTGCAGATAGATTTTTATTATTGTTATTTTGTAAGTGACAAAAAATCTCTTAATCGAGTGGACTTAACAGTCTTATATGTAAACCCTCTAGCAAGGTAACATTCTAAATAAGTGTTTGAAATCCTTTGACAAGGTCACTTCTAACAAAGTGAAGATCCTAACAGATGTGAGGGAAATCCCTTAAATGGGTCACATCTAGCAATGTGTTTGTAATCTTTAACAAGATTTTCTTTTAACCGAGCATACTCTAGAAGAGTATATTTCTTAGTGGGTCTGAAATCCCATAGTGGTTTTTCCCTATTTGGGTTTCCACATTAAATCTGGTGTTATGAGTGTTATTATGATTATGTGTTCATAAGTTTGCATGTTTAGCAGTGTTTTGGTTAAGTTGCTGAAGTATAAGTTACCAAGGTTGAATCTGTTGATATTATGGAAGTTTAAGTTTGTATGATTCACCCCCCCCTCTCATCTTGTTAGCTATTGGCATCTGTACTTTACATTAAGTATCAGAACTAACAATAGGTTGTCCCTTAATTGGTGAGTTTATGTGTGGATTCTCTGCATCACTTTGCACCATTCTTTTTAATCTTTCAATCAAAGGGGAGTACCTCACTTTCTGGGTATTGTTGGCTCATCTATTGTTGAAGATTTTCAAATTCATTGTCAATCTTCTCCAATTGGTCAACAAAAACCCTAGTTAGTGATTCATCCACATCATGAGAATTAGGAGGAGAATGGTGATAAATAGTGTCATATGTTGGATTGAAGGAAGCACCAACATTCTCATAAAATAAGTTATCCAAATTAGGCTCCATATCCTTAGTGTTTAAACCTTGGGAAGCCTTAATTTTACAACTTCTTCTGACGAGAATATTGTATGTAGGACTAATAGTAATAAAATTCATGCACAAAGGAGAGAAATTTGAATGTCAAATTTGAAAATTGTGATTAAATGGATTGGAAATAGAAACAGTGGGGAGTTCAACTAATCTAGCAGGGACTTTATGTCATAGCCATATATACCAGCATCCATACCCAAGTTAATCTCCTTAGCTATAGCTTATGCTGATGCAATTTTTTGAAAAAATGATTGATTAACCTATAGACACATAAAATTTATCCTCATATATTATCCTCATTCCTCTATTAATGAAATAGATATTATCATTTATTTAATTAATTAATTTATTAAATTATTTCATAAATCTATTTTACCATTTCATAAATTCATAAAACCTTCACCATTTCATAAACTCATCCTATTTATCTTCTACATCCTCCTTCAATTGTATTCACTCAATAAATGTGGGCAAACATTGATGCAGCCATAACTGGTGAAAACCTTGAAAAGAGTCAACCGACTTATGCAACAAGAGTGACACAACAAAAGTAGTAAGAAAACATAACATATTCATATAAATTGACCATTTTCAATCCTTATAACTTCCGGCCATTATCCGGTAATCATTAGATTATCATCAAAGAACATCCGGTAGTTAACTAGGTACATGCAGGCTTCAAGCCAGATATAATCTAACTGGGACTCAAAGAATCAACCGGATCACAACATGCGAATCTCAATCCTTATTCTAAGTTCTACTTATTCTGCCTTTACAAATGAATACTTAACATCATATTTATAGCCACTGAAACATATCCGGGTCGGCCTCAAAAGATTACATTCACCAATGCAGGAAAATGAAACGTGTAATTAGGTTGGCCCTAAAATTCAAGAAATATTTTTGAAAAATAACAACCAAGTGATGTGGATCAGCAGGAAGGTTGGCCACACACCAAGGAACATCAGAAAAGACCCAAGATGGATCGACATGCCAAGAATCGCGTCGATAATGAAGGAAAACCAACCTGTAAGCACAAGAATTATCTCGGGAACCCAGAAACAACCAACTGGAAGCGATAACTGACCGAAGAAGAACCCAAATAAAATAGAAATTTGGAATCAACCACGTCAAACCGCTAGGAAATTGCCAACAAGATCTGCCAGAAAGGACAAGCAACTACCAGAACATACCGGTAAGAACACAAAAAACTGCACAAGGAACTAAGCAATAACAAAACTGAAAGGAAATATTTTTGGTTGATGTAAGATCGCTCGTCGATCGGGGATTCTCTTGCATCAAACATTTATCTTCAACTACCTTCTTTAATTCCATATTTCTCCCACAATTTTCTTTCCCTATGAGGATACCTATAAATACATTCATTCCCTCTCATTTGTCGCTCTCACTTCTTGAAATCTTAAAGTCGTAATGTTGCTTTGATATCTTTCACATAGTCTTTTTGCAATCTTTTTGAACATCCTTGTATCAATCAACCAATCTTATTCTTTCATAGTCTCTTGTGCAAATTTCTTGAAAAATTTGAGAGGAAAGACAAGATCTTGGTTGATAGAGGAACAATGGAGTTAGATGGCTTATGAATGCATTTGTTTCATTTATTTTGTATTGTTCTTCATTTGTATTCATTTAGAGAACACTCCATTGATGTGATGTTGAAATCACTTTGAATCTTTTCTATTTATGGTTGGACATTTGTAGGATTCATAGTTTAGTTTTGAATTTCAACATCATTACATTTGGCACGCCTGATGGGACAACCCTTGTCCTTATTATTGATCTTGTTTTTGTTTGGCAGGAGATAGTTTCTTTAAATTTGCAGGCATCTCTTTGAGTTATTCTATCAAACGATTTTTGGTTTTCCTTTCATTCATAGTGGATATCAACAGACAAATCTTGTGAAACGTAGTTCTAAACCTGTCTATTGTGTTTGCTTAAAAGTTCCTAATAACTTTTGAGAAGTCTGTTTTGTGCATGCTGCAATCATGGCAATGCCACCGATCAGATTTATCTGAGGTATTCTCTCAAAAAGTGCACATGTTGCAAGTTGTGCATTCTTTCCAATAGTTCACATGCCTTGTGCATACTTGAAAATTATACATTTTGTCTACATTTCATGTGCTTTGTCTGTACTTGCAGATTTGGTATTTCATCAAACGGTTCACATGGTGATTTGTATAACACCTCACATGCCTTGTGCTTGCTAATATATAGTTCATGTTGCCTTGTTTATGTGTGCATTATGTCAAATAGTTCATATATGTTGTATATGTTTCCATGCTTTGCATGAGTGTCTACCTTTGTAAAGATGACAAAATTTGTCTTTAGGCCTACGAATTACACATTCTTGAAAGTTTTTAAATTCCTTCCTAGCATGTCTATTATATGCACAACCTGCAACCATTTCACTTCATTCACTTTAGGCCGAAAGGATGATGGAAAAGGTTGTTGGACTTCGGTTTTATGTATCACAATTGCATTTAACTGAAAGTTCTTAATGCAACTTCAACATACATGTTTTGTGCATTTTCTGCAGTCATTGCCATGGTTTTTGAAAATGTTCTAGCAGATCCATTTTGTGATTGTCCTGCAATCTTGACCATGGTTTTTGAAATCGATTCAACAAGTCTATTTCGTGATTATCCTATATTTTGCACTTCGTTTGTGTTGTGTATTAATTTTTTTTTGTTAATTAGTTTGTGTTGTGTTTTGAGGTTTATGTGTTAGTTAGTTTCTATGTTTTAAGGTTTGTTAGTTAGTCTATTTTTTTTGTTAAGTTTAGTTTATTAGACTGTCTTTGTTAGTTTGTGTAGTTGTTAGTTTGCCTTTGTTAGTTAATGGTAGTGTTTGTTTTGTGTAAGTTAGTATGTTTTTTTAGTTTGTTAAGTGTGTTAGTGTTAGTGTTAGTGTTAGTGTTAGTGTTAGTGTTAGTTAGTTAGTTAGTTAGTTAGCTAGTTAGTTAGTTAGTTTTGTGTTTTGTTTGGTAGTTTGTTAGTGCATTACTTGTTTTATATGTTTAGATTGTTTGTTTGTCTTTGTTAGTGTGTTAGTTGTTTTGTGTGTTTAGATTGTTTGTTAGTGTTTGTTTTGTTTTGTTTGGTTAGTGTTAGTTTGTTAGTGTAACGTCATAAAATTGCGACCTTGCAATTTTTGACTGCATTTGGGTCTTCACATTGGCGAAACGAATCCCTAAGCCTGATTGGAGACCTGAGACATGCTCGCACCTCCCGAAACATGCATTTCCTTGCATCCTGCACTGCCTGTTATTGCTTCTTGTCCTTAATTAGGGTAGGACAGGGGTGTGGCACTCTTGTCCCCCCTAGGACAGGGGTGTGGTGCCCTTGTCCTTGCCCTATTTTGGTCCCCCTCCACTCAAATCTTGTATTGGGCTTGTTAATGGGAAACAAGAAAAGGTTTTCTATGTCGGCCTAAGATAGAAAATCAGTTACAAACCCTAATTGGCAAGTATATAAGACATCTTTCCCATCCTATTTGCATAAGGAAAATAAGTGGATGAGTTCAAAAAATTCAAGAAGTGAAATCAAACATTCAAGCATTCAAGCATTCAAGCATTCCTTTCAAGCATTGAGCATCTCAAGTTTCCTTTCAAGGCTAGGTGTTGCATTCAAGTCAAGGATTCAACCATTTAAGAGGAGATCCCTATCAACATTCAAAGCATTCAAATTCACATATCCTTTCAAACAACTCTATCAACATTTCAATTGCATCCTCTCTTGAGGTGAATTCTACTTCTGTAATTTCCTTTTTACATGCTAGTACTTTTCATCATTTGGTTAATTCAAAAATCGAGGTTTGACGTAAAGCCAAACCCCCAATCCCAACATCACTTCCTCTCTTTTCTATGTGTAGGTTGTAAGTCCACAACTATATTTGTAGGTTTAACCTTCATTTTCAGAGACGAAAAAACCCTTTTCGACACACAGATTTTTCAGAAGACCAAGTGCACTTTCAACACGATCCCAACAAATTTTGTTCAAATTTACAGGGGAGCTTCATCTTGGTATTTTACTGCTAATTCCAGGTGCACAACTTCATCCCGCATTTCTATCTCAAGTTATAATAATTTATTTACCATCTTTACACTTAGTCTCAATTCACTTAATTCATCCTATCCATTCTAAAAGAGGGGTTACTTTTGTTATTTTAAACCCTAAGTATGTTAATCAGATTCATATATTTGATTATGCCCTAGGTTGTATTTAGATTTATAGTATTTAATAAGCCAACATAAATAAAAAATGGAACAACAGACAAACAAGCATACCCTGGGAAAACCTCCAAGGAGGAAAAACCCAACATGAAAGACCCACATGTCAGATTATATATTCTCGTCTAAACATAAGTACAATACTTAGCTTGAATCTGATCTGCACATATCAGATCTGTTCCTTGTATACTTCAAAGGCTTGCATCAAGATCCACTATGTCCTCTTGGACAATTTCGCACCAAGCTGAATAAGATCTCAATCTTCCTTAAGTTCACACCCTTCTTAAGACTTCGCACAACAGAGCTAAATCACCTTGTATATTATCGAACTTGATTGATTATTGACTTGCAAATTTTCATTTACTTATATGCATCATTTATTCTTTCAAATGTAAGTCGGCCTCCTTGGATTTTAGCGCCAATGTTAAATGGCGTGTGTTTAGCATAACGTGGCATTGAATAGGGTCACGTCACCCTAGGATAGGACTCGGTCCTAAAATGGGGTTCAGATGTTTCCTTAAGGCAATCTGAACCCCTATATCCCTAGTTACAATTAACACTCCCTCTTAACTAGGGAGGAGGAGAATACATAATATGAACCTTTAAGTTCCATCTAGCACACAAGCATAGAATTACATCTTCCGCCTAGCACACAAGCATAGAAAGTGTAATACACCAGTGGGTCTTTACATTATTACAATTATCCATCTAGCACACAAGCATAGATTCGATGTAATTCATTCTTGCACACACACAAGGAATGATTCAAAGTGCTACACAATCACTGAGATTGAAGCTCCCTCTCAATCAGGATTCCGTTTTCCATGACACAAAGTCTATCTCTGAAGTACTCGAACTTCACTCTGGATAAAGGTTTGGTGAGGATGTTAGTAGTCTGTTCATCTGTGCTAATGTACTTTAGATGAATGGCGCATCTCTGCACCATATCCTAAATGTAATGATAGTGTGTTTCCACATGTTTGGACCGATCATGAAATACAGGATTTACTGACATCTTTATACAACTTTGATTATCATAATGAATGGTGGTGGGATCATTGGCTTGACCAAATAATCCAACAAGGAGCTTACGAAGCCACACTGCTTCTCTGGATGCAACAAATGCGACAATGTACTCAGCTTCTATAGTGCTTAATGCTACCGAAGATTGCTTTCTACATGCCCAAGAGATTACTGTGGAGCCCAAATTGAAGCAGATGCCTGAAGTGCTTTTCCTGTCCTTGACACTTCCTACCCCATCTGAATCTGAGTAGCCTTTCAGGAGAATTGGGGTATTAAGTGAATACTTCAACCCATAACCAATCGTGCCACGTAGGTATCTTAGAATGTGCTTGGCAGCACCCAGGTGAACATGTTTAGGTGAGCTCATGAACTGACTGAGAGCATTAACCGCATAACAGATATCTAGCCTAATATTGACTGGGTACATCAGGGAGCCAATCAACTACCTGTACTCGGAAGGATCTACAAAATCAGAGTTAGTTGCAGAAACACTTAACTTCTTTAAGTTAGATTCCATAGGAGTATGCATAGGTTTACAATCTATCATTCTAAATCTTTTCAAAGTATCAATAGTGTATTTTCCCTGACTTAGAAAGATTTCATTAGCTCTTTGCCATACTTCTAACCCTAGGAAGTAATGCATTAGACCTAAATCC
This sequence comes from Cryptomeria japonica, assembly GCF_030272615.1. Lineage (NCBI taxonomy): Eukaryota > Viridiplantae > Streptophyta > Pinopsida > Cupressales > Cupressaceae > Cryptomeria > Cryptomeria japonica. The sequence goes on along the minus strand of NC_081414.1, from coordinate 120,087,496 downwards.
TTCATTTCAAATTTTGAGGCTAATTCCTTTTTACATCTCATGATTAATTTATTTTCACCCGTGAGAAATAAATCATCTACATACAAAACTAAAATAAGCATCTCATCATTATAAACTTTCAAGTAAATGTTAGTATCAACATCATTCTTGGAAAACCCTAAACTTAGTAAGTACTTATCAATTCTTTCATACCAAGCATGAGGAGCCTGTTTGAGCCCATATAAGGCTTTCTTCAACCTGCAAACATGAGAATCTCTTTTATGGATTACATAACCTTCTGGTTGCTCAATATAGACTTCCTCCTCAATGACACCATTAAGGAAGGTTGTCTTAACGTCCATTTGATGCAGCTCCCAACCTTTGGTTATAGCAATAGCTATTATAGACCTAATAGAGGTATATCTAGCAACAGGGGCAAAGGTTTCTTCATAATCTATTCCTTCCTTTTGAGAAAAACCACATGCTACAAATCTAGCTTTATATTTTTCAATACTACCATCAACATTATGTTTAATTTTAAACAACCATTTAGAAGAAATGATAGACTTACCTTTGGGTCTGGGTACAATGTCCCAAACATCAATCTTGATGATAGACCCATACTCTTCATCCATGGCTAATTTCCAAGCATGATGGGTCATAGCTTCTCCAATATTGTGGGGTTCAGACTCAATTATATTGCACATCACAGAAATGTAGTTGGCGTGATTTTGAACACTCTTGCTATTTCTGAAAGTTCCTCTGGGAGCAGCAAACCCTTCAACATCTTGAATCGTATTTCTAACCCAAAGTGGTCTCTTCTTATAGACCACAATATCTAGAGGAATATCAATAGATTGCATGGGTTTTGATGAGTCATTCTGAACTTCCTGATTTGGAAGATCAGTAGACTCCTCCTGTAACTCAGGGTTAGCATCAACAATTGAATCTTGATTTTCCATCACCATATCATTAGAGTTGGTTAATGAACCTTTAGATCTTTTGAAAGCAATATCTTCTTCAAAATTTACATCTCTACTTAACTCAACATACCTTTGACCTGAAATGTAGATTTTGAAGGCTTTGGAGGATTCGATGTATCCTACTAGGATGCCTTTCTTTCTAGATGGATCCAGCTTGGTTCATTTTTCTTTAGGCACATGAACAAACACAGGGCTTCCAAATATTCTTAGGTGACTGATGTCTGGTTTGATTCCAGAAAAGGCTTCTTCAGGTGTCACATCCTTTAGGACTCGATGAGGACATCTATTCTGAGTATAAACTGCGGTTTTGGATGCTTTTGCCCATAGAAAAGGTCACAAATCCTGATCATGCATCATGGCTCTTGCAGCTTCAACAATGGTCCTATTCTTTCTTTCAACAACTCCATTTTGCTGAGGGTTGTAGGGAACACAGAACTCCCTCTTAATTCCTGCTTTAACACAAAAGTCATAGAAGCTACCTGAGGTGTATTCACCTCCATTGTCAGACCTCAAACATTTAATTCAATTTCCTGTAGTATTTTCAACTAAGGCTTTGAATTCTTTAAATCTGTTTAGGACTTCTTCAGACTCTTTAGTTTTAAGAAAATAGATCCATGTTTTCCTAGAGAAATCATCTATGAAGATAACATAATATAGGAAACCGCTAGGAGATGCTACAAACATAGGACCACATAAATCTGAATGAATAAGTTCTAACCTTTCTTTAGCCCTACTATCACTTTTATGAAAGGGATTCTTTACATTCTTACCCATTGCACAACCTTTACAAGTATCATCATGAGATAAACTGAGGTTAGGCATACCTTTGACCATTTTACTGAGAGTGGGAAGAGCTTGAAAGTGAAGATGACCCAATCTTCTATGCTATAGCTCACATGATTCAGGGGTCTCATGAATGAGAGCTTGAATTGGATTAGCTGCAAGCTTATATAAACTATCACATCTATTTCCAATAATATGAGCAGATTTGAAATTAGATTTCTTAGGCCAAGCGAGTACTTTCCCTTCAGAAAATGCTATTTGCAAACCCTTATCTTCTAAAGCCGAAATGGAAATAAGATTTCTTTTAATACCAGATACAAAGAGAATATCACAGAGTTGTAAGGAAATACCAGAATCTAGTTTTAAAGAGGTAGTGCCAGAACCTTTTATCGAGTATCGAGCATCATGACTGATTACTACATGAAGATTGGTGTCTTTTTCAATCAGATCTGAGAGATGCTCACGAAATCCTAAGATGTGTCTAGAGGCACCACTGTAAAGTATCCACGTATTGCTGTCCGTAGGAACATTGCTAGAAAGAGCAGAGATAAGAAGGTAGTCTTCACTTTGTTCAACAACTTCATTTAAGTTGGCTTCCCTTTCCTTTGGGTCATTCTGACAATCTCTAGCATAGTGACCATATTTGTCACATGTGAAGCAATGAATGTGGGAGGAATCTCTTGACTTTTTCCTTGGATTATAGGAGGAGGATCTAAAATCTTTGCTTCTCTTCTCTTTCTTCCAATGATCACCTTTCCTAGATTTAGATAAGAGAACATGATTATCTTTGAGAGAGTTCTTGAGTTTTCCTCTTACCTCAATTTGAGAATCCTCTTCGATGCAATCAGATTGAAGATGTTCAAAGTTGGGATGATCGACTCTTCCACCAATGCTATGAATGAATGGTTCCCATTCATCAGGTAGGCCATTTAATGCAATCATAACAAGATCTTTATCTAAGATTTGGCAATCAAGACTACTTAGCTTGTCCTTTAGTTCATTGATCTTCATGAAGTAGGCTATGATTGAGTCTTCTTCTTTCATTTTCATGTGAAGTTGTTGTCTTAGGGCAAGAGCCTTGCTAAGATTGTTGACTTCAGACATCCCTTCCAAGTGTTTGATAATATCTCTGGTAGATACAAACTTTGATATCACAGTGACAAGATGATTCTTGATGGACTCAATTGAGATCCTTCTAGCTTTGAGGGAATCTTTCTTGAACAGTTTCAACTCTTCAGCATCTTCTCGAGGAGACAACCTTTCTTCTTCTACAAATTTCAGTAGATCATTTTCTTCAAGGATCAATAGAATACGAACTTTCCAAGCAACGAAATCAATGGCTCCCTCAAGCCTATCTTCAGCCTTCAAACCTGACATCTTTAATCTAAACACAAACAACAACTATATGCAACAATTGATTTGCTAAAATCAGAGGTTAATGACACCTATAGCTCTGATACCATGTTATTTTAAACCCTAGGTATGTTAATCAGATTCATATATTTGATTATGCCCTAGGTTGTATTCAGATTTGCAGTATTTAATAAGCCAACATAAATCAGAAATGGAACAACAGATAAACAAGCATACCATGGGAAAACCTCCAAGGAGGAAAAACCCAGCATGAAAGACCCATAGGTCAAATTATATATTCTCCTCTAAACATAAGTACAATACTTAGCTTGAATCTGATCTGCACATATCAGATCTATTCCTTGTATACTTCAAAGGCTTGCATCAAGATCCACTATGTCCTCTTGGACAATTTCACACCAAGCTGAATAAGATCTCAATCTTCCTTAAGTTTGCATCCTTCTTAAGACTTCACACGGTAGAGCTAAATTGCCTTGTATATTATCAAACTTGTTTGATTATTGACTTGCAAATTTTCATTTACTTATATGCATCATTTATTCTTTCAAATGTAAGTCGGCCTCCTTGGATTTTGGCGCCAATGTTAAATGGCGCGTGTTTAGCATAGCGTGGCATTGAATAGGGTCACGTCACCCTAGGATAGGACCTGGTCCTAAAATGGGGTTCGGATGTTGCCTTAAGGCAATCCGAACCCCTATATCCCTAGTTACAATTAACAACTTTTACTTTCCAAACTCATTGTCAATTCACTTAGCATTCAATCTCTTTCCATTGATATTGGATCTAGTGAATTCAACCCCCCTCTTCTAAATGTAATGTGTAAAAGAGTTTGAAGAGGATCCTTTGTGAAACTTTCACTCCTTTCTTGAGGAGGCTAAAGCTTTCCACTTGATCTCCTCATCACCCTCCTTTTTCACCATTACATTTTGGTGAACTCGACATCTTACATGCTTGACATTTCACATTATTAAGTATTTTTTATTTACAAGTTTAATTTTCTTGTAAGACTTAGTGGTTAATTCATTCACAATCCTAGTTGTTAAAATTGGAATTGAACTTGTGTTTTGCAAAAATTGCTATCTATTGTTTTAGATCTGAAAATTGCATTACATTCAATTTCTTCTTTGTCTTGTTCAATTTGCAAATCAATTCTACAAAATTAAGTGGTTAATGGTCAAAACCCTAATTTTAAAAAATCAACTTGAACTTGTGCAAAAATTCAATTTATATTTAATTTTCAAATTTGGAACTATTTTCAGCTTTGTCTTCTTGCCTAAAATTCAAAATTTCAGTTTCCCACCTTTTTTCAAAATTCAAAAATTTAAAATTCAGTGGTTAGGCCCTAAAACCCTAATTTTAAAATTTACTTGGATTTTGTGTAAATTTCAATCAATTTCAACCAATTTAAGTTTTCCAAACATTATTCAAGGTGGCCTTATCCATTAGGTTTGTGTAATGTGAAAAATTGGATCCTAGTGTCTCCCCACCTAGGAGAGAGAAAGGAAGCCACTGGGATGATTTTCAGTTGGGAGGAAATTTACATTCAAAAGAGGGGCTTGAATCCACTAGATCCAAATCTGAGGGAAACAAGGATGTGAATTCTGAGTGGATTGCAAGTGGTTGATGTGTGATTTACCTTGTTTTGTAGATGAGAAAGTTGACTTGTTGACTATGTGGAAAAGAGAGAGAAAATGAGTGAAATGAGGTGCTACTAGTTCGGGATTGCGCTATAACTTCGGATCCGAGCTAATTAAATTGTCGCGGATCTGCCCTAAAAATTTGGATAAAATTCGTTAGGACTGTGGCGGGAATGTACATGGTCCGCCACAAAATCCACTAAATGAAAAGGGTTCTTACGTCTCTGCAAATGAAATCCAAACCTATAATTACAGGTGCCCACCTGCAACCTACACACAAAAAGAGAAGAAAAGGGGGTTGTTGATAGGGGTTTGCCTCAGTCAAACCTCGATTGAGGAATTAACCTAGAAAGAAAGTAATTGCAAATGCTTGAATGTAAACAATGGAGATGTATACCTTGTAGATTTGTAACTTGTTGATGATGATTGTTTTGCTTCTTGAATGTAATCACAAATGTTGTATGAAATGGCATGTAACATGACAAAACCCTAACACACACACATGCTTGAAAATGAATGTTGTAATGTTTCTCCAATGGATGAATGATGAAGACTTGAATGCTTGAATGCTTGATGATGACCTTGAAATCTTGTATCTTCTCCTTATGGTCTCTATCTACCTTTTCATTTTTCACCCGTCCATGAATGAGGGTACTAAATTTCTTTTATACATGCCTCAAGGATTAATTTTAAACCACCAAAGGCTGACAAAGAGGAATAACAAACCCTGAAGACAAGAAATGCATAGGAGATCAGGCAGACTGAACATAGGATCACCCTAAGGGGTGAGGACAAGGGTGCCACGCCCCTGTCCTAGGGGGACAGGGGTGCCACGCCCATGTCCTGTCCTATTTTGGGGCTCAGACATGGTCTAGAGAAGACACAAGTCTTAAAGGAGGAAGAGAGAAGGGTTGGAAATGCACAAATAGGTCCTGGTTAAGGAAGGAGATGTCATCACCAAGGTGAGGACCCCAAATGTGGTTAAAATTATAGGGGTTGCAATTTTATGACACTACAGTTTGACCTTATTTGCAATTTAATTTCTTATCTTTTTCAAAACCCTAATAGGGTCCTATTTTCACTAGTAAACCTTAATTTTGCCTATCTAAACTTTGTAAAATCAACCAATTTTTTGAGGTTGGCTCTAAAATCATCGTAGCTTTCATACCTGAAAATTTCTGAAAAAGTTGGGCAGATTGTGTGCAACTTCAACACGGTCCTTGACTTTTTTTTCGAAATTTTTGGAGACTGTTATGACTGTATTTAAGAATTGTGATCCCTCTAAAAATAAAAAATACTTCACAAATTGAACATCACAAATTTCAAGAACATATTTAAAATTAAGTGGTTCATTGTAATCTGCCTCGATTTTAAATTTTTTGTCAATTTAAATTTTAAAGTTAAGTGGTATCCTATTGGCCCTAATTTTAAAATTTCAAGTTCTTTTCACCATAACAATTATTTTGGAAATTGTGTCATTTCTTCTTTCAAAAAAGTTCAAATTGTATAATCGTCATTTGTGCATTTTGCAATTTTGCAAACTTTGTTCCCCAAATTCAAAACTCAAATTCAAATTTTCCCTCTAGTGCATGAGTTTTCCCACTATTAGTCCTACATATCCTATCCCCATTAGATGAAGCATTAGAATTAAGGCTTCCCAAGTTTTAATTCACGAAGAGATGGAGCCTAATCTGGGTGACTTCTTCAATGAGAATAATGCTAATTCTTCCCATCCTAATAACATCCCTATCTATGCAATTGATGATTCCAATGATGAAGAAGAAGCTTTGACTAGAGTTTCCATAGATCAACTTTCAAAATGGGATAATCAATTTGACAACTTTCAACAATGGATGTCCCAAGAATACCCTAATAGTGAAGCTCTTCCATTAATTGAAGGTCCAAAACACATGATTCAAAGTGATAAGAATGGAATTGATAATATTGTGTGGCATTGCCCATATTGTTGATTCTAATGTTATGCCTATGAAGAGTTGTGCTGAGAACTTAGGTTATTCACAACCTCCTACACAAGTCAATCATTCTATTCCTTTGACCACTTCAATAACTAGCATTCCTACTTTCACTTTAGACATCATGGCTACATCAGCTCAAAATGTTATACCTACAACCATTACTCATGGGGGCAATCCCTCTTCTTCATTAAATCCTCCATCTTTATCTATGCTTTCAATGAGTATTCCTATTGTCTCTTAACAAATCAATGTGACACAAGGGGGCAATTCATCTAATCATTCTATCTCTCCTTTTAGTGTCCCATTTCCTACTCAATCATCACCTATGCCTACTTACCATAGTGTTCCACCACCCTATTCTCAAACAATGCCTTCTTTCAACAACATCACACCACCTTTTCAATCAAACATGTCTAACATAAATTCTTCAACCGAAGCAACCATTAATAGCCTTGCCCAAACCATGTCATCATTGCAACAACAAATTGCTTTGATGAGTCAATCCAAGTTTAGTATGCCCACATTTGATGTTGCGAGCCACTTTCTCTTGATATTGTTATAGTTGTCCCTCCTAAACACATTGAAGTCCCTCACTTGGAAATCTATAATGGAAAAGGTGATCCTTTATCACATGTCAAGACATTCCAAACTTTGTGTACTGACTTTGCTTATGATCAAACATTGATTGCCAAGTTGTTTACTAGAACACTAAGAGATAAGGCTTTACAAAGGTATTGTTCTTTGTCTTCCTATTCTATTACTTCTTTTCAACAATTAGCAAATGATTTTATTCAACAATTTCAAAACAACATAGGTCCTAAAATCACTTTCACTGATTTAATGTATTGTAAACAAGGTGTTAAAGAAAAAGTGACTGATTTCATTGGTAGATATAAACATTTGTATTCTCAAATTTCTTTTCCAGTGCATGATAATGATATTCAAAGAATTTTCATTTGTAATTTGCAAAAAGACATTAGGGACAAACTTCTCCTTTCAGAGTTTACTTCCTTTCCGCAGTTGTGTGCAACACTTCACAATTATCAACTGACTGCAAGTCAACTAAAGCAATCTACTCCTATGGCTTTGAGTGATAAGGGTGAGAGTGTTCAAAAACCATTTGCAAAGTTCAAACCGAATAAAGGCTTCATCAAATTCAATGACACCATTGACAACAAGGTGAATGTTTCAACAAGTGTGCCTCCTATTTCTAAATTTTCCAGAAGAGAAAAACAATTTACTCCTTTGAATGAATATTTGCATAGCATTATGTCTCAGTTATTACAAAGAAATGTTATCACACTTCCTCCAATAAAACCAATTGACCCTTCTAAGGCAGCCTCACCTTACTTTAATAATAATTATTTTTGTCAATTTCATCATCAACCTAGTCATGATACTAAGAAATGTTTTGCATTAAAAAGTAAAATTCAAGACCTGATTGATAATAATACTATATCTGTGGTAGTTGTGAATGATAAGGGAAACAAATCAGTATCTCCTCCTAATCAAAATCTTAAGGTTTTACTAATCCTTTACCCTCTCATACCTCTAACGTGACTGAAACTGAACATAGCTCTTTCTCTCCCTTTGATCTTACTACCTCGGCTCCAAATTTGGTGAATATGGTAGAGAAACAAGAAACACCTAAGGATTCGTGTATCACATTTGACCCTAATGAGACTATTAGAGCACCAGATGGACCTTTATATATTGTTGCGAAGATTCAGGATAAACCTTGTCGTGGTGTGCTTATCGATCCCTCTTGCATGGTTAATGTCATCACTAAGGAGTATCTTTTCACTTTGCGCTCACATAAACCAATCTATGATGATGCTAATGTGGTCGTTAAGTTATTTGATGGATTTTCTTGTCCTACTATTGGTTCTATCATACTCCCTATTGAGGTTCACACTAAATCTATAGATGTCAACTTTGTTATCATTCCTTCATTTGAACAATTCCGTGTGAAGTTAGGCTACCCTTGGCTATCTTCCATGAATGCTATTTCTTCTCCAATCCATAAGTGTTTGAAATTTCCCCACAATGGAGAAATCATAATTGTTTTGACCAATTGAAAGAAGCCCAGGTGTTCCTATTGATTACTTTTGGCCTCAACAATTTCAATCTCTTCCACCGAGAAGAGATGCTCTCTTTCAATCTTATCAGAAATGGAAAAAAGATATGATCTTATCCTTAAGCCAACCTCACACTCCAAAACTTGATATTCCCGTCATTCTTGAAGATCAAGTTCTTCCTCTAATGGATAGAACTAATCTTCCTCCTAAGGAAGATTCTCAACCTATTCCTATGGATGAAACTATGCCTTCTCCTAAGAAGAACAATAATATTCCTCCTAAGGTTAGACTGGTACCTCCTCCTCAAGATGGACTTGGTCTCCTTCCTATGCCAAACATCCCTCCTTTATATGGTGTAGTTCTACCTCCTTGCTCTTATAGAGAGAAGAGAAATGCCTCCTCTTGTCCAACCTAAAACGCCTCAACCTAAACCTCCAACTACCAAATATGAGAATATTTTTCCTTCAAAAAATATTCCTCCTTTCATAAATAGTTCATCTTCTTCTCAGCCTTTTGCTAAGACTCGATGGAATCGTTGTGCGAGAGATCACCGATGAAAACATTGTGCTAGAGCTCGTGAAGTTGTTTCTCAAACTATTCAATCTCCCAAAACACCAACAGTTGACATGATTCCCTTTTCTCCTAAACAAGATGTGTTGGCATTGAGTTATCATTGATGTCAATCAGTATTGCAGGCAGGCTGCTGGTAGAGGTATGTCATCTGGTATGAAGAAGAATGTAACGGTATGGTGAAAGAAAAGTAGTTGTTGAGACTATCAGTGACTTCACCAGTATGAAATGAGATGCATGTGTTTGTGAGCATGTTGAGTGATAACCGGTAGAGCTTAAACCGGTATGGAGTTTGGTTGTCTGTTTATAATGAAGAGGCAGAATGTTACAGTAATCACAAACCATCAGAGGTGAAGATGTGCTACCGGTGGTGTGCACTACCAGTTAGCAGGAGAAGAAGGTCTCATCAGTAAAGGCCTATACCGGTATGAGTTTATTAAATGTTCAAGTGTAAACCGACTGTGTGTCAGTGAGCTAAGTGTATGACCATTGTGATGCCATGAGGAGCTGAGGTGGCAAACATGCAAATGTAGGTGAAGCCTCCATCAACATGGTTGTTGAAATAGCTAGTCAACATTAATGAAATAACCAAAAATCATGGGATTGTAACTGATTGATGCGGCTCGATGAAGAAAGAATGATAGAGGAAGATTAGGGAGTAGTTGGCATTTGGATCGAAGAAAAGAAATCAGATTGCAAGAATATCTCGAGAAGGAAACAAATGAGCTTTTTATGAGTTGACAAATTTCAAGGTAGAAAATCATGTACGAGATTGCTATCTTTAGTAGGTATGCATTGGATAATGGAAAATGTGTACAAATGCATTCCTCGAGTATAGGTGATCGATCCAAGAGAGACTGGATTGGATCTCATGCAGATTGTGTCGGGTAAAGGAAACCCTAACCACCCCAAGTTTGAATTGATTCCTGGCGGGAAAGCTCAAGTTTAAATATGATGACTTGAGACTATGATTGTTGAAGGAAAAGAGTTTAAATCACTGATTCACCCCCCTCTCAGTGATCCATTGTGTCCAAAAATTGGTATCAGAGCTTAGGTACGTTGTTTTGTCAAAAGCATTCTCTAGCTTGGGTAGATCCTGTCAAGTGTTCACAATGGCAAAAAATGAATCTGCCTCCTCAAAAGCTCCTATGTTTGATGGTGTCAACTATTCCTCTTGGAGTAGAATAATGGAAACCTATCAGTCCTCTCTAGGTTGTGATGTATGGATGTCAGTTGTGAATGGGTATATGGTCCCTAATAATCCCCCTACTGGTCCAGATTCTAAGAGGGAATATGAGAACAATGATAAAGCTAAGAATGCCATTCTTAGTGGGTTGTTTGATAATGAGTTTGCCAAAGTTATGCACTGATCTTCTACCAAGGAAACATGGGACAAGTTGAAGAAGATATTTGAAGGCAATTCTAAGCTCAAGGAAGCCAAGTTGCAAACATTGACAACACATCTTGAGGGTTTGAAGATGAGAGATGAAGAGAAGATTGTTGACTACCTCCAAAAGGTTGATGAAACAACAAAAACCATTAGAGGGCTTGGAGAAGAAATAAAAGATGAGGTGATAGTGAAGAAAGTACTTAGATCTCTTACATCTAAGTATGATACAAAGGTCTCAGCAATGGAAGAAGCAAAAGATTTGGAAGTCTTTACAATGGATGAGTTGTATGGCTCTCTAATTGCTTATGAGATGAGGATTGCCAATATTGATGTTGTGAAGAAAGAAGCCGCATTCAAGACAACAAGAAAAGGAAAAGAAGAATTTTCTCATGATGCAACTAGTGAAGACTCTGATGACATCATGGCAAACTTTGTTAGAAGACTCAAGACTGGTTCAAGCAATCACAAAGGCAAGCTGCCTTTGAAATGTTTCAATTGTGGAAAGATAAGACATTTTGCTACTAAATGTCCTTATGGTGATAAGAATGAAGATGATCAATCAAGTGGTAGAAGATCATATAGTAAGGATAGGAAGAAGAGTGTCTATTGGCATGATAGAAGAGGCTACCAGAAGAAGATAAGTCTTTACACTCTTGAAAAATGATACCACAGATGAGGAAAGTGCCTTAGAAGACTGCTACAGTGGAGATGAAGTCAAAGCAAACCTTTTCATGGCTCAAGAAGTTCCAGTACTTGAAGAAGCAGAAGAGGAAGAACAAGAAGGAGAAGTTGACCTTGAAGCAAAACTCATTAGTGCCTTAGATGAGCTAAAGAAAACAAGAATAGATTTGAAGAAGGTAAAAAGGGTTATAGCTGAAGAACAAGAGTTGTTGGAACAATCTCTTGAAGAGTCCAAGAAAACTATTGCAGATCTAAAACTCCAATTTGAAGAGGCCAAGAGGATGTGTGAAGTCACTAGTGCCGGTCTGAGTGAAAAAGAAAAGGAACATCAGAATCTGGAAGCAGAAATAGTGAAACTCTGGAAGGACTTAGAGAAAAGTTGAGAATAAATAAAAGTGAGAAGCAAATATGAAGGCATCACTGAAGCTCTAGACAAGATGTTGAGAAAACAGAAGCAATCCAAAGATACCAGAGGCTTAGGTTTTCAAGAAGGTCAAATTTCAAATAATAATGACACATCCGACACATAGTTCACTTATTCAAATGAAGTTGAAGGGAAGAAAACATTTATGATAAGCAAGGATACCAGTAAGAAGACATCTGGAGATGCTGCTAGAAACTGCCATACAAACCGGTATACTCAATCAATGAACCGGAGACCATACTCAATACACCGACATGCATACCCAAGGAGAAATGCAAGAACTGATCATGAAGGATTCACGAGAGATAGCAACATGAAAGGAAGACCCCCAATGAGGCAGTCGTTTGCAGGTTCAAGATAACCTAACTGGTATGCTCCAAATTTTCATGGTTATTGTCATCGGTGTAATAAGTTCGGTCATAGAATGGCAGACTATAGGAAAATGAATGTCAACTGTAGTTTTGAGAGTAGAAACTCATTTGTTGTATTACAAAGTACAAATGTCACATGTTATAATTGCAATGAGTTTGGTCACAAGGGTTATGAATGTAGGAGTAATATGCAAATGTCCTACAAGAATGCATTGAATACATCTTACAGTACTAATGTGTCAAAATTTTGGTCACATAGCAAGGTATTGTAAGCTGAGGACCAACAAGCAAAAGAAAATAGTACCAGATGAGAAGTTAGAAACATAACTGAAACACAGGGTGACAGAAGAGGGAAAGAAAGAAGAGAAACCAGTTTGGATAGAGAAGGAGAAAAACAAGACAGAGTCCAACTTGATTGTGCAGACTTATCCACGTGATGAAAGGAGGAATTTATGGGTAGTTGATAATGGTTGCTCAAATCACAAGACCAGAGACAAAAAAAAGTTCATCAAGCTTGATGATTGGAATGGTGGTTCAGTCTGGTTTGGTGACAACTCCATAAAGATCAAAGGTCAGGGTAAACTGAATATTGATGGAAAGCTCAAGGCTCATGATGTGTACTATGTGGAAGGTTTGAAACATAACTTGCTGAGTGTAAGTCATATGTGTGACAAAGGGTACAAGTTCTCATTTGACTCTACCGGTTGTCAGATAAGAAAGAAGAGTACCGGTCAGGTGGTAGCAGAAGGAAAGAGAATAGAGGGAAATGTCTACAATCTGAAGGAATGCCATGAGTCCCAATGCATGATGGGACAAGTTGATGAAAGTTGGTTGTGGCACTAGAGATTAGGCCATGTAAATTTTGATAATCTAGTTAAGATAAGCAAGAACCAATATGTGAGAAACATACCTCAGATCATAAAACCGGCAAGCACATTCTGTGATGAATGTGTCGGAGGTAAGCAAGCAAAGGTCAACTTTAAAACAAAAGAATATAACACCTCAAAACCTTTGGAGTTGATACATATTGACTTATGTGAGCCAACAAGGACAAGAGAATTGGTTGGAGAAAGGTATTTCATGTTGTTCATAGATGATTACTCAAGAATGACTTGGGTAGCCTTCCTGCATGATAAATCACAAGCATTTGAGAGATTCAAAATTTTCAAGAAGATGGTGGAAAATGAAAGTGGACACTGGTTAAAATGTTTAAGATCTGATCGGGATGGAGAATTTTCTTCCAATGAATTTGTTGACTACTATGTGAAACAGTGAATCAAAAGACAATATTCAGCTGCAAGGACACCTCAGCAAAATGGGGTGGTAGAGAGGAAAAATAGGACAGTGAAGGAGATGGCTAGGACTATGTTGAATGAGACCAACATACTAGATATATAATGGAAGGAAGTAGTTCATACTATTGTCTACACTTCAAACTGAGTACAGTTAAGAGTGAATAGTAGAATGACTCCTTATGAGTTATGGAATGAAAGGAAACCATCACTTAAGCACTTCAGAGTGTTTGGAAGTAAGTGCTTCATCAAGAGAGATGTTGATGGATTAGAAAGTTTTGATACCCGAAGTGATGAAGGAATCTTATTGGGATACTCAACCAACAGTAAAGCCTACAAATGCTACAACAAGAGATCGAGAAGGGTGGTTGAGAGTGTAAATGTGAGAATAGATGAAGACTCACATAGAGAAAATTCTACATCGGCACCTTACATTAATGATTCAGATGTTGAAAATAAAGAACAATCTAAAAATAGACTGGTAGAAGATACACCAAACAAAATCCCCAGCCGATATGTGTAGAAGAATCATCAAGAAGAACAGATCATAGAGATAGGAATAAAGGTGTGCGGACCAAAATGAGATTAGCCCGGGAAGGTGAGCAGGTAAATTTATGTCTCATGACTGAAGTAGAGCCCAAAAATTTTGATGATGCTAGAAAAAGTGAGAAGTGGGTAGATGCCATGGATGAAGAATTGAGACAAATTGAGAAAAATCAGATTTGGGAACTTGTTCCTAGACCAGCAGACAAGAATGTCATAGGTACCAAATGGGTCTACCAGAATAAGATGAATGAAGAAGGTAAGATAGTATGGCATAAAGCAAGGTTAGTTTGCAAAGGGTATGCTCAAGTGGAAGGTATTGATTTTGAAGAAACTTTTGCACCAGTTGTTGGGTTAGAGGCAATAAGAATGTTTTTAGCTTTCTTAGCCTACAAGGGATATAAAGTATATTAGATGGATGTGAAATCTACTTTTCTCAATGGCAATATTGAAGAAGAGGTGTATATGGAACAACCAGAAGGGAACTCGTTGCATGAAGATGAGAGTTTTGTATGCTGGTTGAAGAAAGCCCTGTATGGTTTGAAGCAAGCTCCCAGAGCATGGTATTCCTGGTTAGACAAATACTTGAAGGAGCAAGGATTCCAGAAAGGGAATGCAGACAACAACTTCTATGTCAAGGTAAATGGAGATCACAAGATTATAGTTGTTGTATATGTGGATGATATTATCTTTGGTGGAGACAAGGACATCATGTCCAAAGAATATGTAGATCAGATGAAGATAGAGTTTGAGATGTCCATGCTGGGTGAGTTGTCCTATTTTCTTGGTTTGCAAATCTCACAAAAGGAGAAAGGAATTTTCATCTCCCAAACCAAGTGTGTGAAAAAAATGCTAAAGAAATTTCAAATGGAGGACAACAAACTGGTAAGTACTCCCATGGTTACCGGTTGTAAGTTGAGCAAACTAGATGAATCACCGGAAGTTGAAAACACTGTATAGGTCTATGATCAGTAGTCTGTTGTATTTAACAACATCTAGACCGGATATTGTAGAAGTTGTTTGCATGGTAGAAAGATTCCAAGCTGCTCCTAAATAGTCTCACTTAAATACAGTCAGAAGAATCTTCAGGTATCTGCAAGGAACTATCAACTATGGTCTGTGGTATCCAAAGAAATGAGACTTCTCTTTGTAGGCTTATACTGATGCAGATTGGGTAGGAAGTATTGATGATTGAAATTTACAAGTGGAGGTGCTTTCTACTTAGGAGATCGGTTAGTATCATGGCACAACAAGAAGCAAGATTCAGTGTCACTATCTACTGCTGAGGCAGAGTACATAGTAAGTGCTACATGTTGTTCACAGGTTTTATGGATGAAGCAGACACTAAAAGACATACAGGTGGAGATATTGGAATCTATTCCAATCCGGTGTGATAACTCAAGTGCAATAAACATCTCCAAGAATCCAGTAATGCACTCAAGAACAAAACACATTGCAATCAAGTATCACTTCTTGAGAGAGAAGGTAGCTGGCAAGGAGGTCATGGTAGAGTATGTTCCCACCAATGAGCAGATTGCTGACATATTTACCAAGCCACTTCCTTTGGGTCCATTTGAGTATTTGAGACAAAATATGGGAGTTGTCCCACCATCTCGCAACACTTGAATGCATAGGAGATTGCATGATTCAGTGGGAGTGAACTATTGCTACTATCTTATGACTCTTGCATCATGAAGCATGGACATAGGGGGAGAGTGTGTCTTAACCGGATGTAGTCAAGGGAGAGACTATTGGTGTTAGACTAAGGTTCCATTTGCCATTGATGTCAAAGGGGGAGAGAAATTGGAAAAGAAGATGTTGACATCAATTCCAAAGGGGGAGATTGTTGGCATTGAGTTGTCATTGATGTCAATTGGTATTGCAGGTAGGATACCGGTAGAGGTATGTCATTCGGTATGGTGAAATACAAGTAGTTGTTGAGACTATCAGTGACTTCACCGGTATGAGGTGAGATGCATGTGTTTGTGAGCATGTTGAGTGATAACCGGTAGAGCTTAAACCAGTCTGGAGTTTGGTTGCTTGTTTATAATGAAGAGGCAAAATGTTAAAGTAATCACAAACCATCGGAGGTGAAGATGTGCTATCGGTGTAGTGTGCACTACCGGTTAGCAGGATAAGAAGGTCTCATCGATAAAGGCATGTACCCGTATGAGTTTTTGAATGTTCAAGTGTAAACCGACTATATGTCGGTGAGCTAAGTGTATGACCATTGTGATGCCATGTGGAGCTGAGGTGGTAAACATGCAAAGGTCAGTGAAGGCTCCATCGACATGCTTGTTGAAACAACTAGTCGATATTAATGAAACAACCAAAAATCATGGGATTGTAACTAATTGATGCTACTCGAGGAAGAAAGAATGACAAAGGGAGATCAGGAATTAGTTGGCGCTTGAATTGAAGCAAAGAAATTAGATTGCAAGAAGATCTCGAGAAGGGATCAACTGAGCTTTTATGAGTCGACAAATTTCAAGGTAGAAAATCATGTACAAGATTGCTATCTTTAGCAAGTATGCACTGGATAATGGAAACCATGTACAGATGCATTCGTCGAGTACAGGTGATCGATCCAAGACAAACTGGATCGGATCTCATGCAGATTATGTCAGGTAAAGGAAACCCTAACCGCCCCAAGTTTGAATTGATTCTTAGTGAGAAAGATCAAGTTTAAATATGATGACATGAAGTTGTGCCTGATTAAGAGTGATCAAGTGTGAGTTGAGAGAAGGGAGTCATTGTGAGAGGGGATTGAGAAAAGTGATCAACAAAGTCAAGTTGCAGAGTGAGTGGAGAGTATACAGACCGGTAAGGCTGAAACCGTCAGAGGAGAATATTGTAAGGTTGTAAAAATTCATTTGCAACAATGATTTTATTTGTATATCTAAGTCTTATAATGCTTTTGCTAAGTTGTAGCTTAGTGCAAGGGTTGTCACTCCTTTAGGTTGTAGCCTATAAATTGTGCAAGGGTTGGTGCTACTTTGAGTTGGTGCTCATAAATCAGGGGTTGGTGCCCTAAATATTGTAATCAAAGATTCATTGTGAGGCTGGATTGGAGCAGAAGATCTCCAACAGCTATTCTCATCGAGGTTTTTCCCACATTGGGTTTTCCTCATATATATCTGGTGTTGTGTGACGTTTTGTTGTGCATGTGGTATGTTAATGTTTTAGCAAGTCTTTTTACACACTCTGCTTGCATTGTTTAAGTTACTGGTTAGTACTCGGTTTGTTTTATATATTATCGGTATCTCCTTGTTGAAGGAAAAGAGTTTAAATCACTGATTCACCCCCCTCTCAATGATCCATTGTGTCCAACAGGATGTTGAACCTAAATCTCCAAATCATAAGTTGTAGAAAATATGTGATGGTTTTACTTCTATTCATGTTAGAGCTCCTCTTTTTATAAATCTTGATTAAGAAATAGGTGAAAATGTTATTCATGATGTCAATAAAACTCCTAATGCTTCTAATAGTGAATATGAATACGTTGATATTGACAAAAATTTATCTGTAGAATTTTCAAAAGCATTAATCCTAGCTCCTAGAATCGAACAAAGTGACTCAACACATGAGCATAGTCCTTGTTTGGATCTTGTGATAGCTCCTTCTACTGTGCTCAATGTCGCTCCTCTAGCGTGTTTCTCGCCTTCCCAAAATAGTGGTCAGCAAGATCAGGAGGTGGATGTCATGCTAGACTAGATACATTAGCACTGTAGATCCTCTACATTAGCATCATAGATCCTCTACATCTTTCTCTTTTCTTGCTCTTTTGTGACCATTCTTCTGTGTATCCATGTTCTTCTATTTTTTGTCCCTAGTAATGTCTACTTGAGGATGATGCAAAGCATTAAGATCTCTTTTGGTCTCTTTCATGTTCATTCAAAAGACACCTGTGTTGCCTTTCTTCCAAGTTAGTTACCTTTCTTTGTGGAATGGTGATTATTCTATGCATATATACATGATATACATTAGCTATCATACAACATACTGATCCCAAGGAAAGTGAAACTACCTCGTCTTTTGCGTTTTGTGTTCATTATCCTTAGGTTTATTCCTCGATTGGGGGATAAATCCTTGCAATAATGTGATCCCTCTCTCTCTCTCTCACTCATGGGTGTATCGTACCTTAAAGGAATCACCCCTGATAAGGCATGCGTGATTGGTTTAATGTGGGGGGCATACACTCTGCTCATATTTTCCTTCTTGATAATTAAAATTACTTAGTGAACTTGACCTTACTTTGTAATTTTTTGGTATCCTTTCTTTTTAATGACTCATAGTAAGGGGAACCTTACTACTTGCAGTCATGGTTCTTCCCTTTTGATCTTCCCTTTTACTTTATCAATCAAAGTCATAAGATCCTTAGCCCACTGGGGGCTTGGTGTATCTTGCCTCCTTGACGTGGTGAAAGTCTTTCAATCTTGTTTCCTTGTACTTTACTGGTAGTATTGGCATACGCTTATACTCCCACTAAAGTGGAGGCTAATGTAACATAAAATTGTGACCTTGCAATTTTCGACTGCATTTGGGTCTTCACATTGGCAAAATGAATCCCTAAGCTTGATTGGAGACCCGAAACATGCATTTCCTCGCATCCTGCACTGCCTGTTCTTCCTTCCTATCCTAAATTAGGAAAGGATAGGGGCATGGCACCCCTATCCTCCTAGGATAGGGGTGTGGTACCCTTGTCCTTGCCCTATTTTAGAACCCATCCACTAAAATCCTGCATTGGGCTTGTCAATGGGAAGCGAGAAAAGGTTTTCTATGTCGGTCTAAGATGGAAAATTAGTTACAAACCCTATTTGGCAAGTATATAAGACATTTTTTCCCTCCTATTTGCATAAAGAAAATAAGTGGATGAGTTCAATAAATTCAAGAAGCGAAATCAAGCATTCAAGTGTTCAAGCATTCAAGCATTCCTTTCAAGCATTGAGCATCTCAAGTCTCCTTTCAAGGCTAGGTGTTTTATTCAAGTCAAGGATTCAACCATTGAAAAGAAGATCCCTATCAACATTCAAAGCATTCAACTTCACATATCCTTTCAAACAACTCTATCAACATTTCAATTGCATCCTCTCTTGAGGTGAATTCTACTTCAGTCATTTCCTTTTTACTTGCAAGTACTTTTCATCATTTGGTTAATTCCAAAACCGGGGTTTGACGTAAAGGCAAACCCCCCAATCCCAACAACATCCCTCTCTTTTCTATGTGTAGGTTGTAGGTGTGCATCTGTATTTATAGGTTTAAGCTACATTTTCAGAGATAGAAAAACCCTTTTTCGGTGCGCAGATTTTTCAGAGGACCAAGTGCATTTTCGACACAGTCTCGACAACTTTCACTCAAAATTACAAGAAAGGTTCATCTCAGAATTTTACTACTAATTCCAGGTGCACAAATTCATCCCACATTTCTATCTCAAGTTATAATCATTTCCTTACCATCTTTACACTTAGTCTCAATTCACTTAATTCATCCTATCCATTCTAAAAGAGGGGTTACTTTTACTTTCCAAATTCATTATCAATTCACTTAGCATTCGATCTATTTCCATTGATATTGGATCTAGAGAATTCAACCTCCCTCTTTTAATTGTAATGTGTGAAAGACATTGAAGAGGATCCGTTGTGAAACTTTTACTCCTTTCTTGAGGAGGGTAAAGCTTTCTACTTGATCTCCTAATCACCCTCCTTTTTCACCATTATAGTTAGTGTCTTTGTTAGTTTGTTAGTTTGTGTTTTGTTAGGGTGATTGATTATTGTTTGTTTGTTTTCTTTTTGGTTGGTTAGTGTAGGTTGTTTTTAGTGTTCTTTTAGTGTGAGTAGTGTTTTATTTGGCTTTTTGATTTTACTTAATCTTTGTGGACTAACGAGTTGTGCAAGTTATCCTCATATGCCAAAGACTTGAAAATAAAACTTCTAACACTTTGTGGATGTAGATTTTGCTTGGTTTTCATAAACTGAATCACATTTAATGGTGAATGTAATTTTCTTGTATTAGATCAATCCACATTTCATTTGGTGCTTAAAAAGAATAAGTGTTTGATGTGTCTGGTGCATTTGCACATTCAGTGTTATTAAATCCCAACATAGTAACAAAAGTATCATCTCCCTTTGCCTTCAAGATCTTGGGTGTAAGAGAAATTGTTATTATGTTTAGAGAGGCCTACCTTGTGGGAAAATGTACTCACCCAAGGGAACGACCTCAAGCGGTATTTTCAATTTTGTCCGCTATATAAATTGGCTAGAGGGTGAAAGCCTTTCACTTCTTGGTGTTTAGTAATCCCACCAGCTACTTACATATCCACACTTGTGTGCAATATATCAGACCTTACGACATGGGGGATCTCCCTTCGAGGGTGGGGAGACTTAATGCTTGAATGGCCATCGAGTCTCCAAATTATTACTAGAAACCATTGTTGTAGAAATCCCAAAACCCTTTACTTGTTGGTGCAATAGGTTGGACCTTCGGAGCTGCCCCATATGTTCTATTCATTGTCAAGACAAGAAATTCTCTAGTTCATAAGGTCTTTGGATCTTTGGGGTAAGTGAAAGGGTGTGTTAGTGCCATGGAGGGGAGTGAGGGCCACCCGATTGCTATCTATTTGCTTTGTCTCAATATATTGGACTTATCCATAGTGGGGACTCAACAAATACTATCCTTTTTGCAAGCCTAGGGTGTACATGCTTACAAGTATTTCAAATTGTTGAAACCAATGAAAAATTTGGGCTAATCTAGGCCCCCATTTAGACTTTTACTTTGATCTTGTTTTAGATTCAAACAAGCCATTGTGTCTACCATGTTTTACTTGTGTGTTCAAAAAAAAAAATTCAAATCAAAATAAAAAAAACACACTTGAAACTGAAAACATCACAAGAAGCAAATTCAACCAAAGTTGTCCAGAATCAAGCAAATTTGTCACTGTTTTTGGAGTTCCTACACATTTGATATCAGTTCTTGCGCACTTTATAAATATTCTTGTGCTTCTGCAACAATGAATTGGGAATATCAACATATCCTTCTTTCTTGTTATCATTTTTCAATTCTGATCTTTTCAGATTTAATTCTTAGTCCTTGCATATCCAAAGTCACTTAGTTATTCATATCCATTTGCATAGCCATCATTGGTAAAAAGAAAAACCCTTAGTTTGCATCCAGATTACTCCCTTTGGTCTTAAATCAAACATTGGCTATCCTATCACCTTTACCACTTGAGCTCAATCATACTTAAGTTGGGAAGCATATCAATATCTTTGAGTAGGGTAACTTTCTTGGAGTTCATCATCTGCTACCTTAGCATACCCTCCTTTGATCATTGTCCTTTTGTCTATCCATCATAGCACAACTTAATCTTGCTTGCATAATCATTTTTAGGCCTAGAGTTACATTTAACATCCTTTAGAGTTGTCATCATTGAAATCAATCTAAAACCTCATATTGGTCTTCATAATCTATTTGAACTCTAATTACATCACATTCTTTATGTTGTGCTGGCATTTTAGAATTTGGATTTCATCCCAAATTTTGAGTCTCATATATTGTCATATAGATCAAAGATCATAATTATCACTCATGCCACCTAAGACAAGGAATCAAACAAGAATGGAAAGAGAAGAAGAAAAATAATATGAGCCACTTGATGAAGAAGAACAACATGTTGAAATTCCAGAGGATCATGGAAATGAAAGTAGTAGTTGCAATAGTAGCAGTAGTAGTGGTGAGGAAGTAGACCAAGAGTGTTTGGAAAAAGAACTCAATGATAAAAGGTTTCTCAAATTACTCAAAAAAGTGGTAAAAAGTGATCCAAAACATTATTTCAAAGCTATTTTTGATGAGTGAGTAAAGATACCTCCTAATTTTTATGCATCCTTTCTCACAGATGGAAGAGATGGATCTAATAAGTCTAGAAGTTCTAAAACACGTAATAAGGGCAAAGTGAAGGATCATGGACCTTTTTACTTAAGATAAGATTATAACAACTCTACAAAAACACCAAAACCAACACCCATAAATGATCCTATTTGGGATGAACTTAAATCATTGATATGAATTGGATGCTATAAAAAATGTTGAGACTTCATCCCACAAGTTTTCTAGCGAGGATATATGTCCTTATCCTTTCTGTTGGCATTGGGTTGTCATTGATGTCAATCGGTATGCATTGACTACAGGTAAGAGAGATGTATGTGCACCACTGTCAAGGAAGAGTATAGTGCATCTTTGATAAGGAAAGGATGCCAATTGGTGAGTGATGTGTTGACATGAGGAAGTCCGATCAACCAAGTGAGTGGTTGTCTGCCTGCAAAGGTCATGACTAGTGTACAAGCAGGATGAGCAAGATGCTTGGATGGTGTTTTGTGATGAAGAGGCCAAATATTACCTGAATCACATCAACACCGGAAGAGAAGAATGAACAGGTCACCGGTATGCTATGGGGTTACAGAATAGCAAGACTCCCACCAGATGAAAATGCAGTCACCATGGAAAGAGATGACTGACAGTGAATGTGCCCACATCGAATCACATGTACCTCTTTGAAGATATGCTACACAAATAGGGAAGTCACATGAGTACACTGCAGGATGCAGAAGACAAGGTGTCACTCCACCAGTAAGTGGAACTTATCTCCTATCATGCATTGTGTGCATCATAGTTTTGTGAGATAAGAAAGAAGAGGTGTGCATCAATGGCATGAAATCAAAGATATGCACTGAACCGACAGATAAGTATGTAAGTCCACCAGTAATATGAGCAAGGTGCAGATGCAGATGTCCTCCCACTTTGTGGGAATGTGCATGCTTCAGATAGACATGTCTGAAGACCGGTTTAGGTGTTCCACTGACAGTTCAACAAGTGCAAACATGAGTTGTTCACCGGTAGAATGTGAGATACTGACAGGGTTAGAAAACCGACAGAGAAGAGGAACCAGTAGAGGGTTTTGTTAGTGATCCTATTTGGACTGACTTAAAGAGCCAAGCTAGCAGATGGTCGATGTGGATGCCACATGGAATCAAGGTGGTGAACCTGCATTTGGATGAAGAAGGAATGTACACCGATGGAGTAGTTGTAGAGTTAATCGACATTAATGGAAGATCCCACAAATCGCAGGATGTGTTGTAGAGTCCTTGCAGAGGTTTGCGGCTCGAGGTATGGAGGACAACTATGAGCCAGCTAAGAGTGATTGAGAAGATTGAGGTAGTTGAAAGAAACGACAAGACAGATCTTGGTGTTTGACTAAGAGATCAGTCAACAAGGAAAAAGCAGTTCACTAGAGATAGAAGATGTGATCAAGAAGACATGGTAATGGTGGAGATGTACAGTTGGCCGCCAGGGAGATCAGACTGAGCAAGATCTGATTAGATTTGGTTTAACTCGAGGATGATGAGAAAACCCTAACCGCCTATGATTTTGAATTGTCTTTTGGTGGGAAAACCTGGCTATAAATATGCAGACCAAAGACATTGTTAAGTGTTGCTGAATAGAAGAATATTGTGTCATTGTGAAGTGTGTTACTTCTTCATGTAAGAGAAAATCAGCCAAGTTCCCAACAAGTATCTCAGAAGAGAGTGAGAGTGAGTGAGAATCAGGTTGAAGTGTTAAACTGGTAGCAGAGCAAAAATGGTAGTGACCATACCGGCAGAACAGAAGTGAAGGAGGTTGGAGAAAAGACAGACAGAGAACTAACAAAGTGTTATACTGGTGAAGAGCAGAGAGTAAGGTGGAGATCCAATAGAGAAGAAGAAGAGGAGAGGTGTACCAGTAGAGTTTACCAGCAATTAAGCAGCAAAAGAGAGCAATAGAAGAGTGAGTCAGTGTAGCAGAGAAGGTATCTCACTAACAGAGTAAGGTATATTAAATGGCTGCAAGATTCACTTGTAACAAGACAACTACTTTTGTAATCAAATTTATGATTGTGATCATTGAGTTGTAGCTGGGTGAAGGGGTTGGTGCCCAAAACATTGTAACAAAGTTTTCACTATGAGGCTGGATTGGAGCAGTAGTCTTTAGCAGCTTTGCTCATTGAGGTTTTCCCCATCTTGGGTTTTCCTCGTATATATTGGTGTTATGTGATGTCCCTTGTGTGATTGCATTTGTGTTGGTCTCTCCACTAACTGGTAATTCTACATTGAGTTAGTTCTATTAACCGGTATGCTTACATAAGATAGATAAAGGGAAAAGTTTGAGAACCACTGATTCACCCCCTCCCCCTCTCAGTGGTGCATCGTATCTAACATTTGGTATCAGAGCCTAGGTTCTCAGCTAGACAAACTTTCTCCAGCTTGGTTAGATTTCGGCTTAAGGACATAATGGTTTGTTTAGTGTCAATCCTTGCTCCTGTGTTTGCTGGTTCAAACTATTCTATTTGGAGTTGTAGAATGGAAGTCTTCCTATCCTCTCTAGGGTTTGATGCATGGATGTTGGTTATCAATGGTTTCCCTAGGAATGTCAGTCCTCCCACCAGATCTGAAGAAGAAAGAAGATGCTTGTGCAATGAAGAAGCCATGAAGGCTATATTCAGTGGGCTCATCGGTGATGTCTCCTCACAAGTGGATAAATGAAAATATGCAAAGAGTCTATGGGATAGACTAAGGAAGCTTTATGGAAATGAACCATGCACTACTGTATCAGTGTGTGGAAGTGAGAAGAACAATGCAGTAGATACATGTGCAGATGATGAAGGTGGATCCACTAGCAGTCACAACATTGATGAAAAAGGAACCCATCTCCTCATGGCTCAAGGATCTGAAGTTGAGTTGCACACATCTGAAAGTGATAAGTCAAATGGATCCCACTAACAAGATGTGTTTGGCAGTGATGATGAGGAAGAAGGAGACAAGACATATAGATCTAGCCATCAAGATCTATTTGATAGTGAAGGAGAAGAAGAAGAAGATGCAAAAGTAGATCTTGAGTGTGAACTGGTAAGTGCTCTAGAAGAGCTTCAAAATGTTAGAAATGATTTTAAAATCTACAAAAGATCAGTTCATGAGGACTACAGTCAGTTGAGAACCTACCTTGATGTGTCAAACCAAAAGGTTGGCTTATTGACCTCTCAACTAGAAGAGACAAAAATATTGACTGATGATTTGAACTCAGTCTTGGACTCCAAGGAAAGTGAAAAGGAGAACTTGAGAAACGAATACAAGCTATTAAAGAATGTTGCTATAGTAGAGAAAAACCAACTAAAAAAATGCCTTGAAGAATCTAAGAAATCCATCTCAGAGTTGAAGTCTCAGGCAGAGAGCACCAAGGAGTGCCGGTGTGAAGATCTAGCATCTAGGCTAGAAGTAAAGAATGAAGAATATCTGCAACTGGTTGGAGAAATGGAGATTCTCTGAAATGACCTCAAGAAGTGCCAGGATAAACTCAATGTAAGAACCTAGTTTGATAGTAGCAGTGATGCCTTAGACAAGATGTTGAAGAAGTAGAAGCATGCCAAGGACACTGAAGGGTTAGGAAGTGGTGCTGATGAATGCTCCACCAGCAAGAATGTCCCCCACAATGACATTCAGTTTGTCTCCTCAAATGGGGAGAACAAGGGACAAACCTTCACAGTAAGAAATGCACCCAGGAAGAAGGTTGATCTAAACACAACTGGAGAGGATTTGTAGATAGAAAAGAAGACCAGCATTGCAAGAAGAAGGAACAAAGCAGATCCCAAAGGTAAAGGGAAGATGGGAAAAGACAACTTCACAAGAAGCAAAAAAATGAGAAGACAACAAAGAGGACCTCCTACTGGCAGAGGACAAGGAAATGCTACCAACCATAGGGAAAAGAAAGTGTGAGAGAAGAAGAGACTAGATGGAAGAGTTGCATAGAATGGACAACCAAGGATCTATTCTCAAAGAAGAAGAAATGGAGATGCAAAACCCATAAGATCTCCCCATGCATGGAAAAATAAATTTGTAAGTCATATGCCATCCTTTACCGGTTACTACTTTGCATGTAATGCTTATGGTCATAGGGCAAGGGAATGTAGAAAGAGATCTAGAAAATATAATGTAGATACATGCATAATGTATCTAGTAGATACATGCATAATGTATCTAGTAGATACATGCATGTCCCCTCTCTCGGTCATGCAAATGTTGTCTGTCATAACTGCATTAATTTTTTTGGCCATAGAGAGTTTGAGTGCAGGAAGAGGAACTTGCAGTCACATGGAGGCCGGTACAACAACTATGCTATGCAAAAAAGTGGATATAGAGCATTTGGGAGTCAGAGACCTGCATGGAACCAAAGGAGAAATGTCCCTGCAGAAGCAAGAGGTCCACCAGTTTCGGTTGTTAGTCACAACAACATGACCAGAAGGAGATGGTCAAACTGGTATGTCAAGAGATTTCCCAAACATGAAGTTGGGATGGATTTTGTGTGCTACTATAGCACTACTTCCAGCTATAATGGAGAATCAGGAAATGGAAAGACCCATCAACAAAAGAAGGAAAGACCTACTCCCAAGCCTGAAAATGGGAAGAAGGATGACACCAAGCAGTTATGGAGGAAGAAGACCATGGACCAACACTGTGCACTCACTGCACAGGTGATATCTCCTAAGGCCTAAAGGAGATGCAAGATCTTAGGGGGATTAGCACATTGAATTTATCATTCACCCCCTCTATGAATAAGGCAACATGGAAGAACATATATGATAAGTGGGTGTAGAGGTTGCCTTAACTATACACCTACAGATCAGTGTTGGATCACACTATTGCATGTATCAATAAGTGGAGGTTAACAATAGGTATCAAATGTTAACCGGTATGTGAAGGATGCTACCAACATAGATGCCTACAAGTACTTGCAGGTTATGTAAGACAATAAAGTTGGAAATCATTGCATTAGCCCCGGTAGCATGCAATGTGAATTTCATGTCTCAGGTGGTATTGGAAAAGACCTGAATGACATTTGTTGGCCCGATGGTTGATCATGCAAGCATGCATATTTTTGGGCTAACTGGTTTGATTCTTGGCATGATGATAACATTGTCTAGCATTGTGTAGATCCAGGATCATTTCATAAGGTTGCAGTGAAATAATGGAGTTGAAAGATCATCAGATGATCACTTATTCATAGCTCAACTGGTATATGGAGTAAATTGGAGCCCCAATATTAGGCCCCACCAGAGATAAGGACCTAAGATGTATGACTCAGGGGAAGTTCAAGTGGCTATGATGCAAAGCTAGGATGCTTGAACTTGTAAGAGTAACTGCACTGACTGACCAAAATTGTAGATGAAGAAAAGTCACAGTAGGAATACCTAGGATAATTTCATTGCAAGGGGTATCTACCTATCATGTGATTGGTTGTATTCATAGTACAATCACATTTGATTCCTACTTGTTAGTTGGCTGGTTGTATTGGTAGTACAATCACATTTGATTCCTAAAGAATTTTGGGATCAATCAGGAGGTGATGCAAGTTGACCAGTAGAGGAGGAGAGACATCTGGTAAAGACAAGGGGGGAGAAAGAATTATGTCAGTTCCTAGCAAATACAAGGAGGAATGATATCCCGATAGTGCCCTTTGCCATTTTTGTCAAGGGGGGAGAAATATTTTGTAGTATACTGCATACTACATGTGCTGAGAACCCATAGATCTATGAAAGGGGGAGAAGGATTATGTAGTATGCCAGATACTACATGAGTTGACATCAATGCCAAAGGGGGAGATTGTTGGCATTGGGTTATCATTGATGACAAACGGTATGTGTTGACTACCAGTAAGAGAGATGCATGTGCAACACTGTTAAGGAGGAGTACAGTGCATCGACGATAAGGAAAGGATGTCAACTGGTAAGTGATGTGTTGACATGAGGAAGTTAGATCAACCAAGTGAGTGGTTGTCTGCATGCAAAGGTCATGAACAGTGTACAAGCAGGATGAGCAAGATGCTTGGATGGTGTTTTGTGATGAAGAGGTAGAATGTTACCTCAATCACATCAACACCAGAAGAGAAGAATGAATAGGTCACCAATATGCTATGGGGTTGCAGAACAACAAGACTCCCACCAGATGAAAATGCAGTCACCATGGGAAGAGATGTCTGATAGTGAATGTGCCCATACAAGATCACATGTACCTCTTTGAAGATATGCTGCACAAACAGAGACGTCACATAAGTACATTATAGGATGCAGAAGACAAGGTGTCACTCCATTGGTAAGTGGAACTTATCTCCTATCATGCATTGTGTGCATCATAGTTTTGTGAGATTAGGAAGAAGATGTGTGCATCAATGGCATGAAATCAGGGAGATGCACTGAACCGACTGAGAAGGCATGTTGAGATGTTGGTATAGATCAAGAGGGTTTACCAGTATGTAAGTCCACCGGTAATATGAGAAAGGTGTAGATGTAGATGTCCTCCCACTTTGTGGGAATGTGCGTGCTTGGGATAGACATGCCTGAAGACCAGTTTAGGTGTTCCACCGACAGTTCAACAAGTGCAATCATGATGTGTTAACCGGTAGAATGTGAGATACTGGCAGGGTTAGAAAACCAGTAGAGAAGAGGAACCAATAGAGGGTTTGGTCGATCATCCTATCTGGACTGACTTGAAGAGCCAAGCTGGTAGATGGTCAACGTAAATTCCACATGGAGTCAAGGTGGCCAACCTACATTCAGATGAAGAAGGAATGTACATCGATGGAGTAGTTGTAGAGTTGGTCGACATTAATGGAAGATCTAACAAATCACGAGACGTGTTGCAGAGTCCTTGTAGAGGTTTGTGGCTCGAGGTCTAGAGGACAACTACGAGCTAGCTAAGAGTGATTGAGAAGATCGAGGCAGTTGAAGGAAACAACAAGACAGATCTTGGTGTTTGACCAAGAGATCAGTTGACAAGGAAAAAGAAGATCGCCAGAGATAGAAGGCGTGATCAAGAAGACATGGTAATGGTGGAGATGTAAAGTTGTCCGTCAGGGAGAGTAGACCGAGCAAGATCTGATAAGATTTGGTTTTCCTTGAGGATGATGAGAAAACCCTTACCGCCCATGATTTTGAATTGGATTTTGGCGGGAAAAAGTAGATCGCCAAAGATAGAAGGCGTGATTAAGAAGACATCATAATGGTGGAGATGTATTGTTGGCTATCAGGGAGATCAGACCAAGCAAGATCTGACTAGATTTGGTTTGCCTCGAGGATGATAAGAAAACCCTAACCGCCCATGATTTTGAATTGGCTTTTGGCGGGAAAAATTGGCTATAAATATGCAAGCCAAAGACATTGTTAAGTGCTGCTGAAAAGAAGAATATTGTGCTACTATGAAGTGTGTTACTTTTGCATGTAAGATAAAATCAGCCAAGTGCTCAACAAGTATCTTAGAAGAGAGTGAGAGTGAGTGAGAAGCAGGTTGAAGTGTTCAATCGGTAGCAGAGCAAAACTGGTAATGATCATACTGACAGAGAAGAAGTGAAGTAGGTTGCAGAAAAGGCAGACAGAGAACTGGCAAAGTGTTATACCGGTGAAGAGTAGAGAGTAAGGTGGAGATCTAGCAGAGAAGAAGAAGAGGAGAGGTGTACTGGTAGAGTTTACTAGTAGTTAAGTAGCAGAAGGGAGCAGCAAAAGAGTGAGTCAGTGTAGTAGAGAAGGTATCTCATCGGTAGAGTAAGGTATATGAAATGGTTGCAAGATTCACTTGTAACAAGACAACTACTTTTGTAATTGAAGTTATCATTGTGATCACTGAGTTGTAGCTCAGTGAAGGGGTTGGTTCCCTAAATTAGGGGTTGGTGCTCCTTGGGTTGGTGCCCAAAACATTGCAACAGATTTTTCATTATGAAGCTGGATTGGAGTAGTAGTCTTCAACAACATTGCTTATCGAGGTTTTTCCCATCTTGGGTTTTCCTTGTATGTATTAGTGTTATGTGATGTCCCTTGTGTGATTGCATTT
Organism: Cryptomeria japonica; assembly: GCF_030272615.1. NCBI lineage: Eukaryota > Viridiplantae > Streptophyta > Pinopsida > Cupressales > Cupressaceae > Cryptomeria > Cryptomeria japonica. The sequence goes on along the minus strand of NC_081414.1, from coordinate 120,057,513 downwards.
GTGTTGGTCTCTCCACTAACCCATAAGTCTGCATTGATTTAGTTATATTAACCGGTATGCTCACATAAGATAGCTAAAGGGAAAAGTTTAAGAACCACTGATTCACCCCCTCCCCCTCTCAGTGGTGCATTGTGTCTAACACTTTCGATCCAAGCATTCTAGTGCCACCTTTTCCTAGTCATTGGGAGATACCAAAACTTGATAAATATAGAGGAAAAGGAGATCCTAAAGATCACTTGAGAGAGTTTTGTGTTGTAACTTTGGAATTTGTTGTTGATGAGACTTACTTAATGAGATTATTCCTTCACAACCTAGGGGGAAGTGCCATGGAATGGTTTTCAAGATTACCTCCAACTATCAAGTCTTTTCAAGAATTGGATGACAAACTTATCTCGCACTATGCATACAACTGTGAACATGAAGTGACCATGTCACATTTTTTTAATACCAAACAAAAACAAGAGAATATTTTGTCCAATTTTTACAAAGATGGAGGCATTTGACTAAAAGAGCGCCTTACAATATTCCTGAAAAGCAACTTGTTGGTCTTTTTTGTTGCAATTTAAATAGAGAAATTGGAAAGGAAATTCACCTTAAATGTCTAGACTCCTTTGATGAAGTAATAGAAATGGGAGTTTGAATTGAACAAGCCCTTATAGATGATGGTACTATTAAGATATATAGTGACCAGGATCATAAAGGAGGCTCTAGTTCAAGAATTTGGTTAATGATGGAGTCGTTGATGCAAAAGCTACTAAGAGCACATGACCAATTTATAACCTTAAAGGTTACTCCTTAGATAAGGGAAAAGAGAAGTAAGAAACCTTTCCTAAACAAACTTTCACACCATTGGGACAATCACTTGATTCTGCATTGAAGGAACTTCTTGAAAATGATCTTATAACATTTCGAGAGATAAGGGAATACAATCCACAAGTCAAACCTCCATGGTGTAATGATGACCACTTTTGTGAATATCATCAACATAATGGACATAAGACTAAAATGTGGAATCGACTTCGACATGTGATACAAGATCTTATTGATGATGGTAAAATTGCAGCTGATGGACATACTCCTTCTAGTAACTCTGACTGTGAGATGTTTAAAAATCCCTTCCCTAAGCATGAAAAGGATAAAGGAAAAGCCACTAAATTTGGTGATGGTGTCAATTATACTAATGCTCAATATGACTATTGCATAAATCACATTAGTGAAGCAGATAACCATGTAAATACTTTCATTATAAAAGGTAAAGGACCTAAATGCAATGTCACCACACGTAGAGGCATAGTTACCCTTAGAGGTCCTAATTCCAAATCCGTCGCACAACCTTTGCAATGTAACCTTATAGAACATTTAGGAAAGACACCCACATAGATTTTTATACTTGAACTTTTATGCTTATCTTAACCATAAAGATATCCTTCATAAAGTGCTTGCTAATACTACATTGCCTACTGACTTGCATATAGATCAATTCCAAGCTATGGTGAGACATGTCACCTCCTCTCACACTCCCACTTTCATAGAAAATGATGGTTCATCCATGCAACAACCTCACAATGCACCTCTACATATTGAAGCTTTCATACATAAAATTAAGTTCAAGCAAGTTCAGATAGATGGAGGAGTAGGTCTTAATATATGTACTTTGAAAGTAATCACAAAATTAGGGTTCTCTAAGAATCCAATGGATTCGAAAAAGTAAATCACTATTAAAGCTTATGATGAAGAGGAGTGCTCATCTAATGGATTAGTTACATTACAAATCAGGGTTGGTCTTGTGGTGAAGGATGTGGTTTGCCAGGTTTTTGAACTCCCCTTAACATACAACATCCTTCTTGGAAAACCATGGATTCATGTGATGCAAGTTGTACCCTCTACATACCATCAATGCATAAAATTTCCACACAATGCCATCGAAATAACTATACCAGGAGATCCAAATCCCTCCATTATTCGTAACAATCTAAATCCTAAGGCTAAATCCATAATTCCTAGAAATCATGAAGCACCTCCTTCTCAAGCATATGTTGATCCTAAATCATTAAAACCATCCACATCTAAATCCAATGAGGCTGAGATCAAAATACAGGGAAAAGAACAAGGAGTAGGAGAATATACCATGAATCGTGCTCTCTACTTTGAAAAGCTACCTTTATCTCCACAAACTTATTGTAAACCACAAATGAATAAAACCACATTGGATACCACTACTATGGTATGCAAACCAACTTTCATAAAATGGGGAGCCTTGTATGGTGAAATGGAAGAAGAAGATCTCCTAGGTTGGTTGTACAAAGATGAAGACATTGAAAAGGAACAAGATAAGAAATCTGAAGTTAAGATACTAGCGGAACAATATGGAAAAATGACTTTAAGATAAGGAACGATATGGCTATGATGGTCACAACCCTCATGGTTTACCAAAGCAATATATACTTGGATCAATACAACCTGATGGTGGACGTAGAGTTCCTGGCCTAGGTTATGATACACATAAAGATAAGACCTAAGTACTAAGGGAAACTCGAGGAAGCTAGGGGAGTTCTCTAATGCAACACAGGCTGAAGAAGAAGATATAATCAATGACTATGATGATTACATTGACATATATGACTATGACAATATTTGTACCCTTAATTTAGTTCATACCATTGACATATATGACTATGACATTGGGCAGGGTGTGTTTATGATAGAAAGAGCACTAGTGGTGGTGCATTCTTTCTTGGTAACAAATTGGTTTCTTGGCACAACAAGAAACAAGATTGTGTGTCACTGTCAACTGCAGAGGAAGAATATATAGTTGTTGCTTCAGGTTGCACTCAGCTATTATGGAAGAAACGAACCTTGAAGGACATCATGGTAGATTATGAAGAGCTAGTACCAATTCTTTGTGACAACACTACTGCCATTAATATATCAAAGAATCTTGTGATGCATTCTAGAACAAAGCATATAGCTATTAAGCATCATTTTTTGAGGGAAAAGGTTGCATATCAAGAGGTTTGACTAGAGTATGTGGCTACAAAAACCAAGTTGTAGACATTTTTACAAAGCCACTTCCCAAGGAGACATTTGTGTTTCTAAGATAAAATTTGGGGGTGTTCCCCTTTCTTCCTTAAAAAATTTCTTGAAGAGAATTTATGCTCAGGGGGAGCATATGCGATAATATTTTTGACACTAGATTAGAGTTTCAGTTCACCCTTTCTCATTGATGTCCAAGGGGGGGGGATTTGTCAATTTATCATGGGAGTAATGGTAGAAATAGTGCATGAGGAAGGATAAAAGGGGGAGTGCATTGTATAGAAAAGTGAGTAGTGAACAATGACGTTGAGTTTTTCCATCAATGACAAAGGGGGAGATTGTTTATTTTGGTCTAATAATCTTGTCATTGATGTCAAAAGGATTAGTTTTTAGATGTGTCAACATCATAGCGTGTATTCATTGTTGACATTGCAGAGTGTTTTTAGTGTCAACATCGCAGAGTATATTCAAATAGAGGAAGAGACACATTATTTAGGCAAGGGGTGTGCAAAATGGACAAAATTATGATTATATCCCTCTAGTGTCCTAAATTTGCACCCCTTGCAATTTTGACCGCATTTTGGGCCCTCGCCTTATTGATCTCATCCCCATGTTTGATCAGGACCTAATTTTTTGCCTCTTCTATGAAACTGAGCTTCATTTTTCACCTTGCACCTTGCATGGCCACCTTGATCCTACCCCAAAATAGGGCGAGACCAGGGCGTGGCACCCTAGGATCCCCTAAAGGGGACCTATCTTGGCCCCTCTCCCTTGGACCCATCTCAAATATGAGCAGAAAATAATCCCCTATGCCAAAAAATTAAACAATATTTGATGACAAACAAGTATATAAGGAGGTCTTCCCCACTCATTTATCATAACACACAATCATAAGGTGAGAGCATGACAAAGTGGAGAAGGCAAGGAAACTACATTCAAGAATTCAAGTATTCATCATCTAGCATTTCTCAAGGCTACATATTTTTCATTCATCCATTGGAGCAACATTGCATCATTCATTTGTAAGCATGTGTGTGTGTTAGGGTTTTGTCATGTTCATGTCATTTCATACAACATATGTGATTCATTCATAGAACTTGGACATATTGCATTTTTTGAATTTCCAAGTTGATTCCTTTTCACAGATTAGATCTCAAAGCTTTCATTTTTCATATATGTTGTGTTATGGTGATGTTTTTGAGCAAATTCATTTCATATGTCAATTACCTAAAAGCTTTTTTAGATCCTAATCCTAGAGATGACAATGAGAAACCTAAAACTTGTACCTCCCCTAGGGTATCTAGAGCTAACACTCCTATCAATGATCTCTCTAATGGAGAGCAAGCATTGGGGAGAAACATGGCCCCATATTCTTCTGATACACATACCCTCGCACAAGGGGGGCAAGGTCAAAATATTGGTGTTTCCATCTCTCTAGATCCTCCTTAATCTCCTAGAGCCTATCTTAAACATCAAAGCATTTATAGAGAAGATGATGTCATGCATTTCATTCATGATCTCTCTCCCCATATAACATTACTCAAAGATGAGGCCTTAGATGATAAGCATCTTCCTTCCCAATCTACCAAATATGGCATGCATGATGAAAGAAACGAAAATCCTCCTCTACAAGATATTCCTTCTTCATCTGCTAATCCTTTTATTCCCTCTAAACATCCTTATACTATAAATTTAAAAGAAATTTATTATAATGTTCCCCCGCCTTCTCAATTAAAATATTCTTATAGAAGTGATTTTAACATAATATCAAAACAAGGTTTTAGAGGACAAGGACTTGGAAATTTTGAACAAGGAATTCGAGTCCCTATAAACCCTCCTACACAAATCACCACAAAAGGCCTAGGAAATGATAATAAATCTCCTATGGATGAACTCCTTAGGATTCAAGACTTCAAAAATCATCTTGCAAGACAACAAGCCATTAGTGCTCGTAAAAGAGCTTCTTCTTCAAAAACTCTTTTTTGTTAATTTCATCAAACCCATGATCACATTGCTGATAATTATCCCGATTTTCAAAATTCAATAAAAGAGCTTATTGATAGTGGTAAAGTTAAAATCATGGATGACAATCGTTCTTCTTCTAATAACAACTATTATCCTCAATCTCCAAAGAATGAACCTACATGTATTAATGATCTAGAAAGCTTAGCAACTATAATCTTTTGGAAATTGAAATATGATAATAATTTTGTCTTTCCTTTAGTGAAGTTTAGAAATAAACATAAAGAAGGAAATGAATATTGTATTTTTCATCATGGTGGTTCTCATTCTCTTGGAGAGTGTAAAGCATTTAAAGAATTTATTCAAGAGTAATATGATCGTGCTCGTATATGTCTTTCAACAGATCTTGCTCTCTTTCTTGGTGAAAAGGTAGTGCCTTAGCACTCCTTTCCCCTCATGTTGCTCCTCACCCTATGACATAAGAAGTTAACTTAACTGGGGGTTCTTTTTCATTAGAGGTGGTGTTTCTTCAAAATTAAATATCTTGGGGTAGCAACATGATTTCCCCTCTTTTTCTTCTCTTCCTAAGGTTTCACTATGTTCTTTGTGATTTCATTATTCAAAAATTGATGTCCTTTCTTGGATGGAGTTATCCTTCATCTGAGCACAAGTTTGTTCCTTGGTTAGGACATATTCTTTGTTTGAAATGGTTTGTCTCTTATGACTAACCTCTCTCTAGAAGATGCATAATTTTCCTCTTTGTCCTCTTGCTTAGGGGGCAAGGATGGCTTTTTCTACCTCCCTCTTTTCATCTAATATATCACTATTCCCTTTAGGGATTGCATTTTTTATGTGTTGATATCCTTTCTTGCAATGGTATGTCTCTTATGAATAATCCCTCCTTAGGGGAGTATGTGATCTCTCTCTCTCTCTCTCTCTCTCTCTCTCTCTCTCTCTCTCTCTCTCTCTCTGTGTGTGTGTGTGTGTGTGTGTGTGTGAAGATTACCACTTCTTTTGAGATGCATTTTACATAAACTAATTTCTTTTATTGCATTGGATATTCGTCCATGTGAGTTTATTCTGCATTTCCTTGTGCTTAATCTCTCCTTCTAATATTGTGTAATTCTTCTCATTGTCCTTACACTTGGGCGACAATGATTGATTTCTCCTCCTCTATATCTCTCATCTCTAATGATCTACTTTTACTTTGTGGAGTGGTGTTTGTTCATGATTGGGTCTCATTCCTTGTGTGAAGTTATTGTTTGCTCAAGGATTATCTCTTATAAAAGAGGTGTAAGTCCTTGGGTACAACCTCTTTTTCACTTCGCAATGTATATCTATCATAAACTTACCACTCACATTGGGTCAAAAGTGTGTCATCCTTCATCAAGAATCCCTTTCACCTAGCAATAGGAGGAAGGTATGAATTCTTATTCTCCTTCCTTTCTTTTGGTAAAAGATGTTATGTTTGTTCAACATATCTCCTCTTGGAGGTAGATGTCTTTTGAGCAAAGATATTTTCTCCTCCAAGGATCTCCTTTACACTTGTAGCAAGATATCTCTTTTTCAACTATCTTATCCTTGCTTGAAGAATTCCCTCTCTAGCTTGGATTTATGACATTGTTGCCTAAAGGATATATCCTTGGTGTTGAAGGTAAAGGTATCCTTATTTCTAGCTTCCTTAAGACATCAACACAAAACTATGTTGATATCTTAAGGGGGGGCATCTATATCGCTCCCTTTGTACCATATTGTACTATGATCTTGCATATCATTTTTGCATGTCTTAAAACGGGATGTTCATTCTCAGAACTAGAGTAAAAACTCTTAGAGCGAGATGCTTCACACTCAAAACCAAATGCAACATTGTGCGCAACTATACTTTTGGAATTAAGCTTTATTCGTAGAGACGGAAAAACCATTTTCGACGCGCGGAAAGTTCGGAGGACTGATAGAAGGGTGCCCCTATCTGGACACACAGTCCCTGCAACTTTTGCTAGATTTTGCAGGGAAGCTCCGAATCATCTCAGACTTCTCATATCCAGGTGCATGGCTGAACCCCAAATCTGTAGCTCACTATTTTTGCATACTTTGTCTTCAATTTCAGCAATTTACCTATTCAACATACAAAAGAGGGTCAAACACATTCCAACTTCAATGAGTCTACTTAGTATTTAATCCTTGCATCATTTTAAGATTGGATCTAGTAGATTCATCCCCCTCTTTTAAATGTAAAGTTTCCTCAAGTGAAAATTGAGCTTAACAAATTCCCCACTCCCAAGTGGAGAGTTGGCCAAGCCTCCAATTTTCCACTTTACAATCCCACGTGGTCAATGTAGCAAGGCTATCAGCTATTTATATAGGTTGACACATAGTTGGTGAAGCAAGCTATAACTCACATGTTTTTTCCACTTGACTTGGACTATAACCTGAGCAAGTGTTGTTGATAAGCCACAAGCTGGTATCGGTCTCTTCGATGCGAATGTCACATGGATCACGGGTTTGACAAACGTCATCGATAGAATATAGTGCTATCGGTGAGAGACATAAATTCCTCTCTTCTATATGATGTTATCACACTGATATGGTAAGTGAAAATTTGTGTGAGACCCGTGAAGTTGATATCATTAAGACAATAAATTTCTATGAGACTCTTCTTGAGTCACATCGATATGGTAAGTGAAAATTTGTGTGAGACCTTTGAATTTAATATCGTTAAGAAAATGATATTTCTATGAGACTCTTCTTGAGGCACACCAACCTTGCGATATCTCTTCAATCAATTACAAAATTATATGGATTCGAAGTGTTGATGAAGAGTAAATGCATGTCGATGAGACATGACCTCATCAAAGAGATATCTTTCCATGTGTCTCCAATATATGTTGAAAACCTAGTTAAGTGCTTGTCGGCGAGACATTAACACATCAACAAGAGATTTTTTGAGTCTCTCCGACATGATATGTAGTTATAGATGAAGACCTAGGGAGATTATGCAAGCCGTAATGTGATAATGTTAGTTCACTAATTGTGCTAATGTTTTTATTGGATGTGTCAGAGGATCATAATGTGCGCTAGCTAGAGGAAGTTCGTGATGGTAATTTGGGACCAATTATGTCAATATTGAATAATTCATAGTGTAATCCTAGCTAGTGTAACTTGTTGACTTTAGGATTGAGCCAACTACATGTTTGGTTCAAGGAATGTACTTGTGGCTAACTTGTAAATGTTATAAATATGATCTTGTCCAACTTAAGAATTTAATTTATATTGGAATGTTGTATATAATTCCAATTAGATCCATTCCAATGAGTGGTGTTTAGTGAAGAAGAGGCAAAAATTGTGCAAGTTGTCTACTCAATTTAGAGAAATATAGATGTGATGAAGTGTGTGAACTAAAATGCAGATCTCATACACAATGTGAGAGTGTTTAGAGGAAGACCATATTAGGCAGAAGTTGAAAGCTAATCTTTGAGGTCTACATGACATATCTTCTATATATCATGTTTGTAATTAAGATTAGTGTCTTATATTTGAGTTGGTGTTCAATTATTTGGATTAAAATATTGGAGTCTCCATCTTAGGTTGAATTCTTGTGGGTTGGTTCCTGCAAAATATTGTAAGTTCTTTATTATCTTGGTGAAGCTATATTTGGACAATATATCCAAGCAGGTATTCTTGTTGTGTTTTTCCCCTTCAGGGTTTCACATTTATCTGGTGTTCTCATGTGTTGATGTGTGGTTATGTATACCATTTACATAATTTCCTTAAGCATAATGTGAGATGTGGAAATGGTTTTAATGTTACATTAAATTTGAAGTTAAATTTGGCATATACCGATTCACCCCCCTTTTAGTATATTTGTGTGCTTAACAAATAGTACTAGAGCTAAGTTCTTTGGAAGAATCTTAATAGCTTGAGGTAGATCTGGGTTGATAGGTACAGTTGCTATGAAATGTATTTCCTCAAATAAGGCACCATTATATAATGGATCGTATTATGCATTTGGAGTGCAAGGATGGAAGCCTATTTAATGGCTTTAGGGCTTGATGTTTGGTAGGTAATTGTGGATGGCTATGAGATTCCATAAAATGATCCAAGAGATCAAGATGGAAAGAAATCTTGTGAGAATAATGGTAGGGTAAGCAATGTTATTTTATGTGGTTTATCTAACTCTAAGTTTGTGAAGATAATACATTGCAAGACTACAAAAAATGTTGACTATGATGTTAGTATGAACAAAGGTAGGAGGTCTAAGATGGATCTCCTCTCTTAAAAAGTGAGATTCCTCACTCCAAGGCTATAGAAGGCTATTTCTCAGCTACATGGGGAAAATTTGTGTGAACAATGTGATTATTTTCAGGGTGGCCGCTAGTGTTTAACACTTCAAGCTTGGACTTTGGAAATGGGATTCTGCTATCTTCTCACAACATAGATGATCTTTTTAATTTTTTGAGATATAAACCTGCATAAATCAAATGACAACAACTAAATCTATTCTAACCATCAATCTACCAATGATCATGAAATAAATGGCAAAAAAAAGTGGTATGTGAGAGAATGTAAATAAAACTTCAATCAACTATCAGACAATGCTAATCACATAGCAATTTATTGCATATGATGATTATATTAGATTAGAGAAACCATACAAACATGAACTATAAAATCACAATTCATACAAATATGATGCAATCATCAAATGAATCGAGCAAAATAATTTTTTAAAAAAATTCATCAGATTACACAGCCATTACCCATGCATAGATTCATTTTAAACACTTGAATAAGATCTAACCAAGTTATCTTCATAGAAAAATCATCATACAACCAACAATACCATCTAATAAACTCATTTGAACAATCAAAACACATAAGAAATGGTGCAACTTGAACTTTATTTCATTTATCTCCACAATTCTATCAGATATTTCACACCAAAAAAGCATAATCATTTCACTATAATGTTTGCATAAAAAATTCATCCCTTATAAAGTTAAAAATAAGGGTTTATATAGAAATTACAATTCTCAACTCACAAACCCAAAAGTAGGATTTTGGGGCATGATTGAGGGTCAAAATTTATTCAAAACTAAATAAAATTACAACTAAACCGATCTAAAAATATAGAAAGTGTGCACTTGATTTGTTGGAGGCCTGCAAGACAACAAGAAAACATCAAATGCAACCATGAAACATTACATCAAGAAATCTAAATGAATAAAACATGTTCTTCAAATCAAATTTCACAAAACTGTCTCATGGTCCTCTATCTCCAAGGATCTTCAAGATTCAAGATGGCCCTCAGCTTGGAAGAGCACTTGATCTTTTATATGACAACCTAAAGAATGAGAGTGAAGAAATGATCTAGGATCAAAATGGATGCAACTAAGATCCTAGTGATTAGATGAAAAACTATTGATATGCTATGGATGAAGAACTATGATAGATGATATGCAAGATGGAGGTGTATTTCCAAATTGAAAGATTAAGTGATGTAATTAAGCTAAGATGAAGATGAGATATGAAAATGCTATGGAATTGATATGAAATTAAGATAAATGATAATCTAAAGCATGATATAATTTAAACTAAGATGCAATTAGGATGGCCTAGATGCTTGAGGGTGAATAATTGGAACTCCTTGATAACCTGCACAACAAAATAACTATAATATGGATGCAAAAGATGGTGGATGGATCCTAAGATTGAAGAAATGGGCTCAATTTATAGAGAAAATACATAAATGGATGGTTGAGATTGAGCAATCTCAACAAGGGCTAGGATTGAAAGTTATCAATCCATGAGAAGAATTCAATCCAATCCCAAGTTGACAAATGTCACCTTGAGATGGCTTGAGAGGATGCTAAGAAAACATTAGATGCTAAGTAAGAATTAGGGATAACCTCAAGAGATGACATCATTGGATAATGCCATTATCGAAGGGAGCATGTTATTGTCCAAGGGGTAAACTCTTGTGCAAAGTTGAGGGATGGCCAAAGGGACAACCATCATGGGCTAGGATGATGTCTTGTAAGAGGCATTAAATACTCTTTGAAGACTTTGGAGGTTATCTTGTTGAAAGTTAGATAACCTTACAAGTTTGGAAGACTCAACAAGTTAACTTGTTGGAGAAGGTAAAGTCTTCAATGCATTTTGAAGACTTTCCCCAAATTTAAAGAAGTGACTCCCCCCAAATTTAGGGATGTAACATGATTAGATGAATTAGGATAGTTAATGAGGGATTAGAGGGGTTCTAGAAGAATATTAGCATGCTAATGAAAAATGTAGGAGAATGCAAGTGGAGGGAAATAGGTATTTTTAGATAAAATAAAAGATTTATTTTAGCCAAAAGGGGTGCAACTTGCATTTGTAGGATTTTGAAAGTGGGGGGACTATTCACAAATAAATAATGATTTATTTAAATGCAAAGGGATTTTAATACAATGTAAATTCAATTAAAAGGGGAAAGGGGTTTTAATTAAATAAATAAGGTTTATTCAATTAAATGGCAAGAGGGTATTTAATCAAACCTTAGTTTGATTAATATGTTAGGCTAGAAGAAAACAATTTTAATCAAATCTTTAATTTGATTAACAAGTTGATTGGAAGAATAGGGATATTAGTTAAACCTTAGTCTAATTAATAGGTGAATAAATGATGATTAGTTGTGCAAGTTTTAGGTGTCTACAAAAAGCTATATATAAACCTTGTACATGAGGAACGGGACCAACTTACAATGTGAAATATGAAGAAAATGTGTCCTAAACAATGCATTTAAACTTTTGATTAACTGCAATTTGAGTTTGGCATGATTTCCTTTCAAAAACGTGGGTTCTAACATCCAGCATTTTGGGGCAACTATTTGGAAGTGATCTGCAATCTTTGAGGCATGAGAATACTAGGAAAATCAACTCCTTAGATCACCCCATGTCGAACATGGGAACTGAAGTTGTATTGTTGTTGACAAAAAAAATGTTTCCAAACATGAGCCTGTGTCTACTACTTGTTATAGCTAAATTTTGGTATCAACAAAACTCTTTAGAAGAAACAAGATATATATATATATATATATATATATATATATATATATATATATATATATATATGGGTGAACTCGCAAAGCTGGTTCCCACTTTTTGGTATGCCCTGATTTTTGCTGAAATCATACAATTTTTTAAAAAATATAATGATTTAAGCTTTAAGAGGTCTCATTTTAAGTAATTAATTGAAGAGAGTTAAATCAAAAGCTCTTAGATCAAAATTTCTTGGATAGAACCTCTACTTCTAAATCATACTTGCAATGGAGTCTCCTTTGCATCTATCAAATGCTGATAAAAAACCAATTTTACATTAGCTTTTGGGGGATCAAATTAATTCATTTAAAAGTTTTTTTTAAAAGTATTTAGTCCTTATTATAAGATTTCCAAATAGTATAACTTTTAATATATTTAATTTTATTAATGTATTTTTATTTTATTTCTTATGAATGTAGGTTTTTCACCGAACATGAACTTCTTTGTTCAATGCATTAGGAAAAATAGTAAACTAATTCAAAAAAATTCTGAAAAATATCTATGCACTAGGTATTGATGTTTTCTTTCTAACAAAAAAAATAAAATTGAATTTTGATATATATATATAGAACAAGTTACGTGTTCAAACGTACACCTATATCTAAATTATAATTACTCAAACTTCAAAACTTAATAAAATGAAAAATATTCAACATATCACTATCAAACCAACTGCATGCCCTAGGTATTGATGTTACAAACCAAAATTCAAAAGAATTAAGTTTTTGTTATTTATAGAAAAAAAATTTATTCATTTTGGGATGCACATCACTCTTCAAAAATGTTGTTTGCTGTAAAAAACTACTTTTTGAGGGAGATGGAAAAATCAATAAAATTTTATTCAAACAAATTTGAAAAAAATATATTTAGAATCTACAAACAAGATGATAAAAATCACTAGTTTATATCATCTTCAAATTCTTAACGGTTTAAAAGTTATAGGTGTCAGAAAGTGAAGGTTTTTTTCAAAATATTCATATAAGTGTCAAAGTTGGTCAAAAAGTGGGAACCAGTATTGTGAGTTCACCCATATATATATATATATATATATATATATATATATATATATATATATATATATATATATATATATATATATATATATATATATATATATATATATGCTCTGGAAATGGGTGGCAGCCTTAGGAAACTCTTGATTAAACACTTTGGCCACATTGTTTAACTCTTCCATGTTAGGAATTTTTATATATTCCATCTTCACAACTAAGTTCTTAATGAAAATATTTAGCTTCCTTCTCTTCTCCTCGAATTGAGGAATTTCAGCCTCCATGATTTGAATCATTTTATTCATTGGCACCATTTGCTCAATTGTGTTGAGAGTGCAATCCTTATGAATTTTATGTTTGAATTCTTCCACTATTCGTTGAGTGTCATTTATAACCAATAGGACATCTAATAGTGTGCAAGGAAGAGATTCTATAAACTCCTCTTCTTTAACCAATAATATATTTGCAACATTTATTTGCTCAATAATTTTTCCTTTGGCTTTCTTATACTCTTTCATGACCATTTTGATGGCTCTTATCCATTCTATAGACATCTTATTTGTTTCATTAAAAACTCTTGTTTTCAATAATGCTTCTTCATTGGTTGATTTAATAATAGGAAGAATGGGGATAAAATCATCCCAAGTGATGGTAGTATCATCAATTCTCACCCCCTTTTCCCCTTCTCTAGTCATCATCACATGTAAAATTGTAGGTTAATATTTGATGATATGGTATAAACTCATCACTTTGTTGATCACTTCTTCACCTTGTTTCTCATTCATCTACCTCCACTCTAATGCAACTGAGATTAATGTATCATTACTTTGAGACATTTTTCCTTGTGAGAGCATAGCCTATATATTTCTAGATGGAGCACTAGAGTCTATTGGTCCTGGTAAATGACCAATGCACTTCTTCAGTTATTTGATATGTGCTCTCAGCTCTTTCTTGGAATCTTCTTCTTTGTCTAGACTCCAAAATATTGCATCTACTACTTGTCAAAGAGAATGTTTCTATCCTCCCTTGTTGTACACCCCAAGGCCTATCTCCTGTATTTGATAGTCTTGTATGCCCATTTCAGCTTTGGGATCATTTACCAAAGGCACTAGAATTTGAGCTTTTTGGTGTCTAGAAGCATCTATTGTGGCCACTAATAATTTCCTAGCTTTCATCATTGTTTCTAGAGTCTTGAAGGTCTTCTTTGATATAGTGAAGTCCTCTTCACTTCTTATATTTCCTTTGCCTTCTTTCAATAGTGTGTGTTAGCCATATGGGAGTAGTTTCAAAAACTATTTCATAAGAAATTTATGTTCTTGACACATTTCTATCCTCTCATTGTCATTGTCTCGTACTAATTAGAGGTTGATCTTTAGCTTTTTTATCATTTGCCTCATTATTCCCATCCCCTTCTTGATATTCATGATGCTCTTCCTCCACATGGTTCTCTTTATCTTGTGATAGAGGCTTATCTCCTTCAACTTCTTAATCTTTTTGTTATTCCTTCTCTTGTTCTTGTTCTTTTGGTATCTCATCAATTTTCTCCTCGTGCTACTCTTAAAAAGATTCTTGTTGGTGTCTCTAAGGAGTATAAGGCTATTGATCTTCTTCATTATCCTCATCATCATTTCCCCCCACCAATCATGGAGTGAAAGTCTTATTCACTCTCCTTATTTATTGCATCTATTTCCACTACTCCATCACCATTTTATCTTCCTCGTCATCCTTCTTTTGTACTCCCTCAACCTCCACACTTACCTAGGGTGGGCCTTCTCCTTGTGTATCATCTTGAGGATGGTCTTCTGACTCTATTTGTCATTTTTCTACATTGGTTTCTGGGAGTTCATTCTTTTCATCTTCATCTTCTTCATCATCTTCAATGTGGATAGTATCTAAGAGTTGTTGCTTCATGGTCTCCTTTTCTACTACATTATTTGAAGAAGAGTGAACAAAAATTTCTTGTTGGATGGTTGAAGAGGACTGAGGAGGAGTTGTTTCTTCTCTTTGAGGAGTGGGAATCTCCTGTCATTTTGAACCATAAGCTTCTACCCTTGTCCCTTTTTCTCTATGCCATGGTTATTATATACAGTGAAAAATGACGATGACAACTATTGTAAAACCACAAAGATTCAACCACAATGAAAACCCTAGTTCTACAACCAAGCATTCACTAGACACCAATGAAGATACTTAAGAATATGTAAATTCACAAAATAAATAATATTACCATTCACATGTCAAGTAGGGTTTCAATCTCCATTGTCTCCTATCTCCATTGATCTTGTTTGATATATTTGCTCTCAGATTTTTATGTGTGCACAAGAGCTCAACAAAGAACCGATTATGGTTGAAGATGCTTGATTGCAAGATAGCTTGATTGAATAAGTGTTGATTAGATGATTGGACACATTGATTAGGGTTTATAATGGAAGAGAGTATCCTCTTATATAGAAGATGCTTTAAAAAATGGAGGGATAATATTAAAAGGTAAAGAGGATAAATGGTCGGCTAGGATTAAAGGGTAGGTAGAAGAAATAATAAAAATAGTAAGAGGGTAGGTAGAGGAAAACTAAAAGATAATGAATTAATTAAATAAATAAAGATTTATTTAATTAATAGAGGAAGTGGGATCAATTAAATAAATAAAATATTTATTTAATTTAGGAAAATGACAATTTAAATAAATAAAAGTATTTATTTAAATGAGAAAAGGCTTAGAAGAGGATTAATGAATTAATTAAATAAATAATAATTTATTTAATTAATAGAAGACTTAGGATAAAATAATTAAATAAATAAAATATTTATATAATTAGAAGAGACAATTTTAGGTGTCTACAATTGTTATTCTTCCTTGGGTTCTTCATTTGACCAATCAATAATCGTCCTCTTAGGCTAAGAGGTCATTTCCTCGGCCTCTTGTAAACTCTTGGTATGTGTTTACGAACTTCTTTAGTTCTATCCTTTTCCTTAGCAGACCCAGTCCTTGGATTGATTGAGGATGGTGTAGCTCAATAGTAGTAGCGGGAGGAGTTAGATTTTTTTTCTTTGACTTCTCTCTACTGGTAGAAGGAGCCTTTTGGGATTCTTCGCTAACCTTCCTTTGATTGTGTACCTTAAAGCAGACATGTTCCATAACCACTCTAGAATGTTCTATTGGATGAATGGGAGGAGGTGGATTCTTAGTAGAAGATATCTTCTTACTTTTGGATGTACTTGCTTGCTCCTATTGAGGCTTCCCTTCTACCTGTAGTTCAAGAAGCATTTGATATGGATTGCCAATCCATTCATGTGCCTAGTGCAACACATCCTAAGCTATATGTTTTGTATCTTCTAGTTCAATTAAATTCATATCCATACTATGAAATAAAATATAAAAAATCATATTTGTATTGTACAATGTATGCACCCTTTTTTCATTGTCCTTGGATCGGACATCATCTAAGATCCATATACTTTCAGTTTGATTTGCCAATTCTAAATCCAATATGCAGTAATCTCTTACCCTAACCTCATAATCATCAACACAATTGGCCTAATGATCTTTGATGTGAAATACATGTTTGAAATGTGATTCCATTAGGCGGCTAAATTTACCAATTGGGTCAAACTTGCTTCTTTATATCTTCAAGGGCTTTAAAGAGAAATCAAACAATCCAACTTATATAGTCTCTACAACCTTCATTTCCAAGAAAGCATGGGCTCCTTCTTTGATAGGTAGCTGGAAACAAGGTTTATTTTTATTCACTGCCAACTTGTGGGCATCACCTAGTCTACACAATTCTAATACAATCAATCTATCACAAGGGTACCTTTGTAACTTATTAGGTATCACTATACAGCCTACTACTCGCAACTATGTAAAAAATTTAAACTGAATAAAATAGCTTCCAAGTCTTTGAATTTCTGCAACGACATCAACGGAAAATCTCTTGTCAAAATCTCCCTCTAGGGTCCTTATAATGGCAAAGACAAAAGCATCATTGACTACAATGTGACTCTTTGTACTTCTCTCTAGAGTCAGCTGGGGATAATGATTGTACACCCTTATATTTAGATCAGTGAGTGACCCTTTCTTCCTCAACACAAGGTAGGTGGCTTAGGAAGCTAAGAGATAGACCAAAGATGAGGTCATATAGAACCTTGGGTCATTCTTAACTCTGACTAATTTCTCATCCAAATTGTCAATGATATTTGCCCTAATTAATATATTCTATTGGTGTAATTAAGGTGTTTTACCTTGGTTATTCTCCACCTAGGTCCTAATTAAGCATCACTTAAGCTTACTTAGGAACCACATAGGAGTTTGTTGGAGCATCTCCACTTTAGGTGGAATTATCATGCTATCATTTCCACTTTATGTGGTGTCTCCACCTTTAGTGCCTTTATCACATTATCATCTCCATCTTTCATGGCTGCACTTTTCCAACTTTGATGGGTGATCCACCTTTAGTGGTATTATCATGTGATCACTTTTACACTTTAGGTGACATGATATATTTTCACTTTTTTATCAAGAATGTCATAAGATTATGACACTTATCATAATATTGTGCACCCTTATGTTCTCACCTTGGATATATAACCAAGGGGTATCCTATGCACTATTTCTAGTTGATCATATTGTATTGCATCATTGATAGGTACACAATTTATTCTTGTCACGTTTATTATCTCTTGTTGTTGTGATTTCTATTTGGCCTCTAGATCTTCGGTGGATACCTTCATAACCAATTATTACATATTCTCTCCTAGCTACAATAGTTTTGATGAATAATAGATTCCAAGACTAGAACTCCTTAGCATTTGGTAAGCCAACCACCCTACTTAGGAGAGTAACATAGTCTCTAGCATCAATGTGTAAGTAGGATTCGTGAATCATATGTTAAATATTTGGGCAAATAAGAGGGGGGGGGGATGAATCAGTCACAGGGGCTTCACTTAGGGAACCTGGGTTATAGCACATACATTCATGGCATACTAAAGAATCCCCCTATTTTCACAAAATATTGCATTTTTTCATAGATTGAATTTAAAAACCCCCCATTTTCACCAGATAGGCAATATATTGAGCTCATTATTTGAGATATTAAACCCCCCAATATGAATGCACATGAATCCCCCATGGAATCAATTGACAAATTAAAATTTTCTTTCAATGCATTCACAAATTCGAAATAACCAACAGATATAACATGAAAGCACATACACAAAAACAAATCACACAATGAACACCAGATATGACATGGAAAACCCAAGAAGGGAAAAACCACAAAGAATGTTAGTTCTCAATATATAACACTGGCTAAGGTATACCAATTAAGGTGATTTTTACAAAAGGTGGCTCACTACCCAAAAAAAGGCTCACTTCCGAAGGAAGACGAAAGAAAAAGAGAATCCACCACTGTAACACAAATTGCAATGTCGATACTATTTTCGATTCCTCTCAGCAACAACACACTTCACATGTCTTCAACAATTAGATTTTTCCTTTTTAGTCTTGCACATACTCCATACCTTCAACATTCAATAATTCATCCTCTTATATATACTGTCTCTAAGAAATATAATCTTCTAAATTGGCTAAGATAGATATTTGAGAATAGGTCAATACTAAACATTATGGTGGTAAGAAGGAATGAGAAGTAGACCATACCACAATACACATTATTGGTCAGATCAACATGTTACATCAATTACAAATGTTGGACCGAAAACATGACACATATGCTACACAAATGACGTTACTCATCCTCGAATTTCAAACTTAATCTGAACCCAAAATAGCACTACCCAGCTTAGCAAAAATAGGAATTGGATCAAGATAGTCATGAATACAATCAATCAAAACCATATTCAATAAATAGATAAATATAGATCACCATCAACTCAATTAATTTGCACTCAATATTAACTTATACACATCTTCCAGAGCACCAAAAATTCTGGGGACACAACTTCTGGATCACCAACTCATATGTTGACATCAATGACAACCATCAATATCACATTTGCAACAATCTCCCCTTTGTCATTCATGACAACATCCATAAAAAAAAAACACATAACTCTCTTTTCATTGTTAGATCAACATCTCTGCACCTATCTACAATGCATTATATCTTTCCCCCTTTGACATCAAGGACAAAGGTGGGCATAAATCTTCCTATGAAACTCACACCTACTCCCCCTGAGAGGAAGCATCCAAGCATTAGTCTAGCTAAGAATATTCAAGAACGTCACTGGACCAATGTACATCCAAATGTACATGAGTTCAAATTAGGAAGGTGTAATACCCCTAACTTCTATTGGATATACTCAAAAGCATCTTTACACAATGTCTTTGTGAAGATACTTGCAATCTTCACTTTTGTAGGTACATACTCAAGCTTTACTTCATTATCCAACACCTTTTCCCTCAATAAGTAATACCAAATATATATATGCTTTGTTATAGAATATTGTATTGAATTAATAGGAATGTTTATTGCACTAGTGTTATCACACATAATTGAGATGGGTTCATTGAACATTACACCGATATCCTTCAAAGTTTGCTTCATCCAAAGAATCTGTGTGCAACATGGAGATGTTGCAATATATTATGCTTTAGTTGTAGATAAAGACACAAAAATTTTACTTCTTACTTGACCAAGCAACTAACCGGGAGCCAAGAAGGAATTCTCCACCACTTGTACTTTTCCTGTCATCAACATTTTCGGCCCAATTTACATCTATATAAGCTATCAAAGGGAAATCTAAATTTCTGGGATACCACAAGTGAAACTCTTTTGTTCCTTTTAAATATCTAAAAATTCTTTTTACTGCCACAACATGTGATTCTTTTGGTTCTTGATGAAATCTAGTTGCCAAATAAACCGCATACACGATATCCAGTTTGGTAGTAGTCAAATATAACAGTCCTGCAATCATTGATCTGTACTGACTCACATCAGCATTAGGATATTTATCATCTTTTGTTAACTTGCATCCAGGGGTCATAGGTGTACACACTGGTTTGGAATTCTCCAACCCAAACTTCTTCAATAATTCTTTAATATATTTAGACTAAGAAATGAAAATTCCTTTGTCATTTTGATTTACTTGCAAACCAAGAAAGAAATTTAACTCGTCGATCATGGACATCTCAAATTCCTTCTGCATTTCATTAGAAATTTGTTTTGCACATGCCTTCATTCCCTCTAAATATTATGTCATCAAGATAAACTACAATAATTAAGTTTTTACCTGAGTAAGTTTTGAAGTATAAATTATTGTCAGTAAATCCCCTCTAAAAACCTTGATCAATCAAATACTTATCCAGCCTTTTGTACCAAGCTCTAGGATCTTGTTTCAATCCATATGGGGCATTCTTCAATCTACAAACAATGTTCGGATCATCATCAACTTAAATCTTTCTAGTTTTTCAATGTAAACTTCTTCTTTCAGTTCTCCATTAAAAAATATTGACTTCACGTCCATCTGATAGACCTTAACATCCTTAAAAGATGCAAAAGCAAAAAACATTCTGATAACCTCCATCTGAGAAACCAGATCATATGTCTCCCCAAAGCCAATGCCTTCAACTTGTGTGTAACCTTTGCAAACCAACCTTGCTTTATTTCTCACAACTTTTCCATCTTCATCCAACTTTTTCCAGAATACCCATTTTGTTCCAATTACATTATTATCTGTCAATGTGTGAACTAGTTGGTGGCATTATTGTCACTGATGTGAACCAAGTGCCAAGATGATGTCGATACAACAAGTATTGTAGGTTGCAAGTTTTACATTGTTCATTGGATTCATTTATAGTCATCATAATAGATCAGAATAACTATACCAATGTTGGAGTTTCCTGTGTTTTGTCATATCAGAGTAGCTATGCTGACAAGGAGACTGAGGAGGTGTATCAGAATAGCTACCAAGGGCGGAATAGAAAATTTCCACTATGCCGATAGAGGAAAATGAAGAGTTGACCTTTTGGTTGTGATTCTGGAATAACCTATTTTGATTGAGTTTGTCACCGTGTAGTTTGTTCATGAGGATAACATATGTCGATAATGAGAGATTGACAGTATGACATCAGTATAACTTGTTCTATCATTTTGGCATGTTTTCTCTATGCCAATAGTTATGACTATTTTGATGAATGGTCGTTTGGATTGAAGTCTTCAGTTCGGGATAGCTTATGCTGATAAGGTGTCTCATCAAGGAGAATGTGGTTCGATATAGCTTATGGTGCAAAGTAAAATCAAAGGGGAGTTTCTCATCGGAGTAACCTATGCCAATAAAGGGAGGTTGATTGCGTGTCATCAGAATGACATACTTTCAATTTAACATGATTTTCCTATACCGATAGTTATGGCTATTATGATATGTGGTCATTTGGCTTGGAGACTCTTCATTTGGAATAGCCTATGGTGACAAGTGAAATAAAAGGTGATATTTTCATCGAAATAACTCATGTCGATGAGGGATCAAAAGCATAAAGTGGTCATCGGGATAGGTTGTGAAGGCGGAGTTGAGGAAAGATGGCATCCTGATAGTTAATGCTATACTGATGAAGCTTTGAGAATCTGATTTCAGGATTGCTATAGTGATGAACATGTTTGCAGACTGCATAACACAAAAGTTATCCACAACATGAAGTTCGACCGATCTGTGCAACCTAATAGTCCATATGGATCTTGACTGACCTTGACCATCTAAACTGGATGAAGAATATGAGGACATGCAGCTCCTTGGTGGATAGAACAAATCAGATCAGTTGTAGTCGGTGAAAATGGATCATATAGTCGTCATATCTATCTGGGTAGATTGATAAGAGGATAGTAATCTCATTAATGGTGAACCTTTGGTAGTCTGTTGATGAACTCAAGATGCTTGACAGAGAGGATCAAATTTGGAGTATAGATAAAGGTTGCTAAAAATAGAAACCCAGTGACAGAAATTGAATCGAACATAACCCCAAAGGGCAGAAAACAGAGTAGGGTCAGTCGATTCAGAAGATCAAATCCAATCTACTATAGACTGTATTCAAGAAGGGTAGATTCAGATTACTAAGTTTAGTAATCTATGTATTGATCGACCTAAAGATAGATGAAAAACATTTAATGTATGCAGCTAGTCTGAAATAATTTTGTAGATAGAGAATAAGATCTTGTTGAAAAAGAGAGTTGACAGTAAGCAAAGCAATCTGATATGATTTGATGGGAGTAGATGAGAAAGAGATATTTTGTGAAACTAAAGACATCAGATTGAAGTTGATTGTGTGAGAGATGTTATGTGCTGAAGTGAAGTGCATTGTTGAAAAGCATAGACAAAAAGAGTTAGAGTGTGAGCAGTTGTAGAAATAGAGTAGTGAGGGTTGTTGTAGCAATGGAAGATTGAGGATAGACAGTAGTCTGAGATAGGTGAATTTGAGGTAGAGTAAAGAAGACAAAAGAGTATAGAATGATAGTTCTGATACTTAATATAAGTACAGATCCAATAGCCAACAAGATGAGAAGGGGGGGAGGGGAATCATACAAACTTAATCATCCATAAAAACATCAGATTCAACCTCGGTAACATATATTTCAGTAATATAACCAAAATTGTTAAACATGCAAACTCAAAAGCATATAAGCATCATAACCTCATAACACCAGATTTAACATGGAAACCCAAATAGGGAAAAACCACTATGGGATTTCAGACCCACTAAGAAATATACTCTTCTAGAGTATGCTGGGTTAAAAGAAAATCCTGTTAAAGATTACAAACACATTGCTAGATGTGACCCGGTTAAGGGATTTCCCTCAGATCTGTTAGGATCTTCACCTTGTTAGAAGTGACCTTGTTAAAGGACTTCAAACACTCAATCAGAATGTCACCTTGCTAGAGGGTTTTACAAATAAGACTGTTAAGTCCACTTGGTTAAGAGATTTTATGTCACTTTCACAAAATAACAGTAATAAAATCTATCTGCAACTTCACATCTAAAATGCTAAAACAAATTCCTATTTGTTCAATACAATCTAGACATAGAACTAATCTTGTCTATTTGTTGGGCTTCTATACTTTGTTATTCTAACAGGTCTTCAAGCTTCTGTGCTTGGTAATCACTATGTAGCATCCCTGTGCATACACTTGCCCGCATACATTGTTTATCAATAGTTTCCTATTTATAAACAATTAGGTAACTGCTTAATCTCCTTGATCACATTTTCCATGATCAATCATAGCCATCAGATCTTCAATCTTGTCCAAGTTCAATGCATCTTTCGATTTGAAAACGTTTTACCCTCCCTTGGAACTTGCATACATTTCTTGGAACTTATGCTAGGGTATTGCAGTTCAATCTGAGCTGAAGATCTTCATACCGACTTTCACGGTTCACTAATCATTTAATCAGTTCCAGCTCATCAGCTTCTTTCATTAAATATCACATGTAAACATTTAATGCATTCTGTTATAGCTCGGTTACAACTTGGTAACAACTCAATGAATACTAAACTTCACTCGGTAGACATTCCACCTTCATTAACCGATAGCGATAACCTTAGGGTTTATTGACTAGGTTCTTTAGGGTTTACCGACTAGGTTCTTTGCTTGATAACATAGTATAGTATTAACCTTTACAATTTACAACATATGTATGATGTTAAAACAATCTAAAACATCATGATCTCATCATTGTCTGACTCAGTATTAGTTGTCTATTGAATACCTTATTCATCCCCATATTCATCATATCCTTTCCTGTGTCTTTTACCGACATCTTTATAATCTTTAAATCATACTTCTCAAGATATGGCAACATCATACTAAATTAGAAAATTAATTTCTTGACATCAATGACAAAATAATAATATCAAGACAGTAAACATCCTTAATCAGTTATATCCATAATCATCAACAACCTTCTCAATATCCTTATGAAATGCCAACAATGTTTCATTGTCTGTTATAATGCTATATTGCCAACAATCTCCCCCTTTGGCATTGATGGATAAACCAATTGATTTTACCTTAAAAAAAAATGTTGAAATGCTCTCCCCCATACATTAGACTTCACCTGTTTCTTCAGTTTTCTTTCCAATCTCCAATCTTCTCTTAGTCTTCTCCCCTTTATAGTAGTCTTCTCCCCCTTTGACAACAATGCCAAAAAGTAAAGAACTTAAAGCATAATTTCTTTCTATATGAAGTGATTTCCTGCTGTTGTGTATCAACTGAGTCTCGGTCATAGCATTTTGTCTTCAATTCCTGTTCCCTGTATTATTTCCTGTAATAATTCCTGTACACCTTTAGAAAACATCCTAAAGTATGTAAATCAACATCAACTCCCAAAAGATATTCGATAGAGTCATCGGATTGATGCTTTCACAGAACTCGGTCAGTGAGTAGAAGATAGGCGTAGGACCCCTAACTTACTTTTGAGATATTCAAAAGTGTCCCTTGGTAGTGGCTTGGTGAAGATATCTGCTATTTGTTCTTTTGTGCTAACATACTCCAACACCACTTTCTTCTCTTGAGCTTCTTCTCTAAGATAATGATATTTGATAGATATGTGCTTTGTCTTAGAGTGCATAACAGAATTCTTTGAAATATTAATGGCACTAGTATTGTCACAGAATATAGTTACCGGCTCAGTAACTTTCTCATTTATACCTTCCAACAGTTGTTTGATCCATGCAATGTTGGTACAATTCAATGCTGCAGCAACGTATTCAACTTCTGCTGTTGACTGTGAAACACATCCTTGTTTCTTGCTAAGCCAACTCACTAGTCTTTCTCCTAAAAAGAAAGCTCCTCCACTTGTGCTTTTTCTGTCATCAATGTTGCCTGCCCAATCAGCATCAGTATAAACTTTTAAATCAAAATCATTTCCTTTCTGATATACTAAGCCATAATCATCTATGCCTTTCAAGTATCTAAAGATTCTTTTGATTGTTGTCATGTGTGTTTCCTTAGGATCTGCAGAGAATCTTGCAACTATACCTACTGCATGTGCTATGTCTGGTCTGTTGTGAACAACATATTGTAGCTTTCTAATCATGGATCGGTAAAGTGTCTCATCAATAGATGCAGATTCATCATTCTTTGACAATTTACAGTTGGTAATCATCTGTGCCTTTCAAGTATCTAAAAATTCTTTTGATTGTTGTCATGTGTGTTTCCTTAGGATCTGCAGAGAATCTTGCAACTATACCTACTGCATGTGCTATGTCTGGTCTGTTGTGAACAACATATTGTAGCTTTCTAATCATGGATCGGTAAAGTGTCTCATCAATAGATGCAGATTCATCATTCTTTGACAATTTACAGTTGGTAGTCATAGGAGTACTTACTAGTTTTGAATCCTCCATTCCAAATTTCTTCAAGATTTCCTTTATGTACTTGGATTGAGTAATGAAAATCTCATTTGTCATTTGCAGTATCGATAAACTTATAAAATATTTTATCTCCCCGATTAATGACATCTCAAATTCTTTGCTCATTTCATTTCCAAAGTTTTCGCATAGAGAGTCATTGCCACAAAATATAATATCATCAACAAATATGGCTGAGATCAGTATTCCATTTTCATCATTCTTCATGTACATGTTGTTGTTCTCACTTGTCCTTATAAAACCAATCTTAATCAAATAAGAGTGCAATCTTTTATACCATGCTCTAGGTGCTTGTTTCAAACCATATAAAGCTTTGTTCAATTTACATACCCGATCTTTATTATTGTCTTCAACAAATCCTTCAGGTTGTTCAATAAAAACTTCTTCTTCTAATATTCCATTCAGAAATGCAGATTTGACATCCATTTGATATACCTTGAAGTTTTTGAAAGCAACATAGGCCAACAATATTCTTACTCCTTCAAGTCTAGCAATAGGTGCAAAAGTTTCACCATAATCAATTCCTTCTTCTTGAGCATAACCTTTGCAAACTAGTCTTGCCTTGTTTCGAATTACCTCTCCTTTTTCATTTAGCTTGTTTCTGAAAATCCACTTTGTACCAATTACATTTTTGTCCTTTGGTCTTGGGATTAGTGTCCATGTGTCATTCTTCTTTATTTGATCAATCTCTTCTGTCATAGCATTTATCCAATCTTCACTGTTAAATACCTCTTTCACTATTCTCGGTTCAAATTCAGATATCAAACATGTGTTTTGTCTCAGTTTGTTCCTTGTCATCACTGGATCATCCTTATCTCCTATAATCTAACTTGGTGCATGATGTCTTTTGACATACTTGGCTAATACAGGCTCGGTAGGCTCTGTATGATCTTCTTCATCACTCGATAACTGGATATTCTCTTCATTTTCTTCAACAGTCTTCTCAGTAAGACTTCTCGGTTGAACATAAACAAATTCATCATAGTCTTCTAGTTCCTTGGAATTTCCTTCATCATTTCTTTCTGCAAATTCATCAATTTTCACATTTGCACTTTCTACTATTTTGTTAGATGATTTGATCAGACATTTAAATGCTTTGCTTCTAGAAGAATAACCTAGAAATGTTCCTTCTTCACTTTTCTGATCAAACTTGCCATTTCTATCATCTTTATGAACATAGCATCTACTTCCAATGATTTTAAAATAACTTACATTAGGTTTCTTGTCATACCAGATTTCATATGGTGTCTTCAAAGTACCTTTCTTCAATTGAACTCGGTTCAAGGTGTAAATTGTTGTGCTTATTGTTTCTCTCCAAAATGTTTGTGACACCTTCTTTTCAATCATCAGGTGTTCTAGCACAATCCACAATAGATCTGTTTCTTCTTTTAGCTATTCCATTCTGCTATGGAGTTCTCGGTGCAGAGACTTGTCTTTTAATACCATGATCATTGCAAAATAAATTGAACTCATCAGATGTGAACTCTCCTCCTCTATCTGATCTAAGACATTTTAGTTGTCTTCCTATTTCATTTTCAACTCTTGCCTTGTACCATTTAAACATTTGAAAAGCTTCTGATTTTTCTTTTAGAAACATTACTAACATCATCCTTGAATAGTCATCCACAAATAATATGAAATATTTATCACCATAATAACTTTGAACTTTCATAGGACCACAAAGATCAGTGTGCACTAGATCTAAAATTCCCTTGGAAGTTTAAGACTTACTTGTAAAGCTTGATCTTGTCATCTTACCCATCTGGCATCCTCGACACATAGCATTCTCAGGTTTTTCAAGACTCGGTAGACCTCTTACTCGGTGCTTCTTACTTATTTTGATCAGATTATCAAAATTTACATGACAAAATCTTTTATGCCATAACCAGGTATTATCAATCTTTGCATGCAAACACTTATTCTGAGTTGAGTCAAGGTGAAATGTGTTACCTTTTGTTTGTGTCCTGGTAGCAGCTAACTTTCCATTCTTGTCATGAACTTTGACAGTTCCCTTCTGAAATTCTATTCGGTAACCTGTGTTGTTTAGTTGTGCTACACTCAACAAATTGTATTTCAAACCTTCAACCCAATAAACATCATTGCATCTTGCATTATCAAGAAGTGTTATAGATCATTTACCTTTCACTGGATATGGTGCATCATTACCAAATCTGACGTAGCCTCCATCATAATCTTCTAATTTAACAAACTTGTGTTTATCTCCCGTCATATGATGTGAGCATCCACTATCTATAATCCAAGAATCATTAGTGTTTATGTGAGATATTAGGGATTTTTCTTCATACCTTTCTTCATCTAATCCATCTTTGATAGCCACATAAACTACTTCCTCTGTATCAGTCTCATCTAATTTATCATCATTGGATTCTTCATCAGCTATTAAGCATGTCTTTCTATCTCTTCTTCTGAAGTCTCGGTGTCCTCTGTAATGATTATCTTTCTATCTGTCATCTCGGTAATCTCTCTTTTTATTAAAATCTTTGTTAGAACAATTAGCAGCCATATGTCCTATCTTATCACAATTGAAACATTTCAAAGGTAGCTTTCCTTTATACTTACCTTTGCCTCTCAGTAACCTTTTGGCTAATAGTGCTTCAAACTCTTCTTGCTTTCTGATTTCCTCATACAGTTTGTGTACTGCCTCCATGTTCTTATGAAATCTTTCACTTGCTCCACTATGATCTCCTTCAGAGTACTTATACTTTCTTTCATTGTAATCATTAGATTCATCAAGATGAAAAGAATTAAATGCAGATTCAACTTTATTTACTGAAGATCCACAATTATCAAAGTTACTCAATTCAAATGCATGTAGCTTACCAATAGTAGCATCTAAAGAAACTGGCATATTAGGTACAAACCTCAATTCATTGATTGTAGAGACTCGGATTACATAAGCTAGTAGAAGGGTTCTTAACAACTTACTTGTTATATCCTTTTCTTCAATAGTTCCACCTGCTCCTTTGATTTGATTGACAATCTCCTTTAGTCTTGTATTGTACTGAGTATTGTGGTTCAATCTAAGCTGTAGATCTTCATGCCGACTTTCCATTGCCTTAGATTCGTTAACAAACTCATTCACGGCTCACCAATCATTTAATTAGTTCCAGCTCATCAGCTTCTTTCATTAAATATCGCATGTAAACATTTAATGCATTCTGTTATAGCTCAGTTACAACTCAGTAACAACTCGGTGAATACTAAACTTCACTCAATAGACATTCCGCCTTTATTAATCGATAGTGATAACCTTAGGGTTTACCGTCTAGGTTCTTTGCTTGATAACATAGTATAGTATTAACCTTTACAATTTACAACATATGTATGATGTTAAAACAATCTAAAACATCGTGATCTCATCATTGTCTGACTCGGTATTAGTTGCCCATTGAATACCTTATTCATCCCCATATTCATCATATCCTTTCCTGTGTCTTTTACCGACATCTTTATAATCTTTAAATCATACTTCTCAAGATATGGCAACATCATACTGAATTAGAAAATCAATTTCTTGACATCAATGACAAAATAATAATATCAAGACAGTAAACATCCTTAATCAGTTATATCCATAATCATCAACAACCTTCTCAATATCCTTATGAAATGCCAACAATGTTTCATTGTCTGTTATAATGCTATATTGCCAACATAGAACAAAGAAGAAGAACATAGAACTGTTTTTAGAGAACTGATAGAGTGTAATCCTTAGAAACAACGAGAGCCATTCTCAAGATTTGAGAATTTTATAGTGTTACAAAATTTATTTATAACCCGACTTTATCATTGTAAGCTTGAATCTTATTTTATTTCTCTAAGTGGGTGCTCAAAGAAGGGGTAGGTACTCCTTTGAGTAGGTGCTCATAAAACTAGGGGTTAGTGCTCCTTGAGTTGGTGCTCAGAATATCAGGGGTTGGTACCCTAAAACATATTGTAAATTGTTATTTCCTGTGAGGATGGATTGGAGCAGTAGACTCCAACAACTATTCTCACTGAGGTTTTTGCCACATTGGGTTTTCTTTGTACATCTAGTGTTATGTGATGTGCTCTTGTGTGTGTGTCTATATTTGCATTACATTGTTAGAATTTGCACACTGAACTTAAAGTTTTAAAATACACTGATTCGCCCCCCTTCCCAGTGTACATTTGTGTTCTTCACTAGTTCTCATATCTGATTTTTATCAATCTGATCCAGTTCGTCTCTCATTGTCTTTATCCATTTCTAATCATTGAAAGCTTCTTCTACTGATTTCGGTTCAGTCTCAGATAGTAAACATAACAGAAATTGTTCTTGAGCTGCTTTGCTTCCTGTGATAATTTCTTTATTTTTATCTTCAATAATCTACTGAATGGTTCTTTTGAATATATCTTGGGGTTTTAGATGTAGATACCAGAGAATACTAAGTTCCCATTTCTTTCTCTTCTTCTCTGTTTTCATCTTCCCATTTTCTGTCAACCGGTTCATCAAATTCATATCCTACCAATTTGTCAGAGGCTTTAGAAATGCCTCCATCGACTTTCACATTTTCACTTTCAACAATCTTGTTTGTAACACCAATATTCCTTTCTCCTTGTAGAATATCCTAGGAATATGCCTTCATCTGCTCCGCTATCAAATTTTCCAAGATTATCCTCATCTCTCCGGATATAACACTTTCTTGCAAATTGTTGGTGTAAATAATTATTCATCATGGATATGATTACACCTTACTTAAGTTTACTTAAGAAAGGCATTTCATAGTAGTTTGGGTATGAGACACTTGGGTGTTTGTGCCACATTGGGATAGCGTGTTGGAGAATTTCCACCTTTTATGGTGTTGATCTTGTTACTACTTTATCATATCCACTTATCGTGGAGTGATAATTCCACCTTCAGTGGGTGATCCACCTCATGTGGAATATTTTATTGTTTCTCCTACCTACCACACATATTTCCTACCTACCCTTGTTTCTTATTGGGCCACATGTCATGTTTGTGTTCTCACATATCCATCTTGCCTTGCCTATATATGCAGGCTCATATTAATTGTATGTAAGAACTATTAATCTTTTGATCATCTATCTATTGATGAGAATACAATTTATTCTTGTCCTATATTTTTTCTCTCTATTTGTACATGTCATTGAGCTCTTGATCTTGGCAAAATCTCACATGGTATCAGAGCCATTAAAGCATCATTGATTCATCCTTGAGAGGCATTATTGCAGTGTCAAGAGGCAGATATGAGAAGTAGCATCTTTTGGAGGCATCCTAGACCAGATCCGACCTCGCCATTGCATCCGGGTGGTCATTTCGATGAATTTTGAGTGTAAATTTACCTATATTGGGTGAAAGTGAAATTTGGGGCTTGGAGAAAATTTTTGCCCAATTTTGCCCAATTTGTATTATTGGGGGGGACCCTTGTCCCGTCCCTTTGTACTTGATATGCATGTCTGCAGGTTTCTCTAGGCTCTGCGTGATCTGCCATGATCTTCCCACTGACCCTTCCTTCGTCGGCCATTGTACCCTCCTCCACCGGCACTGGACAGCTACTCCCACTAGCGACCGTAGCTACTCTGGGTGATCACTGACTCCACTACCCCTGTTCGGTCCTCTCGCCACTTGCCTGCTGTGTCGTGTCGATCGCTTGACATCCTCTATTCGGCGTCTTGCATCCCGACGAATTCTTGCCAGCCTCCTTCCCGCTCTAATGAGAGCTTTCTGCTCCGGCAACTACTCCTAGCTTCATTAGCAACTGTCATGATCCTCCATGGCCCTCATTGCCACCTTGGTCGTAAGTTTGCACCACCGCCAGAAGCCTCCTTGTCGGCGACCTCTTCTCCCGGGCGCCTCAATGTTGACGTTGACCTTTGGGCTGCCATGTCGACACTGTCAGTGTAGTCACCGGGCCAAGCCATCTACCACGTTACCTGCCACGTGTACCTTGCCATGTCATTCCATACGATAGTAGACCAGACCATATGGACACATAAGAAATTTTAGCTAATCGGATTCTGCCACGTGTCAGTCCATACTATACGGACACCTAGTCAGCAGGGAGGTGAAGTTTTCACGACGGCTAGACGACCATTAAAATTAACCTCGTGTTTTGCTGATGTCATCATTTTTTTTGAAAATTTGGCAGGCCCCCTCCGTTGAGCTTTTTGATTTTGCAGTTCAATTTCAAATGACAATATCTTGCTCATTTTTTCTCCTTTTTGTTAGAATAACCAGTGGATAACTGAGAGGGGGGGGTGAATCAATTGTCAATAGATTATATTAATCTACCACTTTATAACCTTTAACCGGAGCACATAAACATTGAATATCGGAATAGGAAAAATAGATACTGGTAACCAATAAAACTTAAGAATGAAACAAAGAATTAACACAATGCAACCATACCACATAACACCATGATTTGTACATAGAAAACCCGGTAAAGGGAAAAACCACGATGGGAAGCCTACCCATAATCAGATAATACTTCTGCTGAAAGTATGTGATACAATATGGGGCCTGGACATGCAGGAAGACACATTGCCTAGAGCATACTGCTCTTTACAAAGGAGTCTCACTGACTACAAAGAGGTTATAACCACTTCAATATAATTGGACAACAATCTAGAAGAATGAACTTCCAATGATAGCATCTACTATGCCTGATTACAGTCCTAGTTAAGCTCAATACCGAAGGCCTTTGACCTCTTACATAAACCCAATTCGATCACCTATGATCGACCAAATCTCCTTTGCATATGATCTTTTCGTTATTCACACATTCTATTCCATGACATGATTTACAAAAATATCTTACATCAATTTATACAAACCCTAAGGCCTAAACCAATTAGGTTGGCCACCTATAAGATATTACAATAAGATCATACATATATCCACATTGCAATGATATGTCATGTCCGCTTAAGAATATAACAACATTAACCAATCCATAAATCATCCTGGTAACGTGTAGAGAACACGTAACATGATAACGGTCCATATAGATTCACCACACCAAAGCGATGTCTCCAATTAGTCAAGGTACGAACAAAGATCACCTTTTGCATCTTGAATTCCATCTAGAAGCCGCACCAACACCACTTATGCATCCTGTCAAAGATTCTCAGTAAAAGTTGTGACGGTAAAACCTTAAACCCTTACCGGTATAGGCTTACTAGAATGTATGATAGCATCTGATCACCAAGTCAATACCAACTGACCAAAACATACTCTAGAAACATCAAACCAAACATATTCCATTGATCCAAACATGTCGGTAGTATCCATCTGATAGTCCCTTATGTCGGTAACACTAGTTCTTCTATCGGTAAAAAAAACCTATCTGTCGGTAACCAATCATAACAGGTAGTGTTGACATCAATGACAACATATCAATGCAACACATAATCAATTCCTTCATATTGCCAACAATATCCCCCTTTGGCATTGATGGCAACACTAGATGTGAAAAAGAAAACATCTAAGTGCCAAGAAATGCCAAAAATTTATCATAAAAGATATAACAATGAAAAAATGAAAAATCCCAGCAACTCCCCCTGAGGAGTGCATTCCAATCTAAAACTGATCTGAATCTCTCCCACATGACATATTATGACATTATTTTTCGCATATAACTCTCCCTCTTTGACATCAATGCCAAAGATATGACATAGATATCAAAATCATGTGAATCTCAAAGCTGACTACTCCCCTGAGTAGTAGCACCACTACATCAATCCGAAGCAAAGGATAAAGCCGATGATGCATACTGAACTGATGCTCTGCTCCATCAATTAAGTTTCTAATGGAGGGGTAGATACCCCTAACCTGTCTCTCAGATATTCAAATGATTCCTTAGATGGTGGTTTATTGAATATATCTGCAATCTGCTCTTTAGTGTTCACATAAACCAATTTGACTTCCTTTTCTTCCACCTTTTCCTTCAGAAAGTTATATTTTATTGAAATGTGCTTAGCCTTAGAGTGAAATACCAGATTTTTAGATATGTCCATAGCTGTAGAGTTATCACAATAGATAACTACCAGTTCACTTCAATTCACCTTGATATCCTTCAACATTTGCTTCATCCACAAGACTTGAGTGCAATTAGTTGTTGTTGCAACATATTTAGCTTCTGCAGTAGATAAAGAAATGCATGACTATTTTTTTCTGATCCATGAAACCAATTTCTTTCCAAGAAAGAAAGCTCCACCATAAGTGTTCTTCCTGACATGTCATCAGTATCTTCTGCCCAATCTGCATATGTATATGCACATAAAGTGAACTTATCATGTCTAGAATACCATAAGTCATATTCTATTGTTCCTTGCAAATACCGGAATATCCTCTTTGCTACACATTCATGATTTTCTTTAGGATTCCTTTGATATCTTGAAACAATACTTACTACATTCATAATATCCAGTTTAGTCTGATTTAGATATAATAAGCCACCAATCATAGACTTATACCTTGTCGAATATACTGGTGCAGATGTGTCTCTGATAGATATTTTCTCACTTGTCACCATAGGAGTACTTACCAGTTTGGAATTATCCATACCAAACTTCTTCAACAATTCCCTTAGATACTTAGTTTGACAAATAAAAATGCCTTTGTCAATTTGAGTAATCTGCAAACCTAAGAAAAATCTCATCTCACCAATCATATACATTTCAAATTCATTCTTCATATTATTAGAGAATTCCATGCACAATTTATCTTCACCTCCAAAAATGATATCATCAACAAATACTTCAATAATCAGAATATCATCATCAGTGATCTTGTAATATGAATTATTGTCAGCACTGCCTTTAGTAAAACCAAGCTTCAAAAGCTATTTATCCAACCTTGCATACCAAGCTCTATGAGCTTGTTTCAATCCATATAATGCTCTCCTTTACCTACAAACCATATCTTTGTCATCTGTCAGTGAAAATCCATCAGGGTGCTCAATGTATACTTCTTCCTCAAGTTCACCATTCAAAAATGCACATTTAACATCCATTTGATAGACCTTATAGTTCTTGTATGCTGCATAGGCAAGAAATAGTCTAACAACTTCAATTCTAGCTATTGGTGCAAATGTCTCACCATAATCAATTCCTTCCATTTGATAATATCCTTTACAAACCAGTCTAGCCTTGTTTCTTACAACTTGACCATCCTCATTTAATTTATTTCTAAAAATCCATTTAGTTCCAATAACATTCTTATTTTTAGGTCGGGAAACTAAAGTCCAAGTCTTATTCTTCTCTATCTGATCTAATTCATCTTCCATAGCTTTTAACCAATGTTTATCTTTACAAGCTTCAATAACAAATGTCGCTTCAATTTGAGAAATAAGACATACCTCTTCATTTGTTAGTCTTCTTCTTGTCATAACTCACTTGTTCCTATCTCCAATGATTTAATCTTCAAAATGATTTAATCTTACATACCTTGGTGTCTTCTAAACTTCAGGTTCATTATTCTGATCATCAATCACAGTTGAATTTTTTGATTGTATTGGTGTAACTATCTTAGTGTCTTATACCGGTTATGATCACTTCCACTATCGGTTCTCTGTCATATGATATAGATTGATCTCTATATTGCTCATCCACATTCACATTTGTGCTCTCCACAATTTTTTGCAATCTTTTATTATAACATCTATATGCTTTGCTCTGAATTGAATATCCAAAAAATGTCCCTTCATCACATCTAGGATCAAACTTCCCAATTGAATCATCCCTTTTGATATAACATTTACTTCCAAAAATTCTAAAATATTTAAGAGTAGGTGTATGTCCAAACCATAATTCATAAGGAGTCTTACTGGTTTCACCTGTGATATGAACTTTGTTGAATGTGTAGATTGTTGTACTCGCTGCTTCTCTCCAGTAGATATGAGGAAATTTGGATTCCATCATCATGGTTCTTGCTGCATCCAAAATGGTTCTATTCTTCATTTCCACTACTTCATTCTGCTAAGGAGTCTGAGGTGCAGATAATTGTCTTCTTATTCCATTTGTCTCACAATAACTGTTAAATTCATGAGAAGTGAACTCACCATCTTGATCTGATCTTAGACATTTGATTTTCAATCTAGTTTCTATTTCCACCTTTGCTTTAAAGTTCTTAAATTTCTCAAAAGCTTCAGACTTTTCCCTTAGAAAAGTCACCCACATCATTCTAAAATAATCATCAATTATTAGCATGAAGTACCTATCACCTTGAAAACTTCAAGTCCTTGTTGGACCACATAAGTCGGTGTGAATCAAATCAAGCACATCATTAGATTTATCATGTATACTCTTAAAAGAAGTTCTAACTTGCTTTCCCAATTGACATTCCTTACATACAAGATTATGAGGCTTTATAATCTTAAGTATATCTCTAATTGCCTTTGTTGAACTGATCTTGACAATACAATCAAAATTAACATGACACAACCTCTTATGCCATAACCAACTCTCATCAATAT
Source organism: Cryptomeria japonica (assembly GCF_030272615.1). Taxonomy (NCBI): domain Eukaryota; kingdom Viridiplantae; phylum Streptophyta; class Pinopsida; order Cupressales; family Cupressaceae; genus Cryptomeria; species Cryptomeria japonica. Next base: position 120,021,577 of record NC_081414.1, on the reverse strand, counting down.
GAGTAATCAAACATGTCTTATCACCAATGTTGAAGTGAAAGATATTACCTCCAGTCTGAGTACCAGTTGCAATCTCCAAACCAGTTCTATTAATGATTTTTCATTTTCTATCTTTGAGCTGAAGTTGGAATCACTTATCCACAAATTGACCAACACTTAAAAGATTATGCTTTAAACCTTCTACATAATAAATAGTATCAATATTATTCTTACCATCTAGAGAAATAATACCTCTACCTTTCATCACACATGCTTTGTCATCCCCAAATCTGACTTGACCTCCATTGTATTCTTTCAAGGACAAAAAATTTATTTTATCTCCAGTCATATGATTTGAGCATCCACTATCAATTACCCATTCATCCTTGTCTTCAACTTTTGCTACCAGGGTCTTTTCTTCATTCTTGATAACCGGTTCTAGTTCATCTTCCTTTAAAGCATAGAACACCCATTCCTTTCCATTGTCAGATCCACTAGCAGAGTCTCTTGTCAGTTCATCCTCTGAGTCATCACTTACTCCTTCCTCATCTGCTATGTAGCATAATTTGTTTTTCTTGAATCTATATTTGTTCTGATTAGGCTTAAATGATTTCTTAACTCTTTCTTCAAATCTTGCATTCCTTTCAGGACATCTAGATGCAAAATGACCAATCTTATTACATGAAAAACATTTAAAAGGTGCTTTTCCTTCATACTTACTTCCAATCGGTCCTTTAGGTACTCTTCTAGCAAATAAGGCTTCAAGTTGCTCAAATTATTCATCCCCTTTCCTCATATCTTCCAATTCTTTTGCATATAGGGCTTTCCAATCACTTTTGTTGGTAGATGATGATGCATGAAAAGAAGGTTCAGACTTTGCAACTCTAGAGGGTCCAAGTTCTTCAAGCTCAAAAGAAGATAATTTTTCAATCAGAATGTCTTTGTTAACTAAAGTGTTTGCCATTGTTCTCAATTCATTAATTGCAGTAGCCTTCATCTTGTAAGCCAGTGGTAGGGCTCTCAGAACTTTAGAAACTATTTCATCTTCACTTAGAGATCCTCCACAATATTGAATTCCCATGACAATATCATTTACTCTTTCCATAAATGTATCAATTCTTTTCTTATCTTCCATCTTCAAGTTCTCATATCTTACTCGGTAACCATCAAGTTTAGCAATTTTGACAGTAGGGTCACCTTCATTCAGAGTTTACAATTTATCCCACATAATCTTTGCAGATTATTTATCAGTCAATCCCATGATTTACTGATCAGTGAGTGCACATAAGAGGGCCTCTCTTGCTCTGCAATCATTTTCAATATTTTTGTCCAAGTCTGTAGGAACGGGATTGCCAGATGTCGGATCATAAGGTGTATATCCTTTCTCGGTGATCTCCCAAATATCCTTGCCAAGACATCTAAGATGAGTCTCCATTCAGATTCTCCATATCCCATAGTTTGTTCCATCAAGCTTAGGGATTTCCCTTCTGAAAATAGCTGCCTATGGATTTGAAGTATTAGTTGCCATAGGATCTACCTCAAGCGGTTAAGCTTCTGCAAAAGAGGACCAAAGCTCTGATACCAATTGTTAGAATAACTGGTAGACAACTGAGAGGGGAGGTGAATCAATTGTCAATAGATTATATTAATCAAACCACTTTATAAACTTTAACGAAGCACATAAACATTGAATACTGGAATAATAGAAACAGATATCGGTAAGCAATAAAACTTAAGAATGAAACAAAGAATTAACACAATGCAACCATACGACATAACACCATGATTTGTATGTGAAAAACCCAGTAAAGGGAAAAACCATGGTGGGAAGCCTACCCACAATCAGATAATACTTCTACAGAAAGTATGTGATACAATAAAGGGTCTGCACATGCAGGAAGACACACTGCCTAGAGTGTAATGCTCATTACAAAGGAGTCTCACTGACTACAAAGAGGTTATAACCACCTCAATATAATTGGACAACAATCCAGAAGAATGAACTGCTAATGATAGCATCTACCATGCCTGATTACAGTCCCAGTTAAGCTCAATACCCAAGGCCTTTGACCTGTTACATAAACCCAATTTGATCACCTATGATCGACCAAATCTACTTCGCATATGATCTTTTTGTTATTTGCACATTCTATTCCATGACATGATCTACAAAGAGATCTTACATCAATTTATACAAACCCTAAGGCCTAAACCAATTAGGTCGGCCACCTAAAAGATATTACAATAAGATCATGCATATATCTACATTATAATGATATGCCATGTTGTCTTAAGACCATAACAACATTAACCAATCTATAAATCATCTCAATAACATGTAGAGAACACGTAACATGATATTGGTCCATAACCTAGACCCAAATAGATTCACCATGCCAAAGCGATGTCTCCAATTAGTTGAGGCACGAACAAAGATCACCTTCTACATCTTGAATTCCATCTAGAAGTCACACCAACACCACTTATGCATCCTATCAAAGATTCTCAGTAAAAGCTCTGCCAGTAAAACCTTAAACCCTTACTGTTATAGGCTTACTAGAATGTATGATAACATCCGATCACCAAGTCAATACCAGCTAACCAAAACATACTCTAGAAACATCAAACCAAACATATTCCATTGATCCAAACATGTCGGTAGTATCCAATTGATAGTCCCTTTTGCCGGTAACCAAAACCCGTCTGTCGAAAACTAATCATAACAACTAGTGTTGACATCAATGACATAATATCAATGCAACACATAATCAATTCCTTCATATTGCCAACTCTTTTTTGGTGCAATGTTTTTTGAAATGGGCTATAATTTCGTGTACTTTCTCGTGCTAGAATTATTTTCTAATTTTGATGGACAGGTTTTTCAGAAATCTCAGTTTTTTGCGACTGTACCTATCTAATCCCCTTTTCTACAACTTCCAGGACTCCATTTGGGCTCATACGAACTCCTTTTTAGGTGTCATTTTTTTTTAAAGTGCATAATTTTTTGTCTACTCTCATAATATGCTATCATTTTGCAGTGATTTTGGGTATAAATTGTACTTTCAGCATATGGTCTTTTTTGGCCAATTGGGCACTTGTATTGCATAGATCTATCTTGTTGGTCTTTTGCATTATAGTTCTCAGCCTATTGGAGCAGTTGTAAAACAAAATTAGAAGTCCACCTTGCCATTGTTTGCAAGTTTCCTATTGTACACGCACTACATATAAAGTGCCAAAATCATCATTTTTTTTTATTTTTTTTTTGTGGGGGGGGGGGGGGGTACTTTGATTGATTGAATTTGGGTGGGGGGGAGGGGGGGGTGTCTCTTGTGTTCCTTCCTTTTTTTTTCAATGAGTTCTTTAAAGTTTCCTCTCTTAACTCCTCATAATTATGCTACTTGGAAAATTTATGCATGGAGTAAACTTATGGAAAAAAGACTAACTCATTATATCGATGGAACTATTGTTGCTCTCGCTGATCCTAAGGTTGATCTTGTTGGTCACTTGGATTGACTCACTAAATATATCATGGCAATTGGTACCTTAAGAAAGTATGTATCAAAGGATCTCATTTTTAATATCGATAAATGTACTCTAATTAAGGATGCTTGGTAAAAGTTTGAAGACTTGTATGGTCAAGTTGATGAGATTAGGGGATATCAAATTGATAGTGATCTCACCATATTAGATCCCAAGAAATTTGATACTATACAAGATTATGTCATGAAGAAAAAAGAGTTGAGGGCACAACTCAAGGATTGTGGCATTGATAAGAAGAATACTCAATTGATCTTCAATTTGATGGGAAAAATTCCACAAGAATATGTAGCATTTGTTACTAGTTTCCAAACCCATAGGATGACAATGGGTTCTAGCTACACAATGCCTACATTTGATGCTTTTGCTGAAATGTTGATAATGGAATAAATTAAGTTGATAAGCATGGGCATTCTTAAGACTTCTAAGTCTCAAGCATTAGTGGCAAATCAAGGGAACAAGGAAATCAAGGAAAGGACAACTCGAACAAGATGAAATGGCAATCAAATCCTAAGGACAAAGCACCATCTTCTCCACAACAAATAGATTCATCCTCTTCCAAGAGGGACAATTCACCAAAGAGGGAGAGACCTACTTGTGCCTATTGTAAAAACTTTGGTTATGAGGAGCGTCGTTGCCATTCTAAGAAGATTGATGAGCTCACACACAACCTCAAAAAGCATAACATTGATTTTCCTAATGTCTACAAGAAGGATGATTCATCAACTTCCACTTCCTCACAATCAAAAGGAAAAGGGCAAGCATTTTTGGCTTCTACAAGTGGGAAGACTCATTCTTTTGGGACAATTAAAGGAAAAGCTCTTTGTGCTAATACAAGTTATGATTCAAGGAGATGGCTTCTAGATTCAAGGGCTTCTCATCATATGGAATCTTCACAGTCTATGTTCTCTTCATTTGAGCCTTGCACCATACCTCAAATTTTGATGGGCAATCATACATACATGGATGTGATTGGGAAAGGATCTATTGTCATTGGGGATAACTCCTTCAATAATGTGTTGTGTGTACCCCATTTGAGAAATAATCTCCTTTCCATCTATCAAATCACACATGGCCAAACTAAGAGAATTGTGTAGTTCACACCTAAGTCAGTTTTCATTAGACTTGGAGACTAGAGCTATCATTGCGACTAGGGTGGTTGATCAAGCATCTCGGTTATATTCCTTTTTCAAACTTTGTTGATGATGATGATTTCACATATGTTTCTACACATGATGATCACACTTCTTGTGATGATTTAGATTTTGAGGAGAACTTTGGGTACTTGAACTTGGGTATTCTTACATGTGACCCCATTCTTGAGCCTTGTGTTTCATCTCCTCCTATTGATATCACATCACCTATTGCACCTGATCATGCAGATAGGGTGACAGTTTTGCCTTCATGTGATTCACTGCAACAAGATATATCTTGTCTTCCAACTTCATATTCATGGGATAACTACTTGACAGACATTGCAGGCTTGTTTGTGGAATCCTACATTACAGATTTGGGAAACATTGTTGATGATATTCATCTTCTCTTTGATGAAGTTGATCCTTCTTCAACTATTGTGAGGGCACACTCTGACCCTCTTGTTCATTCTCTACATGATCATTCTTTCAAGGTTGACATGATTATGGATTCTTATGTACAACAATTGGAGGAGGTCTCTTTATGCTTAGAGGAGACATGTGAGTCTTTGGGACTTGTTCTACTTTCATCTCCACTAGATCTTGGAGTGCCTTTTTCAGCAGTGTGGAGTAGTTTACCACCTTTGGAGGGGGGTATCTTTCAGCATTTACATGGGGACACTTGAATAGTTTTTCAGAGATTCCTTTCATCATGAGTTTTTTTCATACATCTTCCCTTCATGATTAGGGAGACTTCATGGATACACCTTTGGTTTTGTTTCTTCCTAAGGGGAGGAATGTTGTTCGACATTCATGGAGTAGTTTCTTCATACATCATCGAGCTTCTATTGTTGGTGCATATTCTACATTGAGGGGGGGATTCCTATCTTCTCTTCTTCTCTCATAGGGGGGGGGGGGGAATTTTTCCTCACATGGGGTTCTGTTCCTCACATACCTCTATGAGAGTTCTCTTGTATAGCTATCATCTCTCTTTTGGGGGAGGGTTTTTTCCCATTGGGTTTTTCTCTCTTTCCCTGCTTTGTGAGAGATTTCATTGCATTGGTTTGCATGCATTTTCATTTGTACATGGGTACCTAACATGGCCTAGTAGTTGGGACCCATCTTGCATTGCTTAGTTGTATTGTAGACTTAAGTGCATTCCCCTAAGTTGCACTTAAGGGGGGGTCTTGGTGTAAATAATTATTCATCAAGGATATTATTACACCTTACTTAGGTTTACTCAGAAAATAAATTTCATAGTAGTTTGGGTATGAGACACTTGGGTGTTTGTGCCACATTGGGATAGTGTGTGTAGGATAATTTTCACCTTTTATGGTATTGATCTTGTTACTACTTTATCATATCCATTTATTGTGGAGTGATAATTCCACCTTCATTGGGTGATCCACCTCATGTGGAATATTTTATTGTTTCTCCTACCTACCACACCTATTTCCTACCTACCCCTGTTTCTTATTGAGCCACATGTCATATTTGTGTGCTCACATATCCATATTGCCTTGCCTATATATGCAGGCTCATATTCATTGTATGTAAGAACTATTGATCTTTTGATCATCTATCTATCAATGAGAATACATTTTATTCTTGTCCTATATTTTTTCTCTCTATTTGTACATTTCATTGAGCTCTTGATCTTGGCAAAATATCACACAAATACCCTGATATGTTTCATTGTCAGAGTTTTAAAATGCCATAGTTCATATGATGTGTTTCCATGTCTTTTCCGACATAGAATTATGTTAAGAGTGTAAATTATTGTGTGAATTACATCTCTCCAGTAGACTTCTAGTAGTTATGATCCTTTGATCATTGTCCTGATTGCCTCTTGTATAGTTTGATTCATCCTTTCCACTTCACCATTTTGTTGTGGTGTCCTAGGGAGAGACAATTGTATTCTAATACCATATTTCCCACATAAATTGTTAAACTCATCAGAAATAAATTCTACTCCTCTATCATACCTCAAACACTTAATCTTTCTATCAACTTCATTTTCAACTCTAGCCTTGAATATCTTGAATTTTTCTAATGCTTCTGACTTCTATCTTAAAAATGAAACCCATGACATTCTAGAATAATCATCAATCAACAACATAAAATACTTCTCACCTTGTATACTCCTTATTTTGGTAGGACCGCATAAGTCAGTGTGCACTAAGTCCAATGATCTGGAGGACAATTGTTCCTTTCCTGTGTATTTTCCTTTCATTTTCTTTCCAACTTGACATTCTCTGCAAATATTGTCATCTGGTTTGGTCAACCTTGGTAAATTTCTTATTGCACTTGATGAGATAATGTTTACTAGGTTATCAAATTTGATATGAAACATCCTCCAGTACCAGAGCTAGTTGTCATTGATCTGAGATAACAAATAGTGTCATGTAGCTCCTGTTGGATATTGTTGTTACTAGGATATGTTGTTTTCATTAATGTCAACGTATTCTTGTGTTTTGGTGTTGCAGAGAGTTGTTTGGTGGTCAGGTGATTATAGTGAATTGATCTGGTTGGTTTATCTATTTGGGATTCTAAATCAAATAGAGATATCTAATTCTTTATTGATTCCATGATGCTATGTGGTGATTTGGTCGAGTTATGGAGTCTGGTATAAAGACTATTCTTTTGTTCCGTGATTGGCAAAGTTTGGTATTTGATCCATTGTGCTCCGGTATAATTAGATCTTTGGTTGCGGATTTGGGAGAGTATTTGGCATGTTCATGTGAATCTAAATTTCAGATGGTTCATGATTCGATGCTCCACAAGTTATCTTTCTAGTTTGAATTGTTGCAAATAAGTGTTCTTGAGTGTTAGCGTGTTGATCGATGGAGATTTGAATGAGTAGTGTTGGTGCAGCTATTGTGGATATTTCTAACGTTCTTGTTGGTGTTTCATAATCATGTCCTATTGTTTTTGGTGGTGTGCATTGATCCTTATGTGCATTCTTGAAAAACTTATGGGTCCAGTGATATTTTTTGTGTTATGCGGTATTTTTGGTGGTGTAGCGTGTTGCGGTTGATCTTGGCGAGATTTTTGGTGGTGATGCATGTTCAAAGATTTTATTTAGGTCCATGATATGTTGTCTATGGTATTGTATTGGTCCAATGGTTGATTTATGTATCATGTGATATAATTTTATAATTAAGGGTTGAGGGTTTGGCCGACCTTATAATCAAGGTTGATGATTTGTATAAATAGGTGTTATATTCATGTAATTTGGGTGTCAATGGCGTGTCTGCATTATCAAAGAGTGTTATATGTGCAAACAAACAAATTCATCTTTCAGTGTGATGCATTGAGTAGATATTTTTGTAGGGTAGACAAATGAGCTTATCCAGAACTGTCATCAGGCATTAGCGGATGCTATCTTTGCAATTCTTGTAATCTGGATTGTAATCCGAATATTATTGTAAGATAGTGAACCTTCCCTAAGAATTGGAGCCTTCTAGGTCATTGTATTTTGAGCAGTGAGCTGTAGGTAGTGTGCCTAAATGCATGTGCATTCCCTATTGTAATATTTACACATACTACTATAGAGTATCATCTTATTTTGGGTAGGTTCCCACTGTGGTTTTTCCCTCAACTGGGTTTTCCATGTCAAAAATATTGGTGTTGTGTGTCTTACTATTATTGTCTTTATCTTTATTCTTGTTGGAGTTGATCAAATCTAAGATTATGCTTAAATTAGTTAATCCGGTGAAAACCGATTCACCCCACCCCCCTTCTCAGTTTTCGTTCATTGTTGTTGCCAACAACTCCTAGCAAATACATGTTTCCACCAATCCTTTTCATTGTTGCAATCACAAAACTGGATCCCTTCTGGATCTTACAACCATCATCCTAGAAAATAACATTGTAACCATTTTCTCACATTTATCCAACACTTAGAGATTATGATGCAAACCCTTAACATAGTAAACATTGTCAGTATTATGTTTTCCATCAAAAGAAATAGAACCAATTCCCATAATTTGTGCTGTTTGATCGTCTTCAAACCTAATAGATCCACCATCATACTTTTCAAGTTTTACAAACTTACTTTTATCTCCAGTCATATGATTTGAGAATCCACTATCAATCAACCATTTATTTATATCTCTCCTAGCATGTAAGGCAATAGCAACAGTCTTCAGAACATCAATCTTAGGTACATCATTTTCTACTAAAAATAGACAATCACCATCTTCATAGTTTGATTCATCATATGAAATACCAGCATCATCTTTAATATAGTAGTCTCTCTTATTAAACTTCCCTTTACCTTCTCTAAATTTTTGTCTTGATCCTTTTTTCCAGACATCTAGTAGCTATATGACCAATCTTTCCACATCCAAAACATTTATGAGGTAATATACCTTTGTATTTTTTCGTGCCTTTCTTCAATTTTCTTATAAAATTCGCTTTCATCTAATCTAGGCTTTCATTTTCTGGATCTTCCTCATATGCTTTAAAGGGGGTCTCATATTTAGCTTTGTCTTTTCCAAAGTTCCTTATCTCAAATATGGACAAAGCGTACCATAAAGCTATTCCCTAGTAAAATTCTTTGGATCATAAGTTTCTTCAATAGCAGAGATCTTTTCATTGTTTCTTTCTAGTAGAGACATCATAATCTTCTCAATTATGTCTTCATCTATCAAGGTGTTGTCAAGTTCTCTAATTTCATTTACTGCACTATCCACCTTCTAAAAATAGCTTGCTATATCTTCTCCTTCTTCCATTTTCAAATTCTCATATCCGCACTTACTTGTTAGCTTCTTTGGTAAAATAAATTTGTCATTTCCTTCATAGATATCTCTTAACTTTTCCTAAACCTCATAAGTAGTATTCAATGAGATAACCTTTGTTAATCCAATCTTTGATAAAGCACTAAAGGTAGCATACATCGCTTTTTCATTCTCTTCATAGGCTTGAATCTCATTCCATTTGTTAATTGTACATACTTAGTTTCCAAAGCTTTTCAAGTGTTGTAGCCCAAGGAGATTAGGTAAGCTATCATCTTCACTTTCCAGAAGCTATAGTTAGATCCTTCAAAGATAGGAATGATTAGTTTATGTGCCATCAAATTAATATCTACCTCAAGTGGTTAAGCTCTTCTCCAAAGAACCAAAGCTTCGATGCCAATTGTTAAATATCTGGACAATTGAGGGGGGGGTGAATCAGTTGACAACTTAAACTTTTCTTTCAATACATTTACAGATTCAAAATAACCAATATATATAACATGAAAGCACAAAAAAAAAATCACGCAATGAACACCGGATATGAAGTAGAAAACCCAAGAAGGGAAAAACCACAAAGAATTTTAGTTCTCAAAATATAACACTAGTTAAGGTGATTTTTACAAAAGGTGGATCACTTCCAGAATGTTCACTGTAGGTGGGCTCACTACCTATAGAAAGGCTCATTTCCTAGAAAAAGTCTCACTACCAAAGGAAGAAGAAAGAAAAAGAGAATCCACCATTGTAACACAATCTATAATGCCGAAAGTGTTTCCAATGCCTCTCAGCAACAACACACTTCACATATCTGCAACAATCAGATTTTTCCTTTTTAGTCTCGCACATCTTCCATACCTTCAACATTAAATTCATCCTCTTATATATATTGTCTTTGAGAAACATAATCTTCTAAGTCAGTCAAGACGTAGATTTGAATATAGGTCAACACTAAACATTTTGGTGGTGGGAAGGAATAAGAAGTAGACCATACCACAATACACATCATTGGTCAAATCAATACGTTACATCAATTACAAATTCTACACCCAAAACATGACTCATATGCTACACAAATATGGTTACTCATCCTTGAATTCCATACTTAATCCAGACCCAAAATAGCACTACCCAACTTAGAAAAAATAGGAATGGGACCAAGATATTCATTGTAATGCCCGGCCAGGAAACCCCGAAGGGATTAAGCCATAACACAAGAATAGAGTGCAATAATTTTTTTTTTTAAAAGTTACACCACATAAGATACAACAAGATATCAAAGATTCAAATTACATAGCGGAAGACATCAACTAACACCTAAAGAGTTTCCCAACGAGATTACTTAAATTTCACAATTCACTTAACTCACACAATTAATCCAATAAGATGATTATCTTAATAATGAGATAATTCTTAATCAGGATAATTTCTTTCAAAAGATGGAAATATATAATTCACAAGAGAAGGTTCATCCATTTAGATTTATCTATATCCTTCATTCATATTTTTCATTAAAATAAAAGCCATGTATCTAATATTCTAACACACAAGAATTTCATCATAAACATATGAGATCTTCCATACACACTTAATTTCCTTAATAATGATTGAATATAATCCATTATCCTAAGCTACATTCTTTCATATTCCAATTTACTGCATTCAAGAAAGGACTGCATATAAGCATTTAAAGTTAATTCCATCTTATCCACTTATACATTCTAACATAAGCTATTCATACATGATAAAGTTGAATAAGGGAAACATAAGAGAATAACATCACATAACACCCTAATGATCTCGGAGTTCACCCCTAAAGGGCTACATCTCCGGGTCTGCTCAACTGCAAGACCCCTCTGATAATTAATAAAGTTAAGAATACATGAGGTTCTCAGAATTTACAATCCGACCATCAAGGTGAAACATAATCAATATACAAATGACCGCATCGGTCAATAAATACATAAACGATCCCTGAAAAGGAAAGGATCCGGCTAAACATAATCAAATCTAATACAAAGATCCATTTGAACATTCACAAAACTGAGTCATCACCACCCAAGGTCTAACATAAAACCTGATACTCACAAGGGCATAGACAATAGGACAACTCCACAAAAGGTGCTCCTATCAAGACAATACATCAACACACACTAGCGAACATAGGGACAAGTGTCATCACACAACCTAGTATGGCTACCCTGGTAGGTCTTCATAGGTTCCGACCCCATACACTGGGTTACCCTGGCAACCTAATCCGAACCTCCAGCCCATCCAAGCCTCATGCGGACTCACACATCCTCTCGTGAAGACAAGGATGATGGTTTGCCATTTCAGGCCTTCTCACAACATGTCGAGTCTATGTTAGCACTTGTCTCATGTGTGAGGCACAATTATCTTGCTTAGAGATTAACATTCTAATCTACTGTTAGGTTATCACTTATTAGACTCACTTTCGACGGGTTACCCAGCAACCACTTTGGACGCAGCCCCCAATCGAAAGCCACTTTCCCATATGACACTAGACTATACTCAAGCGACCTCAGACATCAAGGACACACATGGTCAAGCCAACGAAATTCAAAAAGGAGGGAACAACCATCTGGTCAAACACGACTCAAAAGAGGTACACTACTGACGGTACTCTAACCAGAGACCTGACCAACTATGGTCAACCACGAATCATCATTCGACACCCACAAAAAGGATATGACCAATTATGACACTAGCACAAAACAACAGTCAACTCGAAACCGAGGACTGAAACAGGTACACAAAGCAACCATACAACAGGGTCCAATCAAACAAGTCAAAGCTTGCCATTACATAAGCAAAAGCGAATATAGAAATTAAACTTGCATAAGTAATAATTTGTAGATACAATCTTTCTCCAAATTAATTTAGACATTAAATGTCGATCAAGTTTTCTAAATGATCTAAGTCAGATTGCAGTTATCGACCTCATCTAGGTACAGGTTGTTCTTGGTTTTCTAACTCACTGATGTTCATTTGCATCGAACATACATAATTACGCCACTAAGAGTTATTAATCCAATTCCACATGAATATAATTAAACAATCATTTAACCAACTAAAATATGATATTTAATCTTCAATTAAAACATCATTGACATACTGGTTCAAAATAAATCCTACAATTTTGTCTTTTCAGAACCAAGTTAAGCTATACGAATCAAGGAAATATATATTTATCTATGGAAACCAAATATAGAAAATCCCATCCTCAAATTAATAGATTATCTCCTTGTGCATATAGAAAATTACCAAATTAACTATTAATTAATATATGTATTTATTAATCCACGATTAATAAAACATATATACAATTTAATAACAACAAAATATAAACTAAGTATCTAATTAAAAAAATATGCATTATTAATAAAATATCATTTGAAAATTAATTAACGTATATTACCATTTATACAATTAATTAATTGCAAATAATCATAGTTCATTAATTAAATGCCATATTTAAATTTAAATAAAAAACTTAATTTAAAATATACATTTAATAATATTAAAAAAAACATTTAAAAAAACAAAAACTAAAAGCAAACAAAAAGGGGAGCCGCCCCCCCCCCCCCCCTTTCACGGGGTTTAGGGTCGGGACGTAGAGACTATGGCCACCGCGGGTGTCGCAGTGAGCTGCAGCCACTGTGGCTACCGCTGGCTACGGCCTGCGCGGGGGGGGGGGGGGGGAAGAGGAGGAGACGGGTAGAGCTCCGCTCCCCACCCTCCAAACCCCATAAAAAAAATTTTGATTTTAATTTAATTTTTTTTTTTAACAACTAAAACATTTGATTTTTTTAAAAAACGAAAATTGATTTTGCTAAAATAAAATTCCGATTTTAGAATAACATCGGTTTGGCTGTGAAAGATATATCTTGTTTCATATTTTTGATGGAAATACTTTCTTTCAAACACAAAGGGTTTCAAATACCCAAAACAAATTGGAGAATATCAAAAACCCCAAATAAATTTTTCAACAAAAACCCATATTTGGGCAACAAGAACCATTTTCATCACAATGATTCAACCATATTATTTTTCTTGAAGAACACAAGCTAATAAGCATAGTTCTAAACCCACAAATCCAAATTAAATCTAAAATCAATTTTAAAAGATTGGATTTTTAACAACAAGCATTTTTCTTTCAACCAACAGACCATTTCTATGGCAACAAGGAAGACAAATAAGATACTCCCTACCTCCATACGCATTCCTAGAAGAGAATTGAAGGAGAGCCCAACCTGCAAGCTCCAAAAACCTCCTTTTTTTTTCCAAAACCCCCAAATTATTCCTCCAAAATATTTTTTTTTCCCAAAAATATTTTTTTCCAACAAAAATTCAATCCCCAATATTTTCCAAAAGTCTAGGTTATATGGAAAAGTTTGACCAAAAAATCTCATTTTTGGATTTAAAATTTTTATTTAAAATAAATCACAAAAATCTTTATTTTCCAACTATATCAATAAATTAAATTGCTTTTCAATTAAAAATTGGTTTTCTCAATTAATTCAATTTAACCTTTCTATTTCAAAAATGCCAAGAAGATAAAATTAATTCTATTTCAATTAAAATTAAATCTTTCTTTTCATAGGCATAAACATAATACATTTAATATCTAAATTTAACCATTTAATTGAACTTGCTCCCAATTTAAATCGAGCAATTCAAATTAACAATAAATCACATAAAGAAATCATGTTTAATTTAGTCCATTAATCTTTAATGCACAAACACATATTTAATCATATTAAATACTAAGGACTAATTAATCAATTTAACCATACACACCAAACACGCAAACCAAGAAGGTCAACTAGACAGATGACTCACAAACCCAAACAAAAAAAGGGAATGCCAACGATGACTGATGATGCTCACTTGAGCATGACTATGGTCAACTAGGGTCTTACGACCACCTAATCCAACTCTAAGGATTAAAGAGGTACACTCAAACCTGCAAATCCAGGTGAAGACGAACCTCGCACTCATGCGGTGTTGTACCTGAAATCTCCTGCAACCAAGAGTCATACATGCATACATATATAAACTTAATGAAAGCGTTAGCCTGATATTAATACCATGAAATAGGAACACTAAACAACTTGCATACAACTGGTGCGAAAACCACATTAACAGATATGCACTAAATCAACACATCTGACTATAATCATTATATTATGATAAACTAACCAAGATTAAACCGAGATTAGAAATTGATTAGGGCAGGGGTACTACATTCATGAATACAATCAATCAACACCATATCCAATAATAAATAGAGAAATATGGATCACCATCAACTCAATTAATTTGCACTGAATATTAACTATAACACATTTTTCAAAGCACCAAATATTCGGGGAATGCAACTTCCAGATCACCAACTCATATGTTGACATTAATGACAACCATCGATATCACATTTACAACATCATCTTTATTTTCTTTAATTTCTAACCTTTCCTTGTCTTTTTTAACAATTGTTCATTGATGTAGGCCATAGGATCTTTCTCATTTTCATAGAATTGTTCTCCATTGGCAACTCTAACCTTAGCAAATTAGTCATACAGTGGAATAGAAAATACTTCCTCAATTGAATATGGTGAAATATCCAAGATAAGTACTCCTAATGGACCATACAACCTTCTCTCTTCTAATTTATATTTCCTTGCACAAGCTAGCGCCAAATCCAGAGATTGCAATGAAATAGGGGAGCATGCTTCCTGCACTAACTCAGACCTAACCAAGGATGTAGCCTAAAAGCTTCTTCCATTTTGGTTTGACACTCTCTTTAAGAACTCATCTAATTCAATATGTCTTAGATCAGTGTCTATGACATTTCTATCTACCGACACCAGCTTGGTTGGAGGAAGATATTCGTTGAATTTGTATTTGTGGCTGCTACCTTCTCTTGAGACATTATAGATTCTGCATGAAAATGAGTCAAGTTAATGATAAATCCACTTTCCATGGAAAACAACCTATTTATTGGCCACCAATTAAACTTTATTGAAATCAAAACTAAACTAGATTGAACAATAAAACTCTACAAGTTATAAACTAGTCTAAATGTCTGTGAACAATTTCTTAATTAAACTAAGTGAGGCCCTTTTCAAGGGTTGAGGATGAAGCACCCCCGATCTTATCTAATATTTTTAACATGCAAGCTTCAGTGGTTAGGGGTCTGACATCCCCAAAATTTATTAGGAGGTAGGCATTAATGTGTTTCGAGGGTGAAGGGTATGGCATCCCTGACAATCATTATGAGTTATAGAGGTATCACATCCCTAACACACAATGTCTGGGAAGTAAAGGGTCATTGAGAATCAGGGATGAGGTATCCTCGATGCCTTTTCAGCATCTCGCACCTCTGATACTTGATGCCCAACAAACTAATGCTTGTCAAGGTCAAGCATCCAAGAAGTTGACTTAGGATATGTTTTTTGATTCCCCAAATGCCTAGACTTTGATTCCTGGCCTTATTTACTGAATTGTTTTCATGACTTACCTAATTGAAAATCTTCATCATGCATAGATCAAACCTAGCTTATTTGATCTATATAAGATTTCGAGCAAAACCCAATGGCTCATTCAAGCCCTAGGGTTAGTAGGTTGCAAGTTTAGGTTGTTCACATTGTGACAAGTCACCATTTTGACCAAGGCCCAAATTTCTCAAACCTAACCTAATGAAACCAAAGGCTCTTCTAACCATTACAATCTATGAAGGCATGCACAACTAGAATAGGAGTGTCAAGCCAAACAAAAGATAAGACCCTAATAACGTTCTCATGGTGGAAATATGGGAGATCAACCTCGTAGGGCTACACCAAAGACAAAACAAAACAAAACAAGGGAAGAGAAGTGTAGAAGCTTGCAAGGAAACTGCAGGTATAAGACAAACAGACATGGTGAAAAAACCAAACAAAATAGTAAAAGAGACAAAGCAATGGCAAAAAAAGCCTACCTCAAAACCCCAAAATAGCAAACTTGAAGCTTTGTACCCACAATAGGAATCCTACAAAGACATTGAAACTCTCTTAAAGGGGGGAATAGAAGTCGTTTTGAGCTAATAAATAGAAAAGCATTTTGAAAAACTTGACGACCTTATAGAGAAATGATCCCTTAAGCTTTGCTTTTATAGGCTAAAATGCTGACATTTGACACATTAAATGCATGATTGTGGGTAGGTAGGGACCAACCTCCTTTTGGGGATAATGGATCGAGCTTGTCAGGATTTACCTAGCCTATGCTACCCTAACACCCCCAATGCCCTATCCCAAAAATGAGAGCACCCAAGGCCAGTGGTTGGAGATGAGACATCCTCAACATTCGAGACACAAAAAAGAAGAAAAGGGACAACAAAAGTAGGGGTCAGGGGTCAAGCCTTCTGAGCCCCAAAATGGACTTATAACATCTCTATTCTCGATCCTCAGAAGTGCAAAAAGAGAGAGAAAACAAAGAAAGAGGGAAGAAAGGAGAACAAAAGTAAAATAAAATAGGGGGGCCTCTACTTGTTCCAGCGAAAAAGTGGGGTGTGAGTTGTGAAGGCAAAACATGAAGTATGAGATAAGTTGTATAATAACTATAAAGGAGATGAAAAATTCAATCGGGCAAAGCTTAAGACCTACCGAGGTCAATTTGAAAGTCTAAAGAAGAATGAAGAAGAAAATGTTGTTGCATTCCTAGTTCAGATTGATGAAATTGTTAACACCATCAGAGAAATTGGTGAAGAAATGAAAGAAGCCATGATTGTGAAAAAGGTACTCAGATCCATTCCCCCAAGTTTTGATACAAAATTTTCAATAGTTAAAGAAGCTAAATATTTAAATACTTTGACTATGGATGAAGTACATGGAATACTAACTGCATATGAGATGAGAATTGTAAATGATAAATATTCAACGAAAGTGGTAGCATTCAAGGCATCTAGGTAGATTGAAGAATTTGTTTCTAGTAATGAATTAGATCCAAAAGAAGCTAACTTTGTAAGAAAGTTGCAAAGAAGCTTGAAAAAATACAAAGGTAAGTCACCTTTCAAATGTTTAAATTATGGTGAAGTAGGTCATTGTATGGCTATGATTGTACAAAGAAATTATGAAGTAAATGAATATCAAAAGAACTATAAGAAGTCAAAGCTAAGGAAGAAGTTTCTATTCTAAAGAAGACCACTACTCATCTAAGTGAATGTGAAAAAGAAAGAGCCATATTCATGGTGATGGAAACTTCAAACTGTAGTGAAGAAAATGTGAATTATGGGAATGGAGAAGTTGAGGTGGATCTTATGAAAGAGATATTATGTCAGCAAGGAAATCAAGAGACTTAAGAAGAAGATTATGGAAGAGATGAAGGCCAAAGATAAACTAGTACAAAATCTTGAAAAATAAAAGGAGTTGATCATAAGTCTAAAAATCAAGGTAGAAGAAGCCAAAAGGATAGAAGATGTCATGAAAAAAAGATTCAAATAAAAGGATAAATATTATGAAAATCTTGAAGCAAAAGTAGTATCCTTGAGAAAGGATTTCATGAAAGAAAATATTCTGCTAAGTTTGAAGTTTGGAAAGAGCACTAAGATCCTTGATGAGATCATAAGTAGACAAAGATCACTACACATGAATACTAGTATGGGATTTGATGAAAGTTAGAATACTAAGGTGACTAAGTAGTCCATGAAGACAGTTGCAAAAAATCTGGATGATAATGGCTTCAAAAGATAGAGATCTAAATACACCAAGGTGAATGAAGATTAAAAAAAGGAAGATGACAGTTTCATTCAAGTTCACAAAAAGGAGAGAAGATTTTGAAGGTAAATCCAAGAGGACAAGCATACAATAAAGGGTTCAATTATTCTTTTTTGTATTACTATTTTAATTTCAATCAATTCAATCATAAAGTAGTAGATTGTAGAAAGTTTCATGAAAGAACGAATAACTTTGTGATTAGAAATAAATTTGTACCTTTATTTGATTTCAATATAGTTTATTATAAGTACAAAAAATTTAGACATATTGCAAGGTATTGTAGAAGTGGCTTTTTTAATCCTTCTAAGGAGAAAAAAACTATGAAATAGAAAATGAAACTGTAGCGTCCTAAAATTGCGACACTTGCAATTTCGACCGCATTTGGGTCTTCAAAATGGCGATGCAACACGAAACCTGAATGGAGACCCCGAAACTTGTCCACGACATCAAAAACTGCATTTTTCCTGCACCCTACCTGATCCCTCCTTGCACCTTGCTGTCCCAGGAGGTGGGACCAGAGTGCCCAACGCCCTGGTCCTTCAGGACCATGGCGCCCAGCGCCCTGGTCCCTGGCCCTATTTTGGGCCCGGTCTCCTATGGGGCTTCAGGTCTTTAAGTTTGCAAATTGGAAAATACTCTTTCCTGGTCGGCCCAAGGTCGGAAAAATCAATCTATCAGCCCTAATTGACAAGTATATAAACTACATTTTCCTCTCCCATTTGGGTGGATGAAAAGGGGAAGGACATATGTGTACAAGACGTGGAAACAATATTCAAACATTGAAGCATTCAAGCATTCAAGCATTCCTTCAAGCAATTGATAGTTCTAAGTCTCCATTCAAGGCTAAGTGTTGCATTCAAGACAAGGATTCAACCATTGAAGAGGAGATCACATATCACATACAACATACAACATACAACAACATCTACACCTTCGCATGTAAGAATACAAACATTCTTACAACAAGGTACTAGTACTTGTTTTACTTTGCAATCATTTACATTTACAGCAATTTCTCATTTCTTGGTTAATTCCAAAACCGGGGTTTGACCTAAAGGCAAACCCCTCATCCCTAACCCCCCAATCGTCCTCTCTTTTTTGTGTGTAGGTTGCAGGTACGCGGCTATAATCGAAGATCTGGAATCCTTGTGCAGAGACGAACAGATCCCCCTTCGTTTCGCGGATTTTTTGGAGGACCGTGTGCACGCCGGGCGCCATCGTCCCATCAACTTTCGCTCAAATTTGCAAAACAGCACCGTCTCAACATTTTACTACTAATTCCAGGTCCACAGCTGCATATCATATTCCTATCTCTGTTTATAAGTGAATCTTTCCTACTTTCTATGCATTCCTAGTTCAATCTTTCTATCTACATTTCTTTACAAAAGAGGGTATCCTTGCTATCGCAACCCTTGAAACTCATATAGAATCCAATCTTGCATTGCATGGGATTGGATCTTGTGGGTTTCAACCCCTCTTTTGAATGTAAAGTCTCCCCTAAGTGAAAACCATCAACCCTAATGACTCTCCCTTCTCTCTCCTTGGAGTTGGGGAGGGGAGAACAACTAGGGTTCGACATTTTCCGCTTTACAGAAACTAAAAAAATTGGAAAACAAAATAAAAGGAACAAATATCAAAAAGTTCAATGGTAGCACAGACCACACTTCATGCATAGAGTGAAAAATATTATGGATTATTGTTAGTGGATGTTCAAGTTACATGGCTAGAAACAAAAATAGGTTCATGAATCTAAAAAAAATTGATGGTAGAGGGATAACACTAAGGAACAATTTAGTTGCAAAGATTTATTGAAAAGATACTTTGAGACTTGATGGTGGAAAAAATAGGACATATAATGTTTTATAGTGGAAGGTTTGAAACATTATCTTTTGAGTGTAAGTCACATGTGTGACAAAGGCTACAACCTTTCATTTAGTGAAAATGAATATGAGATTAGAAAAACAAGCACTAGTGAGCTAGTTGTGTTATTTGTGAGGAACCGGTTATTACTGAGAGAGGGGGTGAATCAGTAATAACAATAAACTTTAAAACTTTAACAACCACCAAAAACTTCTTTCAAAAACAACTCATAAACAATACTGGTAATAACTGAAATCATACTGCTAATCTAATTCAAAAAACTCTTCTTCTAAATGTTCATCAACATGCATGCAATATAAAGATATCAACTCAACACATAAGAATTCAAGCAACACGTGAACACCAGGATTTTCATGTGGAAACCCAAATGGGAAAAACCATGGTGGGAATTGGTACCCACAAGATTTTTGCACTCTTTTGGAATGCACACTATTAGGAGCCTACCCTGGTTAGGAGCCTAACCCGGATAGGAGCTTATAAATATGCCCAGTTAGGAGCAGACCCTGTTAGGAGTTCCCCAGTTAAGAGATTTACCTCAACCCAGTTAGGATCTTTACATTTTTAGGAGTAACCTTGTGAAAGGATTTAGAACCCAAGTTAATGAGTCACCCAGTGAAGGGATTTGTACAATCAGGCCTGTCAGGACCTACCTAGTTAAGGTATTTTGAGTCTACTGCAACTGTTAGAGAACAACAGATGTATGATCTGAAAAATATCACTCTTTGCTTGCTTATACAAATCCTTGCATGCTCCAATTTGCTTCTCTCTTGCAGATACACACTGGTTCGGCCACACACTCTTCTTTTGATCATCGACATAGTAAATCATCACAGACTTACCCTAAATAGACTTTACAACTTAGTCGGTAACAAAACCCTAAGATTTACATCATAGATCATCACATATATTTAAAAGTCATTACAGATCATCATATGGATCACTACAATCAATTAAAAATCAATTATATGTTAGGATTCCCAAAGATACTGAGAGGGGGGGTGAATCAGTATCTGACCAGTTATAGAATTTTCTTAACTTATAACATAAAAAGCATATTAAAACTGTGTACCAGTAAACCAAAAATAATGTAGCAAATAAGAATAGAAACCACAACATAAAAGACACACCATAACACAATATTTTAACGAGGAAACCGGTGTGGGAAAAACCTCGGTGGGATTTGTGACCCATAATATTCGCTTAATGGCCAATAAGGGAATATTACTATTTACAATAGGGGCTTGCACATGCAGGAAGGCCAAGTGCCTAGAGCTCACTACTCAAATACAAAAGAAGTCACAATGACTTACAAAATTGGATTATACAAATCCAATGTCTTGTACTGCTTCAGATCGGCATCTACTATGCCAGATTTAGTACCGGTTTACGCTCTACAATATACATAAACCCTTATCCTAATAATTCACACATTAGGTCTGCTATTATCTTTTTATACACCACTCTCTAAATGATCTACAGTTATCTCATACATATCTGAGTCATATTACAATCCGCCATGTCGGCTTACAAAAGATTTTACAATTAATTACAAAATACATTTATACAAAAATCCTGTCGGCCATGGTGTCGGTAATCTTCTTTTTTGGTGTCGGTGATCTGTACACCGGTGTAGATTTTTTCAGTGCCAATGCATGTGTTTGCCTACAGGTATCACATGATTGTAAGGTTTCCATCAATGACAATACCTTCAATCACCTACAATTTCTCATTGGAGTGTGCATTTGCCAACATTATAGTCGTTGAATGATCACCGCGCCTTGATCTAATTCACTTTCAAACCCTTAGCTCATTCTACTAAGCACTTTGCACATTCCCAAGAAATTTTCTCTTTGATCACACCAAAACATCATTTAAACACTTCACGCGGATTCAACCATGCCATCACCATCTTGCAAACATAATGAAATACACCGTCGAACTCAAAATCATTACTGGTTATAAGATTTGAATACCGGTTTTAAAGCCTACTAAAACCCTACAGAAAATACATCAGTTAATCACAAACATGATGCAGTTCTGGTCATAACCTCATTACAATGTTACAAACATATATTCCAAACCACAACACCAAATTCTTCATCAATCTCTAGATCCAATTACTTAAGCATAACACAATTTCACATTTACCGATTAAAGTCCTATTTGCTAGTTAACTATCAAATCCATTCTATAGCTTTCCGATCAATCATAGATGACTTAGATAACATGATAGAATAATGTAACCATAGTTGTCATCAATGACAACACAAACTGATAATCAATCAAGTCATCAAACAACATCTCAACTATATCATCATCAACAGTCCTTATACCGGTTCATCAATATCATCACATTATCAATCTTGCCAATATGCCAACAAGTTGTTGAAGGAAGTATGACTAAAAGTGATGTGTATAATCTTAGTGAAGTAAATGGAAATAATAATACAGAAAGAGGAAATTTGATTATGGTACAAAATATTGGATCATATCAAATTTGATGATCTTGTGAATATTAGTTCTAAGGAATAAATAAGAGACATGCCTAAGCTCACAAAACCCTGATGCACTTCTACAATCCATGTCAATAAGGAAAGAAAGACAAGAGTTAAGTTCCCAACAAAGGATTATTTGACTACAAGATAATTGGAGTTGATCCATACAAATCTATGTAGATCAATGAGAACAAAGAGTCTACAGGGTGTCATGTATTTTATGATATGGTCACCAATTTTGTTGCAAGGTGTATGGCCTTGGTCTCCTTGTGTTGTGCAGCACAATGCTTAGTTTTGTGGCATGGCTCAACTGCCTCATGTGGATTCTATAAGTCTAGTGGTTGTATCGGGCATTAACAAGTTGATCTTTTGGTACAACGGAAACCACACTTGTAACAAGTGGTATCAAAGCTTGGTCACAAGTTCAAACCCCTTGCTTGCATTGGAGGCGAGGATTGTTGCAAGGTGTGTGCCCCTGGTCTCCTTGTGTTGTGCATCATAGCGCTTAGGTTTGTGACATGTCTTAACCACCTCCTGTGGATTCTATAACTTGTCTAGTGGTTGTATCGGGCATTAACAGGTTGATCTTTTGGTGCAATGACAATCGCACTTGTAAAAAATTTTAGGACATTTAGGTTGTTCATACAAAAGAAATAGTTTTATTTTATTCAGTATATATGTACAAATAATTAGGGGGGCATGTGAACTACACATTTTAGGATTATTATACAAAGCATGTCATGCATTATAATTATTTTATCCCCTTCACTTGTCAACAAAATGGTCTCACTAAAAGAGAAAATATAACTAAGAGATGAAAATGTGTATGATTCGTTCATAGTCTATGGCCCCATCCTTTTGTGATGAATTAGTCGGCTATATAAACTATATTTAGAGACACACTCCCGACAAGATGGTTTGTAATATCACTTCAAAGGAGGCTTGGTCCAATATCAAACCTAATATTTATTTCTTTAGGGTATTTGGCAGTGAGGCTTGGGCATTCATACTAAATGGTCAATGTAATACAATGGATTACATTGGATGATGAGATTCATCCATTCATATTTGTTGCATAGTGTGAGGATATGAAGTCTTATCAATTATTTGATCCAACTAATAGAGATGTTTACTTTGACAAAAATGTTCATTTTGATGACTTAATAAAAATTGACCCTTCATCCACTTCTTCTTCCTTGCTATCTTCTTTTCCTTCTTCATCACATGAAAATACCTTTATACTTGAGGATACTTTATATGACTTTAATATTCTTCTACCACCATATTCTCCTACTCGTGTTTTTCATAGATGGGTTTGTAGTACTATTAAGGAGAATAAACCACTAATTAGTGATCCTATGAGTTCTTACCACACATAAAAATTTGATTCTAGACTTTTGATTCATGTTATATCTACTAATCTACAATTTTTTTCAAAGGCTTATGCTATTCTAGAGGAGGATTATGCTATGATAGATAATCATTTTTATTTGAAAAAGAATCAAATGTGGAATTT
This sequence comes from Cryptomeria japonica, assembly GCF_030272615.1. Classification (NCBI taxonomy): domain Eukaryota; kingdom Viridiplantae; phylum Streptophyta; class Pinopsida; order Cupressales; family Cupressaceae; genus Cryptomeria; species Cryptomeria japonica. The sequence goes on along the minus strand of NC_081414.1, from coordinate 119,997,532 downwards.
GGTTTCTATTACTAAGGGATGAAAGATGGTTTAGTGCAAGTGGGTGTTCTACACCAAGTTTGCATTCAATGGCTTTATTGAAAATATAATACATATCTTGTAGCTAAGTTTTTTCACAAGCTAAGGGTATTAACTACTCTATTTGTGTACTCCCTATTGTCACATCTTAAAGATGACCAATTATCCAAATTAATGTAAAGAGTTTTATTTCATATCTAGATCTTCATGAGGAAGTATACATGGAGAAAACTACAAGATTAATGAAAGACTCTTTACAAGTTTGCAATTTATTTGACATCATTGAATGGTCTCAAACAAGCCCTTGGGATTAATATAAGAAGATTGATGGTTTCTTTCTTTCTTTTAGTTCCACTCATGGGAGCTTAATTCAATAGTGTATATTCAGAGACTTGGAGATGAGATATTAATACTAGTCTTGTATGTAGATTATTTATGTCGTGTAGTAAATTATATCCTTTACAAATTCACACTCTTTATGTAGTGTAGTAAATTATGTAGTGTACCAGATTATTTATGTAGTCTTTGAGCTCAGTAACCTCTCTTGCAATGGCACTCTTTGGAGGCATCTTGTCTTAATACTTCTCTCAACATTCAACTTCCACCTTCAATGAATCTACTCCCTTTTCTTTTATACCACTCTGATTTAGATCATCAAAAAAACAAAAACTAGGGAGATCTTTCTCCCAACTCACCTACTCAAATAAGTGATTACTCTTCTCAAACTCTCAGGAGCCCTCACAAGGCTAATAGGTGATCAATAGGCTTCAACAACCCACAAGTGAATTTATGCCTCCCAAACCCTATCTAATCATTGAAACTAGTTATATTAGGTTCAAAAAACTTTCTCAAGGCAAAATTGAGTCTCTTCAACAACTAGACCACACCAAACCCTCAAAACCCCACTCACACAAACTCAACTCCTATTAGGACTCCAGCTTGTCCATGGGTACAAGTCACAATTACAAGTGGATATATACCAACCCAAGGGATCTCATGACACCCTTTGAGAGACTCTTCATAATAATCAAATCACTATTATTTACCCTCCCATCCACCCCAAAAACCATAAAGAGAACTTGCTGCTATATCGCTAGTTCACTATGACAGTCACAAACCTTAGGACAATCATAATAATTTGAGTCATCTCCACTCTCTAGGAATTCATAACACCTTCAAATATCACTAAGGACTCCAACACACCTTTTCCAAGTTTCCTCCACTCATCAAACTCACTCTTTACATCATAATCTCAAAATTTCAGTCCACTAGTTCATTAGGATAAACAATTTACCCAGTTTTAGGACAGTCATAAAAATGGTGAGTATTTTGACTGATCAAGGGACATAAATACTTTATTAGGGTCTGAAATAACCCATAACACCTCTCCAAGCCTTCAACCAACCTTTGGGACCCCAATATTGCACTTATATCAACCCACATATCACCAACTTGTCACCATTTTCAATCTGAGACACAAAAATCAGATCTTGTGTCACTCTTAACACATGCCATTCTCATCATGAAACCCTGCATCAAAAGAAAAAAAAAATATAAATTTAAAATGGTCATCCCATGCATTGGAATGGGTTTTTGATGATGGGATGACTAAAAGTTGCATTATTTTATGTCATTGGTTACCTTAGCAAGGGTTTGTGACAGTTTTCACCAAAACTTTAATAACTTGCTCAAAATAAAATAAAAATGAATGAAACTAAAAACAACAATTCAAGGATTTATTTCTCTTTCATTCCCAATAGGTTTTAGGTACCCACAAGAATTATTCCACAATGAAAAATTCTTGATAACATACTGTAATGTCTGCGAAACTTTAGAAAATGCAGAGAAAAATTCAAGTTTTCATTGATTGTGCACCATTACATAAGCCAACCAACCTATGGGTCAATGGAAAAGAGATATTTATAGTCTTTTAAATCCCTCCAACATCCATAACCATTAATTAAAAATTAACTAACACTAAACCACACTTAATGCACTTTTTTGCAATAAAAATGCATTGACAACTTTTGACAAAATTTAACCCAAGACCCAAAATAGGACCTATATGCCTTCAACCCATTATGAATACATTCAAATAGGACCAAATACCCTTTATACATTATTAAATACCCCATTTAATTCCTTTGAGACACTTTCACCTAAGAATGACAATTTTGACAAAATTGAGACAATCAGGACTACAACTTGCACTCAAACATTACAAATTGGTCTCGGGAACCTTATTACATAAATAATGGTCAATCATGACCTTATTATACCTTGATATAGCATAAAAATTGAAAAAAACTCATGATGGTCAAAAAGAAGCATATGGCTACCTAAGTGCTCCTACACCAATCATATCTATTGTGGAGGTGGGAGTACCATCATGTATGGGGTTTGAATTAGGCAATCCCCTTTACAACACAACCATTTTTCTCCATTTTCATGTGTGAAAGTTTAAATCTAATAACAAAAGAAGTTATAGGTGTGCAAAGTAGATTGAGATAGACAGATTCCTATTTTAAATAGGCAAAAAACATTGGACTAGGGGACTCTTCAACTATGTCTAATTCTTTCATGCTAGAATTCTTGGAAATAGGCCCACATGACCTCTTTACTGCATTTTTGCTCCTTTCTATTAGTTTGGACACCCTCGGGACTAGGGCACCCTCTAACCGTGTTCAACACTATTGGTTCAACATTGCTACAACTACCTCTCCATGTTTCATTGACAGATCTAGCTTACTATGTTGGTTATCAATTTTATATTTCAGTATTATTGCTTAAACTTATCATTTTTCTATAATTTAACCTAGTTCATTCACACGCCCTTCACAATCTCAAATCCATTGCAAAAAAGGAATCATAAACCACAAGTAGTCATCTCTCCTATTAGTTATGTAGCTGAACCTATTTGTGATTCCAATATTATTCCATGGAGATTTGGAATCTTGGTTTACATTCATAGGCTAGGATCTCAATTCCTAAATATCAATTTGATTCTGAGTACTATCTCCTCATCCATGCTTCACTATATTCAACACACTTTGTTTGAGAATTTTAACATGATCAATACTAAGGTTCTACTTTATGTTCTTACTCTTGAAGTCCTATAATTTACTAAGGGTATTTATATATTGTAATATGGGAAAAGAGGTCCTAGACTAATCAATGCATTAACCTAAATAAATATTTCTTTCATACAATATTGGAAATATGAACAGGCTTGGCTACTATCCTTGAGGAAGATCCAAGTTCCTTGGGTTGAACTCATTTTTTGTGAGTGATAAGGATTATTGAGTGTGTGTAACAAACAACACTAATGATAACCAAATTGAACAAACTTGATAGAATGAAAATGCTACATAACAAAATGACAGAAAGAAAAAGTATATCTAGGAAGGTGATATAAAGAAAAACTTGGTGTCATAATCTAAGGGAAAATGAGAAAGATGGTAGCATTGGGTGCTAGTGTCTAGATGTGATTAAAAATAGATTCATGAATTGGAATAGATTGATTAGAATTCTGATTACTTGTCACCAAAATTAAGGGCAGAATGCGAAGAACACTGGCATTAGGAACTAGTGTATTTAGGGTTTACAAAATCTAAAGTCTGACGGTATCTCTCATAGTCCACTTTGTCCACCTATAACTCTTTCACAATTAGAATCTTTCAAATATGTGCTTGTACAAATTAAAGAGGAAAAATGGTTGTGTTATATAAGCAAGCCCTAAGTTGGTGTTCACCTCCACAATAGCGATGATGATGATAAAGATTGTGTACCCCCATGGGAGTGGAGAAAAAATAAATAACATAAATGTTGTAATGACAAAGTTGCCTTATATTTCAATCCCTTTCTTGGATTCCACACAAGGTGACGATGTAGTTCTCTTTGAAGTTTTAGAAGTGTTAGTGCATAACATGATAATAACAATAAATAAGAAATATCAACAATACTTGTGTAGATTCACTTTAATGAAATTTGTAGATCGTAGTGCTCTTTAGTGTTGCTCATAGATAGATTGTATGTCTAGATAGATTCCTTCTTAGAAGTTAGAACCTCAAATGAGAGAAAGAGGTTTGTTTATATATGCTTTTAAATATCCATTGAAGACATTTTTTAGCTAGGCTAACAAGGTACAAGGATCAAGGCAACCAAGGTCAATATTAATTTTTTTCACATTTTTTAAAATCACATGCAAGACACTAGCGCAAATGCTACTATCTCAACATTTCTCATTCCCAAAGTGCCAATGTTGACATATTTTAGCATAACTCTTTAGTGAGGCCCCAAAAGGATCATATGACAAACATAATTAATCATACATGTAAAAAGGGTTTTAAACCTAGTGCAAAATTGTCAGTGGTTGCAATTTATGACATTGCATATATATTGACATAAGTATGCCATTGAATTGATTCATTTTTTTAGCACAGTTGATTCCAAGCCTTCTCCTAGACCATTTTAGTTTAGTATCACTTCAAGATTACCACATCCACCACACCTATTGTTTATGCTACTTGGTATATAAAATTACTTGTTAGTATTTTGCATTTAATTGACACTTGTCCTAATATCACCTTTATTGTTGGTTTGTTGTTGAACCCAAGGCAAGAGTGGGAGGGGGGTGAATTAGTCAAAACAAATAATTATTGTTGCATATAAACAATTAATCGACAACACACATCCAATATATGAATACCAAGATTTATATGGGGAAAACCCAAATAGGGAAAAACCACGGTGAGCACCTGCCCACAAGAATATATCCACTATGTATATCAAATTACAAAAAAATTATCATTTCTCTGGACTTGCACACCAAGGCTAACTGCACATGGGGCAAGATACAAAAGAGGACTTGAAAAACTTGAAGCTAACTGCACTCAGAACATACAAAAAAATGATATGAAAAGAAGGATCTCTTGATCATGAAGTTGTCCTTGAACTATGCATCAAGCAACCAACATCAGCACACAACTCAGACTTCAACTATTAACACTATATCTCATATCTCTACTACAGTCTCAACAAAACTTGCATATCATTTGAACACAACTCTTCTTTTATGCTCTTCACCAAACCTCTCTAATTATCTTCGTATCATGCATCTACATTCCACACCTCATCCCATTCTACACTTCTAACTCAAACACACATATTCCTTATATACAAGATAGATCATTAAAGATTTAATCAAGTTGGCCTAAACTAAAATATACTTTCCATACCAAAACAAACATGTTGATCCACTCCAAGAGAAAGAGGGGACCAAAACACATCTTACAATGATCAATTCACTGATTCGCAATCATCAAAACCAACCAACAACATATCCATATGCTACACATCCATATAATCAATTAACGATCAAAAAATAGTCTCCAATACAAATAAATCACATGCTAATCTCCACACACTATGGTGAGACCCATAACACATCAAACATTATTCTACAAATCATATTCAAACTTAAGGATAGGTCCAACATAGAATACCACAACTAGCAATGAACAATGCCACAACACCTAGAGAACACAAAGATGTTACTGGACCATATAACTATCACATCCATGATACCAAAACCATAATTAATGAAGATAAAAATAATACTCAAATCCAATAGCACTTTCTAGGCCCGAACACTTTTGGAACAACCAATAGAACAACTACATTAGCAACACAACAAGATAAATTTGCACTACAGATATTCCAAACCAATTCGAAATAACAAGTTTGACATCAATGACAAAAATAGCAACACATACTTCCAACAATCTCCCCCCTTTTCATTGATGGCAACACTTGCCAACACACAATAGAGACACAACCTATAATGAAAGCTGCAAAACAATACTGCTCAATGTCTCTCACAACATCTGAATCTATATTGCTCAAACTATCCCCTAAAACATTGCTCAATCTCTTAAACTTCTCAATCTGTCCCTTGAAATATCACAAGACACCTTGCTTGATCTCTCCCCCTTTGCCATCAAAGACAAAGGCCTTAGCACCACTGCACACCACTACTCCCCTTGAGAGCAGCCACAACATCAATCTAGGAAAATAAATAGGCATGAAAGCTCCCCTTGGAAATATGCATCCCCATAATACACCTAGCTAGAAGAAAGAGGAGCAATGACCCCAAGATTCTCTCGAAGAAACTCAAATGTATCATTCGCTAATGCCTTAGTGAAAATGCCTACAACCTGCTCTTTTGTAGAAATATACTCCAATCTAGCTTCCTTCTCAGCAAGTTTCTCCCTTGAGTAATGATATTTGATTGAAATATGCTTTGTTTTTAATGCATTACTAGATATTTTGAAATGTTGATTGCACTTGTATTGTCACACAAAATAGGAATTGCTTCATGATATGTTACCTTGTATCCTTAGAGTCTGTCTCATCCACATCACCTGAGTACAACAAGATGTCACTACAATATACTCTACTTCAATAGTAGATAGGTAAACTGAATCTTGTTTCTTACTAAACCAAGAGACCAATTTGTCTCCTAGAAAGAAAGCTCCACCATTAGTACTATTCTGGTCATCAATACTTCTAGCCCAATCTACATCAGGATAACCTCTCAACATGAAATCTCTAGCTTTCTTGTAGCAATGTCCAAAGTCCACAGTACTTTTCAAATATCTGAAAATTCTTTTCATAGCTTGTTCATGTGTCACTTTCGAATTCGCCTAAAATATAGCTACCAAACAAACAACGTACATGATATCTAGTTTGGACACAGTCAAATATAACAATCCACCAATCATCGACATGTACTTCTTTTGTTCAACTTCAGGAGACTCGTCATCTGTTCTCAACTTTTATCCAATGATTAAAGGAGTAGTGACAAGTTTGCAAACATCAAAACCAAACTTTGTCAATATTTTTTTCACATACTTGCTCTAAGAGATAAAATTTCATCTTCTAATTGAATAACTTGCAACCCAAGAAAGAAAGATAACTCACCAATCATTGACATCTCAAACTCATTTTGCATCTCCTTGAAAAATTATTTACATAAACTATCATTTCCTCCAAATATAATGTCATCAACATAAATTATAACACAATTACTTATCTCCATCAATCCTAAAAGAAAGATTATTGTTTGTTGTACTTTTCTTGAAATTTTGTTGAAACAAATACCTATCTAGCCTCACATACTAGGCTCTAGGTGCCTGTTTGAGTCCATACAATGCCTTTTTTAGTCTACATACCATATTTGGATCTTCTATCAATCTTAATCTATCTAGTTCCTCAATGTAAAATTCTTCTTCTAGATCTCCAATGAATAAAATTGATTTAACAGATCCATCTAACAAACTTTAAAGTTCTTGTACGTAGAAAATGCAAGAAACGTGTGTATAGATTCCATGCTTGCTAAGGGAGCAAAATTTTCTCCAAATTCTATACCTTCCACTTGAGAATATCTTTTACATACTAGTCTTGCTTTATTCCTTGTCACTTGTCCTTGATCATTCAACTTATTTTTTGAATACCCACGTAGTTCCTATCACATTATTGTCCACCAGTCTAGGTACCTGTTCCCAAGTCTAGTTCTTCTGAATCTGATTTAGTTCTTCTTCCATTGCTTTTACTCAAATTTCATCTTTTCTTGCTTCCTCATAAGTCTTTGTCTCAGTCATTGAATAATTTGATTGAACTTGAGCTTCTGGAATCTTCCTTCTTGTCTAAACACCTTTTTTTGTCTCAAATTATCCAATTTTCACACCTGACAAGAAATTTCATTGAATCTTCCTCTTCTTCTTCATTTGATTCCTTCTCCTTTCTCTCTTCCAGATCACTTGTCTTCTCTGGAATTGCCTAAACAATCTCAACTTTTCGCACTAAAATACATTTACCCTCCTTTCTATTCTTAATGTAGTATACATTTTTACTTATTCTAACTCCTTCTGTAACTCTTTTACCAATCTTCTCTTTCTTGATAACACACTCGGTGCTACTAAACAAAACTTCATACCCTTTTCTACACATCTGACTGACACTTAAAAAACTATATCCTAATCCTTCAACATAATAAACATCATCAGTTTTATGCTTACCATCAATAGAAACACTTCCAATACCTCGAATAGCTACACAATCTTCTTCAGCAAACATCGCAAATCTTTTATCATATTTCTAGAGATTAATAAACCTGTCTTTATCACTGGTCATATAATTTGAACATCTGGAGTCTATAATATATGTATTCGGTTCTATCTTAGCATGCAATGCATTCTTAACAAGTTTCTCTTCTTTTGGTTTCTCCAAAGCATTCTCCTTATCTTCAATTGGCAAAAACAAATATTCTTCATTCGAGTCATCATCAAATTCATCTTCAGAGGTATGTTCTTCAATAGAACATAATCCCTTCTTCTCCTTTCTATTTAAATTGTGTCTTTTAAACTTGTTCTTCTTCTCATCATCATTTAGTCTCCTATAGTCTTCTTTGTAAGTGCAATTAAAAGCATAATGTCCAATTCTACCACAAGAAAAATATTTCAGAGGTAACTTACCTTTGTATTTCCCAATTCCTCGCTGCAATCTTCTTACAAAATTTGCTTCAACTTCATCTAGGTCTCCACTGCATTCCAGATTATCATGTCTTGAAACATTAAATATTGTTTCTTTCTTTTCTCTTTTCTCTTCCTCCATTTTTGAAATCTAATAGGTTGCTAAGGTACCAATAAGTTGATCGATGGTATACTTACTCAAATCATTGCTCTCATGTATAGCACATCTTTGTGGTTTGTAGGATTTAAGAAAATTCAGCAAGATCTTATGCACAACATCACATTCCTTCAAATATCCTCTGACAGCTCTAATGCCATTAGCAAGATCAGTCACTCTATGAATATAGTTCTCAACACTTTCATCTTCAAGAATTCTCAAGTACTCATACTTTTGCTTCAAATTCATCGGCCTACCCTACTTTATCTTCGAATATCCTTCATATGCCAAACACAACTTATTCGACACATTTTATTCCTCATAACTTTAGCTTCTTTCAATCCTTTTACCATTCTAAAGATAGAATCACTTATATAGCTAAGGATTATCACTCTAGCCTTTGCATTAGCCTCGTTCAAATTTATCTCATCTAAATTTTGAGCACCACCTTATAGAGGTGTATATCATGTCTAAATGATTTCCCAAATTCCATTCTGCAATGTTTCCAAATGTGACTTCATTCTTTCCAAGTACAAAAAAATTGTACCATCAAAGATAGGAACTTTGTAATTCATGTCTTGCACCATACCAGATCTACCTCAAGTGATTAAGCTTAATCAAGAGGAACCTTTCTCTAATACCAATTGTTGAACCCAAGGTAGGACTAAGAGGGGGGGTGTGAATCAGTTAAAACAAAAGAAATTTGCTGGATATAAACAATTAATCAACAACACACATCCAACAAATGAACACCAAGATTTATATGTGGAGAACCCAAACAAGGAAAAACCATGGTGAGCACTTGCCCACAAGAATATATCCATTATTTATATCAGATTACAAAGAAAAGAGCTCACTACTCCAGACTTGCACACCAAGGCTAACTACTCATGTCGCAAGATACAAAAGAGGACTTGAAAAACCTAAAGCTAACTACACTCAAGCCAAGATACAAAAAACTGATATGAAAAGAAGGATCTCGTGATCATGAAGTTTTCCTTGAACTCTACATCAAGTGACCAACATCAGTGCACAACTTAGACTTCAACTTTCAACACTCTATCTCATATCTCTGCTACAGTCTCAACACAGCTTGCATATCATTCGAACACAACTCTTCTTCTCTACTCTTCACTAAACCTCTCTAATTATCTTCGCATCATACATCTACATTCTACACCTTATCCCATTCTACACTTCTAACTCAAACATGCATATTCCTTATATACAAGATAGATCATCAATGCTTGAATCAAGTCGGCCTAAACCAAAATATACTTTTCGAACCAAAAACACACATGTTGATCCCTTCCAAGAGAAAGATGGGACCAAAACACATCTTCCAATGATCAATTCATCGATCTAAAATCACTGAAACCAACCAACAACATATCCACATGCTACGCATCCATATAATCAATCAACAATCAAAACATACTCTCCAATACAAATAACTCACATCTGCATCTCCACACACTATGGTGAGACCCATAGAACATCAAACAATCTCCCACAAATCATATCTGGACCTAAAGATAGATCCAACATAGAATACCACAACCAGCAACGAACATTTCCACAACACTAAGAGAACATAAAGATGTTTCTGGACCACATAATTATCATATCCATGTTACCAAAACCATATATAATGAAGATAATAATAATAATACTCAACACCAATAGAACTTTTTGGACTCAAACACTTTTGGAACAACCAATAGAACAACTACATCAACAGTGTATAGCAAGATAACTCTACACTATAGACATTCCAGACCAATCTGGAACGACAAGTTCGACATCAATGATAAACACAGCAACACACACTTCCAACACTTGTCTCCTACTTTTCACATGATCCTCATGAGACTCATTTAAAGGAAGCAAAGCATATTATAAAGTATATTTGGGGTACCACAATTTTTTTATTTAATACACATTAATGTTTTCTTAAATAGTAGGCTTAATTGACTCAAATTAGGCCAATGATGTTGACTCATTAAAGTCCAAATTTTGGATTTTTTACTTTCCTTGGTTTTGGTCCAATTGCATTGTCTTGTAAGAATAAAATTGCTAAATTGCACTATCATCAATTGAAGTAGAGAATCAACACATAGTACTTGCTAGCCAAGAGGTTTTATAGCTTCAACAACTTACGATATATTTTAGTTCACCGCCTAATCATCCCACAATTAGTTGATGTGATTGTGAAAGTGACACATTTCTTGCAATCCAACGAACCATCAAATGATGAAGCAAATCAATATATTAATTCATTTCATTCAATAGCTCATCTATAATGGTATCTCTCTTTAGAGTATTTATCTACTTAGGAGAAAGTTGCAAACATCTTCACTAAACCATTACCATCACCTCAATGTCTTGAGTTGTAACATATGTTTGGGGTGAACTTATCCTTGGGGGGTCTTGAGTCCTTCATTTTTATTGGTTCTCTTTTTTGGGGAGGAATTTTTCCCACGTAGTTTTCTCTTTTACTTTATTTTTAAGATTTAATTGGTCCATTTGAGTCCTTAGGGGGTTTAATAAGGTTGGTCATTGTAAATAAAATTAATATAGCTAGTTGATTTCTAACTTTGTATTCTTGGTGGTGGTGTCTCCAAGGTAGTCCAGATTGCTGCACACCAGTGTCTTGCTACATTGTACTTTTCTTTCAAAAACTATGTTTGTACCTCTTTCTTGATCTTATCTTTTTGCAGAGCTAGATCTTGGAGTAGTTCATCCATCAACAATCTTAAGCTATTTTGGAACTCACTAAAAAGGTTCTCTTTTCAAGTAAGGGTATTTTCACTGAATCTCCTTAATGACATCTTCTACCTTTTTAGTAGTTTGTATATGTTGCTTCAAAACATCTTCTTGGATTGATTGATGGAAGATATCTATTGGCATTTGGCATAACTGATGTAGATGAGGTGATGCAGTTGAAGATGGATGACTGCACTAGTAAAGGATAGGAGTTTATTTGTGATGAATAGATTGAGATTCTATGAATAGATTACATGATCAGTTATTTGTGTTGTCATTGATGGGAACTGATGTTTTATGACTTTTGGTTTGTCATCTAAGTGATTTGGTTTACCAGAAGACAGGGTTTACCGGCAATGAACTAAAGTCTGTGAAATAGGACTTTAACCGATAAAGCAGAGTTGTTTTGATTGTATTCATCGATCGGCGAGGATTGGTGATTTGTGGTTTGGATGGTGAACTTGTATCATGGAAAGGTGTATATGACCAGAACCGAAACTTGTGGAGATTACCAAAGGCTACCTTTGAGTTTCTTAGAGGTAAACTAGGGGTTAGACCCCTACACTGGAAGAACTAGAATGATGGAGATCCATCAATCCTATGGATTTCATGTTTATTTTTTCACTAAGGATTGATGAAGGTGCAGGCTACTCCTTTGGGAGAGAAAGTCTAATGAAAAGTTCTGATTTAATTCTCTATTAGAATTTTTCTGATTTGAATAGCAGAGATGATGGAAGAGGAAACAACAGAATTTAAGACAAGTGATGCATTTACATCTTTGGCATTGTTGTCAAAGGGGGATAAGAATAGAAATCAAATATGGAAGATAAGGGAGAAGTTGAAGATCAGAAGATCAGATTGAGAGAAGCATTGGTTAAGGGGGAGATGACAAAAGGAGGAGAACTGGTAGAGATGTGATATCGGAAAGCAAGTTGCAGATGATGATGTTACTCTGATTGTATATCTAATTGGTGTTGCCACTAATGCCAAAGGGGGATATTGTTGGCATTTTTCATAATTGATGCAGATGAGGTGATGCAGTTGAAGATGGATGACTGCACCGATAAAGGATAGAAGTCTATTTGTGATGAAGACATAGAGATTCTATGAATAGATAACATGATCAGTTATTTGTGTTGTCATTGATGGCAACTAATGTTTTTCGATGTTTGGTTTGTCATCTAAGTGATTTGGTTTATTGGAAGACAGGGTTTACCAGTAGTGAACTAAAGTCTGTGAAATAGGACTTTAATTGGTAAAGAAGAGTTGTTTTGATTGGATTGGTCGATCGGCAATGATTGGTGGTTTGCATTTTAGATGATGAACTTCTTTCATGGAAAGGTGTATATGACCGGAACTGGAACTTGTGGATATTACTAGAAGGCATGTTTCAAATTTTTGATGAAGTTTTGCTAAGGTTTTAGTAGGGTTTAAGACTGGTGAAGAAATCATCAAATCAGTAAAATCTTTGTTATGATGGTGATCGACAACGAGTCAACATGAAGTTGGTAACATGGCACAACTTGCATGAGAAATTTAATTGTTATTTTGGTGCGATTCAAGGAAGAATTTATTGGGAATCAATGAAATGCTTAGTAGAGTATTTTGAGGGTTTGACTTTGGTACAAATCAAATTTTTGTGATGGGTAACGATCAACCAACAGTTGATATTGCATTTTAATTTTTTGTAATGATTTGTATAATGATCTGTGATGATCTCTTATGATTTGAATTGTAAATTTATGATGTAATTAGGGTTTTGTGTTTGACCTAGTTGAGATGGCTATTTAGGATGACACAGTTGATGTTTATTGTGTCAGTGGTCTTAGAGAATGTGTTAAGTCATCCAAGTGAAGTGGGAGATCTTCCTGAGAGTTGCAGAGTGTTGTGTATAACTGGATCTAATTAAGCAAGTAGAGAAGTGCAAGTAACAGATCATTTTCTTACTATTCTTCCCTAACAGTTGCAGCAGGTTAAATCCCTTAACCAGGTAGGTCCTAACAGGCCTTAAACATTTAAGTCCCCTAACAGATTAGCTCTCAAAAGAGTATTAAATCCTCTCATGAGGTTTATCCTAATAGATCATCAAGCTCCTAACCGGGCTACAAGGCAAATCCCCTAATTGAGTTATTCCTAAATGGGCGTATTGTAAGCTCCTAACAGGGCGTACTTCAAAAGAGTACAAATATTTGTGGGTGCCAACTCCCACCATGGTTTTTCCCTTTTTGGGTTTCCATGTCAAAAACTTATGGTGTTCATGTGATGTTCTTGTTTATGTTTCATTTCATGCATTATTTTTGAGACATCGGTTATGATCTTTAATCAAAATTTTATCAGAGGTTACCGGTACTGATAAGGTTGTTTGAGAAAGTATTTGATCTGATTGATAAGGTTAATGAGTTGGTAAATGATCGAGTTTATATGATTTTTTTGGTGGTGAAAGTATTGATAGTTGTGGTAAATGATCTGATTAATGTGTTAAGAAAATCTAATAAAGAGGTTATTAGATCCAATTAAACAAGTGAGATTTTTGTTAAATGGTTGCAGATCTAAGATAAGTTTGTTTTTGAGTTAAAGTTTCAATTGGTCTTAATACTGATTCACCCCCCCCTCTTAGTATTAATCGGATCCTCATAGGATTAACAATATCTTCTAGTTGAAGATTTTGTAAACGAGAAATGTTCCCTATATCTAATTGATTGCAAGTAATTAGAATTTTTAGTTGACTAGATGCCCCTTATTGTAGTTCTTGTAAAGCCAAAAATTTCTTGATATGATCCATTTTGGAAGTCTTGATGAGGTTGTGGATGCTATGGATCTTGTATCTGTCCAATAAGGTGGAGGAGCTCCCACTTCCTTGTTTTTCTCCTTCACTTATTCCTCACATAATTCATTATAGGCCCTATAAATGACCTCTGTTATCTCCATCTATACTTGTTGGATTATCTTTGATTTGCCCAACATTAAATTATCAACCCTCTATTTTGTTTGAAGCTCCTTGGTTTGCACATCCTTGAATTTATGTAATTGGGGAGTTGTCATGTTTGTGGCTAGAGTTTGGATGGCTATCTCCTTCAGGTTCTCCTCTTCTTATTGTGCCATTGTTGTTTAGTTCCTCAAGGAGACAGCTTTATGGCCCAAAAAGTTTAGATGAAGTCTTCTAGAGTGTATATGTTTGCCATCATTTACTGGATTAGGGCCTACTTTGATGTGTGTTATTTTATTAGTGGCATATCCTTATATTTATCCAATGTCTTGGCAAAAAATTGAGGGTCATAGAGGACACCATATAACTGACCTTCATTCAAGAGGGGGTCTTGTTTTGTTGTGGGCACTAGTCTGGTGGGTTCTTATTTTGTAACTTGAACTTCCTTCTCACCTATTGAATTAAACTCTAGTGGCGTATGTGCCTATTGTTTCTTCCTCATCTTCTTTTCTATTCTCAACCATATTATAGCTTCTAATGCTTCTTGTTATAATGGCCCCTCTCCTCTAGTGTAGTGGGTAATCTTCTTTTGACAAACTAACTCCCTCTATTTTTTGCAAGGGCTATAAGGGGTGTTTGAGTGTGTAGTTTGTCAAACTGCCTTCTAGGGATGGACTTAATTTCCATTTATTCTTCTTGTTCTTCCTTAAGGGGCTTTTCTATTTCCTCCATTTTATTCCCTTTCTTCTTCTTGACCTTTTCTATCACTTTCTCCTTATCCAATGAATCAAATAATTCCTTGGCAGTATAATTTATTTTTTCCTCCAGATATTTTGGTAACTTTAGTATTCCTTATGCATAGGACTCGACTTTTGCATCTGATACTTCACATAGTAAAGGTGGTATCCATAAAGTCTGGGGCTTCAAGGCATTGATAATAGTGAAATCCTTATCTACTTGGAATATTATGGTGTTGGGGTACTTCTAAACAATGTGATGGGATATGGTATCGGTCTTGCATACTTTTCTAAAAACCCTTAAAATAACCTCCAAAAACTTGAATATATGCATTACAATATGGAAAATTTCTTAATGTATTCTAAAATTTGTGTTGAAATTGGTTTATCTGTAGCCCATACTCTTCCAGAATAATGTGGTAATTCCCTCATGAAATAAAAAGCTAAGAAAATTAAAAGTGTCCCATACTAGAATCAGTAGCCCATCTGCTTCATTTGGGATGCATTCTCTAGAAGCTCCATCCTCAAGACCTCACATAGGTCAAAATCCTTTCCTTTAGCCACCCTTTGATGTGTCATATGAATAGCCACTACCATGTTAGAGCCCTCTTGTTTTATTAAGTAAATCTTATAGGAAATGACCTTTGCTGCATATAGCATTACTTTATTTGTTATGTTGTTGATGTTTAGACTCCAGTCATTAAAGGTAGCTTTGGTTAAATTTGCCATTTTTGTGTTTCAACTCCAATCTTTAGTGGGATTTCTCCTTTCCCCAACAATTTGGTAATGGCCTAGATTGCCTCCATAGTGATCTGATAGGGTTTTTCTAGGTGCAAATACTTGTGCAACCTGCTTAGCACTAGTTGGACCCACTCCTTATCCTTAGTGAATTCCAAAAAATCCTTCCAAACATCCATCTTCTTTTCTCTTATGTGAGCATACTCTAGGACGTGTTGGTTCTAGTTCCTTTTGTAGCAATTTTTGTTTGATCTCTTCGAAGGTAGTATGATATTGATAGTTCTGATACTTAATGTAAGTACAGATCCAATAGCCAACAAGATGAGAGGGGGGGGGGGGGTGAATCATACAAACTTAATCCATAAAAACATCAGATTCAACCTCGGTAACATATATATAAGTCATATAACCAAAACTGTTAAACATGCAAACTCAAAAGCATATGAACAATATAAACCTCATAACACCAGATTTAACATGGAAACCCAAATAGGGAAAAACCACTATGGGATTTTGGACCCACTAAGAAATATACTCTTCTAGAGTATGCTCAGTTAAAAGCAAATCCTGTTAAAGATTACAAACACATTGCTAGATGTGACCCGGTTAAGGGATTTCCCTCAAATCTGTTAGGATCTTCAGTTTGTTAGAAGTGACCTTGTTAAAGGATTTCAAACACTCAATAAGAATGTCACCTTGCTAGAGGATTTTACAAATAAGACTGTTAAGTCCACTCAGTTAAGAGATTTTCTACTACTTCCCAAAATAACAGTAATAAAGATATGTCTGCAACTTCACATCTAAAAATGCTAAAGCAGATTCTTACTTGCTCAATACAATCAATTCATAGGACTTATCTTGTCCCTCTGCTAGGCTCTATACTCTGTTATCAAAACAGGTCTTCAAGCTTTTGTGCTCGGTAATCACTATGTAGCATCCCTGTGCATACACTTGCCCGCATACATTGTTTATCAACAGTTTCCTATTTAGAAACAATCTTCTAACCGCTTAATCTCCTTGATCATATTTCCCATGATCAATCATAGCCATCAGATCTTCAATCTTGTCCAGGTTCAATGTATCCTTCGATCTGAAAATGTTTTACCCTGTCTTGGAACTTGCATATGCACCTTGGAACTTGTGTTAGGGTATTGTGGTTCAATTTTAGTTGTAGATCTTCCTGCCGATCTTTCTTTACCATAGATTCTTTAACAATCTTCATACACAGCTTACGAATCATTTAATTCGCTCCAGCTCATCAGCTTCCTTCATTAAATACTGCATGCAATCATTTAATGCATTCTATTATAGCTCGGTTGTAACTCGGTAAATACTAAACTTCACTCGGTAGACATTTTGCCTTCATTAACCGATAGCGATAACCTTAGGGTTTACCGACTAGGTTCCTTAAGTCGGTAACATAGTATAGTATTAACCTTTCAAACAATAGCATATGTAGGATATCAAAACAATCTAAACATCATGATCTCATCATTGTCTAACTCGATAATAGTTGCCCATTGAATAACTTATCCCCTTATTCATCATATTCTTTCTGTTTCTTTTACCGCCATCTTTATACACATCAAATCATACTTCTTAAGATATGGCAACATCATACTGAATTAGAAAATCAATTTCTTGACATCAATGACAAAATAATAATATTAAGACAGTAATCATCCTTAATCAGTAATATCAATAGTCATCAACAACCTTCTCAATATCCTTATTGAAATGCCAACAATCTCTCATTGTAATTGGAATTCCAACCTTCTTCTTGTCTGTTATAATGCCAACAGATAGTTCTCCTCTAGTGGTGAGTATATATACTTCCACACATCCTCTGTGTAAATAACCTTAGCTAGGACTTGTGGAAATTCATTATATGAGTCTATTCCCATCACCTTGTAAAGGAATTTATTGTACTCTATTTGTGTCTTAGATATGGTGAAGATAAGGATAAGAGTGGCCATGATTGCAAGTTATGGTAGGATAACTTAGGGTTTTCAAATGAGAGCATGATAGAGCTAAGTTCACAAGAGTGTGATTTTCATTAGAGAACAAGGTAGCTAAAGTAGACAAGTTAATGGATAGATGTAGTGAGGTTCTTTTACATATTTCTTGTGTATATCTCATTTATTACTATAGTCATTGTTAGTCATTTCACGCCCTTTCTGCCCATTATATTTCTATGACTTTTTTGGTCATTATTACCTACTTTTCCTATCTATTTATTATACAATATATTACACTATGGTAAAAATGAATATGTTTATGTTATCTCATATTTGTCATCATTTTATCCAATTTCATGTCGGATCCTACAAGGGTGTCTTTTTTATTTTAGGATTTTGTTGCCTAGGTTATCGGTTTGTATCTCGGGTAATCTCCTTTTAATTTTACAACCATAACGTGTTCCTTTTCTTAATATGAGTTCCATAATATTTATCTTGTAGCTTATCTATAATTTCCAAGGTTCGATATATTTCTTCTTTGTTATTGTACACATGGGTTTAGTCTCTAATTAAAAGAATGTAGGATTTTAATTCTTATTGAACTTTCTAAGGTGTTTAGTTCTAATTTTTGGTTTAGTGTGTATCTAGAAATATCTTTAAATTTGTATACTCTTTGGGATGTCAATTTCGACTCACTTTATATCCATGCCTCCAATACTTCATTATTGTTTGTGAGGAAATTGTCACTTTCTAATTTCAATTCCCCAGCGTTGTTTATATTTTATTCTTCACCTCCATCCAGAAGTATAGAGATTGAATAGAGATTCATTTCATCTTCTCCTACATTTTATTGTGCTACTTCTATATAAGTCCAATCATTCATTTCTCTTGAGGGGAGATGCACCACTCTGGTAGCATCTGTAAATGAAATATCCTCTTTTGGGGAGTCCACAATTCCATTAGTTTACAAACCATTTTAATCCAAGTAAGTCTATAAAGGTGTTGAATAATTTTTTTATTTCTACCACTTCAAAGTCTACATAATGTTTAATCTCCTTTAAATTTACCTCAACATTCTCTCAAGTGCCCAATGCCTCCATTCCAGAATTGTCAGCTAGACTTATATTCATTGGTGTTTTTACAAGTTTTAGTCTCCCTAGTTTTTTCCCATGTGGTGGATGGAATAATATTCAAGTCTACACCCAATTCCACCATAACATACTTAACTTTATGATCATTCAACTAAGAATTAATCAACAACAAACCATTTTTCCAATTAGATCCTCTAATAATTTGGTTTACCTACTTCTTTTTATTTCAATATTTTCCCGATTATTTTAATTTAACTACCAAATCTTTTTGTCTAGCCATAGTAGCTAGATATTTTAATATGTTTACTTCTTCAGTAAAGCAACCTACTTCCTCCTGCAACTGTTGCATTACAGTCTATTTGGCATGTTCTATCACATTTTCATGTTGTTTCTTCCTAGGTTGAAACTATGTCATTTCGTCTTCCTTGTCTTCTTATTCTTTTGGACTATAGCCATTTCGTCTTCCTTGTCTTCTTATTCTTTTGGACTATAGCATTCTTCATATCCTTCTTCTACCATTTTTTCCTTATATCTCCTGGCATCAATTATTTGTTTGCTCAAAACATAAATGCTTTCTTCTTTCCTCCAATTTTATTCTTCTTCTCCATTACTATCTCTTCTCTAGAGTTGTCTTTTGTAGAGGTGTATGAGGACCACACATCCATTCTATTATAACCTCCCATGCCCTATTGTGGCATCCTTTGGATCACCCATTCTCCTCTTTATAATTTGTCACTCCGAGAAGGTTGTATAGCATCCTAGTTCGAATAGAATGTTCTTGCAACATCACATGAAAACATATTATGGTTGTCTTACCCACAAAATGTACATTTTTGTTTCTTCTTTTCCCAACACTCTGATGCATAGTGGTCCATCTTTTGACAATTAAACTAGTTAGCATCATTTATCCTTCTATTGTTTCATCATCTTCCTCTTCCTCCTCGATAGTTAGATTGTTTGTTTTCATCCTGGTAACCCTTTTGGTTATTCTGCATAGCACGAGCATTTTGACTTCTTTACCAAGGTGGGATCTAGTAACCACCATCATTATTTTAATTTATATTATAGTTATAATTATGTTAGCCTTCGTTTCCTCCATTCCAAACTAGAGGTTTGTTCTTTGGACAATCTTCGCTAAGGTGCAGGTCCCATTCTTGAAAAATAGCACAATACATTAAATTAGGCCTGGCTGATTTAATTGTTGATAAGGTCTTTTCAAATCCATCTTTGGGGCATTCATTTTGGATGTTCCCTTCCTATTTATAGTATGCACACTATATTCTTTGAAATTTCTTAGTCTTAATAGCACAAATTTCCTATTGTACGACCAACTTCTACACTTTCAACTACAAATCCTCTAATAATTCATCATTTCTATCTTTTTCCAGTCTCCTCCATGGTTGGGCTCCAATCTAGTAGTTCATGTAAATCAAGTCAATGAACCTCTCAAATTCTCTACCATCCATCATTGCTCTTATGTCTTTGTGTAGTATATAAACCATTTGATCTTCTACTTTTCAATTAATGATTCTTCCAACTTTCGGCACACCTCCTTAAACTTCTTATCATATTTTTTTACAAATTCATTTTCACCTTGTTTTAGATTCCTCATTTTGGTGATACTTTTTGTTGGAACCTTTGGGGTGTCAAAGTTTGCTAAGAATTCTCTTTTAACTATATCCCAAGTGGTGAAGTGTTGAGGGTATTTTTTGATATACCATTCTATTTCTTCCTTAAGGACACCACCAAGTCCAACAGTCTATCATCGTCTACAAAACTTCCCAACTTATCCCAAATTCCCTCCAAATGAAAAACATGATTAATTTCTTAGTAGTGTTAGTTCCAATTATAGGGATCTTAATTGTTGTCTCCATTATTTTTTTAATTCTATCTAGGATTTTGTGTCAACTTATATTTGAATACTGGTTGCTTTGTTGGCTTTGGTCTTATTGATTTTGTCTCCTTTTTATGCTACTCTGAGGCTTTGTTTCCTCGTCTTTTTCAAGTTTTTATGTCAAAATATTCTTCTTCTATTATTTTTCTCCAAGAGATTTCCTGCTCTTTACTTGCTTCTTTATGCTCTTGCTTCTCTTCTTTCTTATCTTATTTTTGCTTTGTGAATTTTCTAACACAACTCTCCTGGCTTTATACCTTAAGGGGGGTGGGTCCTAGTCCAGGGGTTGTGTCTCTTCATAACTTTTTTTTGTCCTTTATTATTAAATGAGATTTCATTAGTTAGTGGCTACACCCCTATGCTTAATTATTGATTAACTTCTTCTTTCTTTTTTTCTTCCTCCTTTAATTTACTTATACTTTTGTTAACTAACTTTTCAAAATATTCATCATTGACAGATAGGGCCTTATCTAGAGTTTTTAGGAAATCCTTAAACCTATCATCCAATTTAATTGTGACATTGTTTAATTCCATTTAGGTTTAGGATTTCTAGAATGTTTTGACATAGTAGGAGCCTCCATGCTACAAATTTTATATTTTTAGATTCTTGGTTATGTATTATCTTCTCAAAACTACTTGAAATCCTTTCAATTTCTTTAAGAAGTACACTTATTTTCTTTGGTGTCTTCTCCTTTCTCCTTCTCCCATATTTTCCTTTCATTTTGGCAACACCCACATTAGCGCACTAAGCAATACCCCCAACACTGTGTTCTAATATTGACGTTGTTGTAATCTCCATTCTTCTTCTATAACTTTCTTCTCTTTCCAACATTTGTCTTTGTCTCCTTTCCTCTCCATTAGGACTGGCCATTATTTCTTTCTTCCCTAATTCAATTTACTCCTTAATCTCTCTTGAATTTTTTTGAGTCTCCTTTGACCATGGGTGTTTAAGATTTGGGATTGCATTAATCCTATATTGTGTACCATGGGGGTTATCCAATGGTTATATTAATGGTCACACCCTTTCATAGGTCTTTCTGAACCTTTCCCCCCTTTCCATTTCTCATCCCCTTTGCAACTAGCTCCCTCTCATAGGGTAGACATCAAGAAGACAGATTTTTGATTAATCATATCTCTTCTAGCATTTGTTGTTTACTTCTTGATCCGGTAATAGTTTTAGAATTTGAATTTCTTTTCAACAAACCTCACAAAACCTAACCAAGGTCCCAACAATGGAACCAATGTTAGCAAGAAATCTGAGGGATACAGACCAAAGTTTTGTACCCAAAGTATTTATGATGTTGTAGTCTTCTACCTCGGACTCGGTCCTATTGAGGCAACAAGGAAAGGTATTCTAGATCATATCTTAGTTGTAAATCAGGATAAAATATCATATACACATAAGACTTTAAATTATCATTATTTATATTCATATATCAACATATATTCATTGCATTCTTTATATTTCCTTTATATCTATTTTCTATGTATATATATATCTTGTCTATCTATTATCTATTCTAGTGGATAGATCTATCTATCTATTGACATCTACAATAGGAGACGTGGCCCTTAGATGATATCCCTAAATTACATTATATCTTCCAAAACTCCTATTTTGGATCCTTCTTTGCAATTTGTTATTACATATCTCTAGACCAATATTAGTATACTGGGTATGTGCAGGATCATGCGGGGCCAAAAAGTGGCGATATGAAAAAAAAATTGCCTTCTCCACTCGCCTAAAAATGTGAAAAATCTATGTTGACATTTTGCTTGGCTTGGATGTCAATACATCTGGCCATGGCAAAAACCCAAGCAAATCGGATATCTGATATTAATAAAATATATATTATATATTTGATATAATATATAATATAAAATATATTATATAATATTATATTATATTATATGATATATAATATATTATATATTATATAGTACTTATTATTTATTATTTATTATATAATATATAATATACTAAATATTATTTATTATTTATTATTTATTATATAAAATATAATATATTATATAATATATATGATATTATATAATATATATTATATATTGTTTAATGTATAATATTTAACCCGAAAAAGGTTTAAATATCAGATATTTGATTACTATGGGTATTTTATACTCACTGAGATAGCCTGTGGGTCATTTTTCACCCATGAGTTGCGCGAAGTATTGAAATCCAATATCGGGTTTCATCAAATATCCAATTTGAAGGTATTTTCTTGTCAATATTTTTGCAAAGGTATAATTTTAATATGATTTTGTTGTGTTTTTAATCAAATTTTCACATTTTTTAATTCATTTTTTTATTTTTTTGATAGAAATTAGGGTTTTTCTTTGAAATTTGTTGATTAAATTCAAATTTTCAACTTCAATCTAGTAAAATGGGGGATAACAATGGCAACCCTACACAACCACAACTGCTACAACCACTAAACCCTTTGTTACCAAACCCCCCCTCAATTCAAGATTTAATTGGTCAAAATTTGAACCAATTGAGGGGCATTGCAAATATTTACAATAGAATACCTTGTCTAGCCCCAATTTTAGCTCTACTTAATGCCATAATAAACAATGTAGAAACTGTCACAACAGAGCACAATGCCACTCTTTTGTGGCGAGAGTCCATGAGGAATATATATGCAGATGGTTTGACCTATAATGAGGTCAAGAAGCTTGAGATATCCAAAGCTGACATTATCATATTGTTTATCAATCCCCACACTAGACAACCCATAGATGTGAAAAAAAAAAAACTTTCCATCAAATGGTGTAAAAATGATGATATTGTAAATAACTTTTGGGATTGTTGGTGGATGGTTTTTGATAGACCACCCAACAAAAATTTTGATGTCCCATTTTATTTCATCAAAAAATTGTATGATGAGTTTGTTTTGGGCAAGCATGTCAACTACTTTGACATCAAGCCTTCTATTACTACTTATCAAGTTGCCATTAGTTTCATGTCAAAGTTATTCTATATACTCTAGTCGGTTACTACTACCGAAATATTCAGTCGGTATGAACAGTCCAGTCGGTTATTGAAGAAAGTAGTCTCAGAACGTAGTATACACCGAGTTGTCTATCGAGTATCATTTCATGTCTACCAGGCAGCAAAGATGACACACCGAGTTGTTATACACCGAGTGAAACGTGTTACCAGATTCATTGAACCTGGACATACATATGAAGACATGTTACAAGATCGAGGAACATCTAACTGTTATCACATTGGAAATTGCACTTAAAGATTGTGTATGATTTTGAGGTCATCTAACCAATGAAATATTTTGCATGGTTATTCATTCGATAAAACATGTTTGTAAGATCGAAGCAATGAAAGAATCATCATCATAAGAGATCTATTTATACAACATGGACTAAGATCAGAAATATACATGTAGATGATAGAAAGGAAGATATAGGAAGCAAGACATGTAAAAGCACTAAGTGTTATGACTGTTACAGAGACACGGAAGTCACCGAGAAGGATTTTAGAGAACAGTCAAAGAACAGAGTAAATAAAAGGGTTTACCGAGTTACTATATGGGTTATCGAGGTATGTTATAAGCAAGGTAATCTATTCTGAGCACATAGAATCTGCTATAACATTCTAGATGTAAAGTTGTAGATATTTGTAATGATTTATTGTAATATTTTGAAGTTGTAAGAGAAACCTTTAACAGGGTAAAAGACTCTAATCAAGTCTATAAATTGTAAAGCCTCTAACCAGGTGCAACATTTAGTTTAAGTGTTGTAAAATCCTCTAGCAAGGTAGATCTAATAGATCTTGTTACTCCTAACAGGGTAAGCTATCAGAAATAGCTAAACATGTAGCTCTAACTAAGCACTCTTTATTATTGCAGTAGTGAAGTTGTGGGTGCCATCCCACCGCAGTTTTTCTCTCTAACCAAGAGTTTCTACGTAACCAAAATATATGTGTTATGGAGTGAATCATGTATGATTGTTATCTATTTGTTTTAGCTTTGTATTATGTTATTGCACTATTCGGTTTATGCATAACAGTAAATTTATTATTGAAGAAAAGTTTTGAAGTACTGATTCACCCCTCCCCTCTCAGTACATTAGCTTTCCATATTGGGCCTAACAATTGGTATCAGAGCTTCAATCTTGGAAAAGGGTTTAACTACCTAAAGAGAAAGATCTTATCAATGGAAGGCTATAAACAATCTCGGAGGATTGTGTATCTGCAAGAAGAGTTGGATCATGCTAATCAAGTGATTGCAGACATGCAAAGGCAAATGCAAAAATCTTTGAAAGTAAGAATAAGATTATTTGATGATTTGCAGGACTCTCAAGAGTTAGTGGAAAAAATTGAGACATCATCTGAGAATAGTATATATGAAGAAACTAAAGAAATGATTGGAGTATTGAGAGAAAAGAACAAAGCACTGGCTGATCAACTAAAAGCAATGAAAAGAGAACATGAACATTTCAGCACACAAATGACTGAAAATCTTGATGCATTAAGGACAATTGAGGATAAAGTAAGAGATCTACAAAGAGAGAAACAACAACTTTAAGTCTTAGTATCTGATAAGAATGATGAAATCACAAGGTTGATTGGAATTCAACAAAATATGTCAGATCAACTAGGTTATGCACATCATGAAGCAATTCTGAAGGATGATGAGAATCAAGCATTGAAACTTGAAGTATCAAGGTTGACCGATGAACTTGAAACAAAGAAGAAATCCAAAGAAACACTAAAGAAGAGTTATGAAGCATCAAAGATGTTGGATGAGAAACTGAATACAAGAAGACCCAACAAAGATGCAGGACTCGGTTACAAAGGAAAAGACTCTATCGAAAAGGGAATTCATACTACCGAGAGAGAAGAATCATCAAAGCAAGCTAGAAACAAGAACAACATCAAAAGAAAGAAGCTTATTTGCAACTACTGTGGAAATCAAGGTCACAATGCCAACTTGTGCCAAATCAGAAAAGGTAAGCAATCGAATGTCACTAAGTCCAATAGTTATTGTTACAATTGCAATAAATATGGTCACACATGTAAACAATGTAGGACAAAGTCTATAAACAATTATCAGAAGGCAAAATTTAAAGGGTTTTGTAAAAACTACAATAGATATGGACATAGTACTGAGAAGTGTTGGTTTAAGCAAAAGAACTATATGTGGTCTGCACACCGAGCAAATGCTAGAGGTTACCGAACTCACACAAATCCTTACCAATAGTATTCTACAGTACCATGGGATTACAATACAAGGATATGGTGTGAATGTTGTGGAAGATATGGACATATAAGTGCCAACTGTTTTATAAGGTTTGGGATGTACAACCGAAGATCATGGAGAAATCCTGGTATGGCATGTTTTCATTGTCACAAAGTTGGACACTTAGCTGGAGATTGCAGAGATCAACCTAGAAACGACACTGAAGAAATAAAAGACAAATTAAAGATGATTTGGAAAAAGAAGGAAATTGTGTCAAATGAAAAAAGCACCTTACCTATCGAGTTAGGTGCACCTATTCCAAATTAATCCATAAATGTATGAAGGGACTGCATTATCTCAAGGTTAAATCTTAACAGTTCCTATTTTATTATGTACTTAAGTCAAAATCTGCATAATTAAGATGTAATAGTAAGTTTGAAATTCTATCAAAGTCTTTTGAAGCACTTTACAGGAAACCTGTCAAGTCGGTGAAAATAGGAAGCCTGTCAAGTCGGTAAATGAAGGAAGTTTGGTTACTCGGTTAAAGCGGAAAAAGGAAAGAAGGTTTAGTGGAACGGAGTGCATTTAATGTTTTTGACCTAACCTGCACAGAGCCCGATAAGGCATATTGTGTACTTAAAAGCATTTTCGCGGTCATTTTCAACTCACCAAGTTTTTGAGAGAGCAGAGCAAAGCGAATCTAAGGCGATCAAACCTCCTACAAAGCAAATTCAAGGTATTTACATCAATCTCAACGCATTATTAAGTTGGTTTACCGATATTATCAAGTTGCTATTATTTGCTAAGTGTGAAGCGTCTTCCATTTGAAATCCTAAAACCCTAAGGATCCTTTGTTAGCTTTTATCTAAAATCTAAAATGGCACCTAAGATCCAAGATCCCATTGTTGTCAAGAATGTAGATAAGCCCTCACTAAAATACTCTTTGACTCCCAAAGTTGCATCTTACCGGATGACAAAACCGCTTTTTCATTCATCTCGGATAGAGTGTTGTTAGTCGAGGATGTGAGATTCTTCACCAAATGTCATGTTGAAGAACTCAGTCATGTTGAAATTAAAGACACCTATGATGAATTATGCACAGATGATAAATTAAATAGCAAGTATGAGCACATTAAGATCAAGGGATTAACTGAAGCCCTAACCTATCCCCGTGTGTTCAAACCCCAGTGGGTCAAGTTTGTTCTGAGCAGAGATCACGATGATTTCATGTGGCTAGAATAGCAACCATTTAATATTACCAAGGAAATCATTCATCTGATTACCGGTTACCCTATTTATGATCATGCCCGAGCCCAAAAGATGATATCACAGAAGGAATTGATCAGTTTAACCGGAGTGGAATCAGATTGCAGAGGATTGAAATTGAACAATGTCACAAATGAAGAACTAAAATTTGCCATAAGAGTAATAGGTTACTGTTTCTTCCAATCAGCAAGGGAAAATAGTGTACCCTGTGCAGTAGTAGACCTAGCATACAAAATTATGAAAAAGGGAATGAAAATTGATCTATGTGAGGTGTTGTTGAAGAACCTGTTTGAGAATCTGAACACCATTAGGAAGCCGAAGAAAAACAACTCGACTAATACACTAAAGTTTGGATCCTTACTTGTATGCATGTTTTTCTATTTTGAAAAATTCTTTCCATCAGTCGGTAAAGTTGTTTGGGAACTACACCGACCAATCACCCATCAGATCAATGACTTCATTAAGAAGTTAGGTGATAATTTCAATAATATTATGGATAATTACTTCAGTAAGTTCCAAGAAAAAATGCATAATAGGTACTAGATTCCACCCCAGCTAGTGGAGAAATACAAAAATGACATATGTTTTGAAGTTGACACTGAAGACTGTTATGTGAATGTTGTGGAACCAAGAACTCAATCTTTGTCACCGATGGGTTACAAGATTGATTTTGACATCACACAACAGAAAATTGATGCATTTCTTACATTGCCAAGACATGCTACCGAGCTGAGGTATGGAACCTATGAAGAAGTAAAGGAAAAAGTAAAAATGAGCATTGTAGTACCCAAAGCTACAAGAAAGGCAACAAAGATGATAAAGGCATTATCGGAGAAATTCGGAGAAGACTCTTCCTCTACACCTGTCAAAGGCACCATTGCCATTACCAAAGAGGAATCTGAAGCCCAAGAGGCAACTATAACATTGAGCACCGAATTGCCTAAGGGAAAAGTGTTGAAGAGAAAGAAACAGGACACATCAAAGGCCTCACCGACTCCACCTCCAAAGTGACCTAACACTAGAGCATCTGCAGCTTCATTGAGTAAGAAAACAAAGAGTGTTACTATTCCCAAGGTGACAAAGACCTATAAGAAATCTACTCGGAGACTCATTTTGGCAAAAGAGTCTAGTGATACCGAATCAGAGGATGCAAGCAAATTTCAGATTGTCAAGAGCAAGAAGGTAAATGTACATAGTGTTGAAAACTTCTGTGCTAATCTGAAAGAATATGGAGGATTTGGATCATTCAGATATGTAAAGTATAAAACTAGGAATAATGATGAAAAGAGACAAATTGAAGAAGTTGTCATTTGCACACTTCTAAAATTTTGGTTGGCTCCATTGGAACTAGCTAAGTCACTTCCGAATGAACTTTATTTGCATATTGATAATAGATGGAAGTATGCAATGGACTCGAAGAAATAGATCAGAGAAAGAAGTTTGGTACATCTCTTTCCTGACATATCAGTAGCTGAAATAAAAGAACATCTAACATCCTACAACTCAAAGTTTCTTTTCAAACAAAGAGCCTTAAAACTAATGAATGGGCTGTATATTGAAGTTGAAAATGAGACAAAAGCAAAGTGGCAGGAAATCTTTAAAATCAAGGATGCCAGTGAACAAGCTACAGTTGAAATTGTTGATGTCATCGAGCAAGATCCTGATGTTACCAAGCAAGACCCTGTTGACACCATTCAAATAGATGAAGATGTCATGGATACAGAGGCACCAAAATAGGAAATGATAGAAGGCAATGCATATGCAAAACTTGTATCCAGTGAATCAGTCTTGGAACAAGTTCAGCCTTATCCACCGGTCAAACAACCTGTCTCAACCGAAACCCCTCAGGATACAGATCAAGGCACCGAAGGCCACAAGTCTACAACAGGAGAAGGTACTACTCAAGAACAGACATCTCAAGTACCTTCTAGCACTGAGAATGTTGCAACTGAGACACCAAAGGACACTACAAAGGCTAAAGAAACTTATCAAAGTGTTGCCTCTACCAAGCAACTTACCGAGGGTCATCAAGCCTCACAAGCCATTGTCTTAGTTCCATCAATAAAAGGTAAAGAAAAGAAGATGAAAAAGCATAGTTTTAAAGTTGATTTGTCAAAACCAATAGTGTTGCCCAATATAGATATATCAAAATTAAAGGGGCAAGTACTCATTAATTTCGGTGAACTATGCAAAGCAAAGGCCGAACAAGAAAAGCAAATGGCAATTCAAAAGAAAAATAAGGTACTTCAGAAGGTGAAAGCACTCTTAATAGATATGCTACCTGAAGCTACAGTGTCAATAGATGCAGCCATCCACATTCAACTAGATGAACTCCTAACAAAGATAGAGACATCTGGAGTAGATGCATCGAAGTATTTGAGCAAGCTAAAAGACAAAGAGCTCACTACAAAAATGATAGAAGAGGTACAGAAAGCTATAGCTATTGGCAAAGTTAAACTTGTCAAATTTATTGCTGAGTTGACTCCTCAACTCAAGCACATTCTTTATTTATTTCAGAAACTCTGCACATTTTCTTTATTCATTAAGGACATTAAGAATAAAACAGAGGCAATTGAGAAAGAGATCACTGATCTCTCAAATAAGTTGACCACAGGGCCAAATTCAATTCAGAATTTCTATACAAGGTTACAACAACTCATGGCTCAACAATTGGACTTAAGAAATGAAGAACACAAGATCAGGATGGACATAATGACACTTCAGACATTATTCCTTCCTCATCTTTCATCCGTCCAAGAACAGATCAACCGAGCCACTTCCTTATCTACTACACAAGAGGGAAGCACTCTAGATGGCTTAATATCATTATTGGCTGATATTCAAGCACATAATTCTTTAATGGATAGTGTAAAGATTGCACTCTCTATCGCTCTCACTGAAGCACGGACCAAGTACAAATCCATTTTTGACCAGTTACCACCCCCAAATGGTAATTAAGTTTTGATGTTTGTCAAAAAGGGGGAGTGATACAGTATTGGGGGAGTGTAGTATTCAAAGTATCAAACAAAAGGAGTATAGTATACAGGGGGAGTATACCAAGCAGATCAAGCAGAGTATCCAAGAGCAGTGAACCGAGTAGTGAACAGGACAGTAAGCAAAGATCAAGAGCAGTACATAGAACATTAATCACCAAGCATGCAAAATCAGAGTTTTGTACAAGTATATCGATAAGGGGAGTATATCTAGATTTACTATTTCATTGACTATTGTATATACTGTCAGTATAGTCAAATTTTGCAAGTATATAGATTATTGAGTTATAACTTTGAAAGTAGCTTTTGTCAAACATCTCAACTAATGTCAAAAGGGGAGATTGTTACTACTTATCAAGTTGCCATTAGTTTCATGTCAAAGTTATTCTATATACTCTAGTCGGTTACTACTACCGAAATATTCAGTCGGTATGAACAGTCCAGTCGGTTATTGAAGAAAGTAGTCTCAGAACATAGTATACACCGAGTTGTCTACTAAGTATCATTTCATGTCTACTGAGCAGCAAAGATGACACACCGAGTTGTTATACATTGAGTGAAACGTGTTACCAGATTCATTGAACCTGGACATACATATGAAAATGTGTTACAAGATCGAGGAACATCTAACCGTTATCACATTAGAAATTGCACTTAAAGATTGTGTATGATTTTGAGGTCATCTAACCAATGAAATATTTTGCATGGTTATTCATTTGATGAAATATGTTTGTAAGATCGAAGCAATGAAAGAATCGCCGTCATAAGAGATCTATTTATACAACATGGACTAAGATCAGAAATATACATGTAGATGACAGAAAGGAAGATATAGGAAGCAAGACATGTAAAAGCACTAAGTGTTATGACTGTTACAGAGACACAGAGGTCACTGAGAAGGATTTTAGAGAACAATCAAAGAACAGAGTAAACAGAAGGGTTTGCTGAGTTACTATATGGGTTACTGAGGTATGCTATAAGCAAGGTAATCTATTCTGAGCACATAGAATCTGCTATAACATTCTAGATGTAAATTTGTAGATATTTGTAATGATTTATTGTAATATTTTGAAGTTGTAAGAGAAACCTTTAACAGGGTAAAAGACTCTAATCAAGTCTATAAATTGTAAAGCCTCTAACTAGGTGCAACATTTAGTTTAAGTGTTGTAAAATCTTTTAGCAAGGTAGATCTAACAGATCTTGTTACTCCTAATAGGGTAAGCTATCAGAAATAGCTAAACATGTAGCTCTAACTAAGCACTCTTTATTATTGCAGTAGTGAAGTTGTGGGTGCCATCCCCACTGTAGTTTTTCTCTCTAACCAAGAGTTTCTGCATAACCGAAATATATGTGTTATGGAGTGAATCATGTATGATTGTTATCTATTTGTTTTAGCTTTGTATTATGTTACTGCACTATTCGGTTTATGCATAACAGTAAAGTTATTATTGAAGAAAAGTTTTGAAGTACTGATTCACCCCTCCCCTCTCAATACATTAGCTTTCCATATTGGGCCTAACACTTTCTAGGGTGTGGGTTTAGGTATGCCTCAAGATAGACCTAGGGAATTTTGATTATTATAGGGCTCATATGTTCCCCCTCCTCCCATTGATCCCCCACCTCCAATACAACATCCAAATATTATTGTTGAGGCAACATCATAGACTATATCGGCTATTCACTCTTTGAGTAGCCTTTTGGTTTCTTAGGATAGGGCACTAGCTCAGCCTTTTGGTGATGCTAGTGGTGGATCCGGTGGCACTGAAACATCCTCTTTGGTTCTACATATTTGTGTGTCGCATACTTGTTCTATTTGTGGGCAAGTATGCCTAGGTCCCCTATCCTGTGGACACTACTGATTATGAGGTGCATGATATCCCCGATGCACTAGATGTGATGACAGGTGTTGGAGCACACCCTAGGGAGTCCTCGCATGCTAGAGACGAGGAGGTACCTTCATCATACACTGACAATGTAGTGGTAAGACTTGTAATTTCACAGTGCATTTTGTTTTAAATGAATATTTATAAGAGACAATATTAAGTACTAATGTTTATATACATGGTCTATTTAACAGTTGATGATTGAGGAGTTATCATAGGTCCATGATGGCACCTTGATGGTCATTTCATTTGGCCTTGACAACTATATGGTACATATATTATTGCACCTACTCGTTTACATTTTTTATTTTACATATATGCTCGTCATTTAAATTGTCATTTATTAAATTATATAGTAACTTGCATGTTTATCTTATTTTACTCTTGTAAGACACAAGTAGCATGAGTGTAGTGTTGCACGATTCGGGCTCTGGTAGTGCAGTCGAAGAAAAGAAAAAGGTAATTGATTGCAAACATGATTGAATTAAGAGTTTAAATAACTTATTATGATTATACATGTCTACATAGATTGATAGTTTCACATGCTTGTCGTAATTATGTACAGAGAATTGTTGTCTTCACATCCTTGTTGACTACACCCACTATACCTAAAGAAGCAGAAGAGATGCCTCAAGTACATGTGTGTGATTTTTATTTTGTGTTTAGAAGATATAATTTGTTCCTATCATCCACAATTATATGCTAGCTTGTATCAATGTTATGTTTGTGAACATTTATAGGTTGTCTACGACAATCTTGATGAAATCCTTGCTCTCTCTATGACATATTCTAGGACTCCTCCCAAGATGAAGAGAAAACGTGGAGATGAGGTAATCAAGAATTCAATTTTTTGTTCAATTATAGTTCAATGTATATTGATTTTTATGTTAACTTTTGAATTTAAATTATATAATAGAACTAATCTCAATTGTGGTATGATTTTCTTTTACAGGATCCTTCAAAGATGAGCAGTACCGCAAAGATGATCGATTTTGATGATCCATTAGTAGTTTAGGATGTGATAGAACATTTTGGGATACTTACATGTCTAGTTGGCATGTATATTTTGTATATGGACATACATTTACATATATCAACATACATTTTGTTTGAGTTGGTGTTTATGCCATTTTTGTATATGGAGATACACTTGTAATTATTCAACATTTTGATATATAGAATTTGAGATTCAATATAATTTGTTCCTCATATGCATGGCGTCATTCTTTTAAACTCTTATCTTCAATCCAATAATTAACAATGGTTAAATAATGAACAAAATAATGTTCTTTGTATAATCTTGAGATTCTATATAATTTGTTCCATCTAAATCTAAGTGTTAAATTTGGTTGATTTTGGCAACTTCACCAAATTTAATGACAATATTGGTATTGTTATTAATCATAACATGGATACTTAGTAATGACAAATGAAAATTAACAAAGCATCTTCTACAGCAGAATGAATTTTTTCATAATCCATTGGTTACATTTAGCAACAATTCCCCATCATTAAAACCATCTCAGTAGGGATATACTATGAAGAGATCCATTTCTACACATTGCCCAACAAATTTAAGACCCGAATATATGAACTCTAAACATAAACATGTTTTGATTTTCATTTAGCTACCAAAAGATACAAATTTTACCTTCCCTTCTTTTACTATCACGTGCAAAATATCTCCACCCCCCCACTGATTGTAAGCATAGGGTTAGGGACTCTTACCCTAGGTATGCTCTTGTTTTTCCCCCCCACTTGGTCAAACGCTCAAGACCATACCCTACCGACGTCGTCCCTTGTGTGTCCTAAGTGCAAAAAATTGTCAAAATTTGACAGGTTGTATCTCAGAATCTGTGGCACCTGCGAATGATTCATTTGAACCTACAAGGTCATGTGAGGGCTGCCTACAATGGCCTATCTCGGATTTTTAACATTCGGAGCGGTTTTCGCAGGGTAGCGATTTTTCAATTGACAAAAAAATCATCAGATACATTCAATGAAAAGTTGTCATGGAGCCAATTTATCAGTCTTCTCATCGTGGGTGTGAGCTATCAGTTCCAACACATCCAATTAGGCACTCTTACCCTATGCATGCTCTTGTTTTTCCCCCCACTCGGTCAAACACTCGGGGCCATACCCTACCGGCGTCGTCCCTTGAGCGCCCTAGGTGCAAAAAATTATCAAAATTTGACAAGTTGTATCTCAGAATCTGTGGTACCTATAAATTATTTGTTTGAACCTACAGGGTCATGTGATGGATTCCTACAATATCCTATCTCGGATTTTCAAGATTCAAAGTGATTTTCTTAGGGTAGTGATTTTTCAATTGACAAAAAAATCGTTAGATGCATTCAATGAAAAGTTGTCACAGAGCCCATTTCTCGTTCTACTCATCGTGGGCGTGAACTATTGGTTCCAACACATCTGGTTAGCCACTCTACCCTAGGAATACTTATGTTCCCCCCCACTCAGTCGAACGCTCAGGGCCATACCCTACTGGCGTTGTCCCTTGAGCACCCTAAGTGCAAAAAATTGTCAAAATTTGGCAGGTTGTATCTCAGAATCCATGGCACCTATGAATGATCTATTTGAACTTACAGGGTCACGTGAGGGCTTCCTACAATATGGTGTCTCGTATTTTCAATATTCAGAGTGGTTTTTGTAGGGCGGCAATTTTTTAGTTGACGAAAAAATTGTTAGATGCATTCAATGAAAAGTTGTCATGAAGCTAATTTATCGTTTTGCTCGTCGTGGGCATGAACTATTAGTTCCAACACATCTAGTTAGGCACTCTTACCCTATGCATGCTCCTTCCCCCCCCCCCATTCGATCAAACATTCAAAGCCATACCCTACCGGCATCGTCCCTAGAGTGCCCTAAGTGCGAAAAATTATCAAAATTTGACAAGTTGTATCTCAGAATCCATGGCACCTTCAAATGATCTGTTTGAACCTACAGGGTCATGTGAGGGCTTCCTATAATATCTTGTCTCATATTTTCAATATTCAGAGCAGTTTTTGGAAGGCAACGATTTTTCAGATGATGAAAAAATCGTTAGATGCATTCAATGAAAAGTTGTCATGGAGCCAATTTCTCGTTCTGCTCGTTGTAGGTGTGAACCGCCGGTTCTAACATGTCCAGTTAGGCATTCTTACCCTAGGCATGCTCTCATTATCCCCCCCCCCACTTGGTTGAACGCTCAAGACCATACCCTACCGATGTCGTCCCTTGAGCGCCCTAAGTGAAAAAAATTATCAAAATTTGATAGGTTGCATCTCGGAATCCTTGGCACCTGTGAATGATTTGATTGAACCTATCGGGTCACGTGAGGGTTGCCTACAATATCCTATCTTGTATTTTCAATATTTGGAGCGGTTTTCATAGGGTAGCGATTTTTTAGTTGACAAAAAAAATACCAAATGCATTCAATGAAAAATTGCCACGGAGCCAATTTATCGATCTACTCGGCATGGGCATGAACCGTCGGTTCCAACATGTTTGGTTAGGCATTCTTACCCTAGGCATGCTCCCGTTTTGTCTCCCTACTTGGTCGAACGCTCATGGCCATACCCTACCAGCGTCATCTCTTGAGCGCCCTAAGTGCGAAAAATTGTCAAACAAACCTATATTAAATGATAATGAGGATGAAAAGGATAAATATAGACTGACAAGCCTATATTAAGTTGTAATGAATTTAGGGAAGCAGTAATAATCGTGATCATCAATATTTGCAGATATTCTTGTCACATAATTACCATTAGACTTACATGTGACATCCATGAACAAAAATAAGTGGACCATACAAAAGATTTGTTAGTCTATGCATCTTTTTTCATCATTATCAATACAACTATATCAATGTATTCATGCACAAATACATTATATATTATCAATACAACTAAACCAGTTTACTCATGTACAAATACGTTATATTTTATCAATACAACTACACCAATGTGCTCATGTGCAAATACATTATATATTTGTACTCATGTACAAATATATCGTATATCATCATAACAAAGTTACATCAATGCATACTCATATACAAATACAACATCCCACTTCATGTGCATTAGATATCCTCATGTCCTAAGAGCCAAACTTACATAGAGAAATGCCTGCATATAAATGAAGGCCAACATAAGCAACGTGAACAACATCAAAAAGACCTACATTGTTAAGAATCGTTAATCTACACATAAAAAAACATGATAATAAATGAAGAGGTGGGATTATATACCACGAAGATATGTCCTTTCGAATTATATCGAGTGTATCCACTATGTTGATGCAATAGTGTTGTACATCATTAAAAGACCTGCATTTTAAAGAATTGTTAATCTACACATAAAAAACATGAACATAAAGGTTTTATGTTCATTATTTGAAATGAAATGCATGATAATAAATGGAGAGGTGGGATTATATACTGTGAATATACATTTATTCAAATTATATCGAGTGTACACTGTATGTTGATGCAACTGTATTGCATATCATCAAAAAGCCCTGCATTTTTAAGAATTGTTAATCTACAAATAAAAAACATGAACATAAAAGTTTTATGATCATTATTTGAAATGAAATGTATGATAATAAATTAAGAGGTCAGATTATATGTCATGAAGATACATCCTTATGAATTATATCGAGTGTACCCACTACTTTGATGCAAAAATCATGATGCAATAGTAATGTTCATCAAAAAGACCTGCATTTTTAAGAATTGTTAATCTACACATAAAAAAATTGAACATAAAGGTTTTATGATCATTATTTGAAATGAAATGCATGATAAAAATTTAAGAGATAATAAAGACCTGTTACTCAAGTGTGCCTAAAGGGTCATCTATTTGCTTAAGAGAATCTAGTATTGCTTCATGATGAGCACTAGTCACTGTCCATAGTTCTTTTGTCTTCGATCTTGCTTGATGCTTCAACAACTTGACATTTGTAGCTATAATAAGGTGGGAATACATGAGAATGGTTTTGTGTCTCTCGTAGTCTTCAAATGCAAGTATGACATTCTTTCTAATCATGTATATTCGCAACCAAGTTCCTACAACAATAAGAGAACCTGTAGGATACATGAACCCATCATCATCTATCACCAGTTGTGTTAGCATTTGCTTTCCCTACACACACCATCACAATCAATAGTCCAATCTCTCTTCATTCCCCTGTGGTGAACCATTGCAAAACATGTCATGGTTGTAGAAAATATGAAAGATAGTCATACTCAACTAAACTTTTCATGTCATCATTTCACATGAATATTGTTTGAGATAAAGGAGTTATATATTGTGGAACCCGCGTATCAACTCACTCACTTGACTCACACTAATCCCAATCACACTGAATACAACTCTAACAAAAACAAACCAATTCTCATGTCTAAATGGTCCATGTACTTCCATCTGAGTTGTGAAATGAATGCATCTTTGAAGAATCTTTAATTGTTTGACAATCCAATCTGTATCCCACTGTGCCCTCCTCAACCAACCAAAAGAATTTGTGCAGTTATAAATCAAGAGTCCCTCCCTATGACATTGTTGAACTACACCAATCAACAATAGAATTTGCATCAGAGAATTGCACCTGAAATCCTCAATTTCTCCTTAGCCAAAGCTCTCTTCAAACATGCACCTGCTCCATCATGCTCCCCCTTCCCATGCCCTACTTAAAAAAAACTTCAAATATGAGGTACATGCCTTTCTACATGCATTCTAATCAACCAATAAAACATGCGAGCATTCTTGAATTGACCCGTGCAGTTATCTGACCATATGAGATGTCGATCTATTGCAATAATTTTCTCCTACAAGAACTCAAAACAATTCTCGAAACAATGTTGCACATACTCAGAAGAGTGAGATCTATCATCACTCATATAAAAATGATACTTCCTCATTATCTTCTTGTCCTCTTCTATGCTATCAGGGGCATGTCTATATGTTATGTGAACAAAAATAGCAATTTGAATTGAATTGTAATATTGACCCTGTACCTCATTTTGTGGTTGCAACGTATAGTTTTCTGCTAAATCGACCACTGATATAATAGTGCCAATCGAGAAAGAGTTCATAAATATCTTAAAATGTTGATCCAACCATTGAGACCTATGGGTGTGCCTTGCAGTACTTGTAGAAAATATTTTCCTTAAAATCCAAAATAAAATCAACAACACTAACTTCTCTAGAGACCAACTCGCATCGAGAACCTTCACCTCCACTTTTCAAAGTACATTTCATGGTCTCATATATTTTTTTCTCAACAATATTCTTTCCAAACTCATCTTCATTGCCCTCATGAAAACACAAAACAAAGTTTGCCAACACACCACATTGTGAGCACTTCTCATTCAACCAATCATTTCTATAGAAAAAACATACATCATCTCTAGGACATAAAAATAGATCTAACAAGTCTCTTGATGATCTCAAAAATTGCATTGCATTGCACTCCTGCAACATATCATTAGTATGCATCGTAGAACTAATATAGCATAAAATTTGGTACATTGAAAACTCCACATGGTATTTGCAATAAGTATTACGAGTCTTAAGAGGTACTTAATAAAATGACTTCAAAGATTCAAAGACTCTTTGTGATATTTGCAAAGTTGGATGTGTTTCACAAAAAAAATTGTACATTATTATTTGGCTTGATTCCAATAAATGTTTGTGATGCAGTGTGTAGTCTCAGTTGCCGATTCTTAACTTTAAAACATCCTTTACATTGGGTGATACTCTAGAATTAGACTGCCAATTTTTTTTAATTTCCTCCTTCACATTGTCAGTCAACTTCTTATCAATGCGTGGAAGCCTCCCACCAAAATCCCATGTATCATATTGAAGGGGATCATCGAGTCTTTGTCTTCTTGCAAGTTCTCTATCCAAAGTTTTGCGATTTATGTTCAAATCAATACAATTTTGTCTCATAAAGTGAGTCTTCCTCAAATGATGGGTTACTAAAGAGGTTTTAATCACTCTTCGAGTGGCTCTCTTATCGTCTTCCTTGCTATTATTTCCAATAGAATTGAGAGCATTAAAAATATTTTTGACAATAATAGAATTGTTCTCCATCTTCTTGTTCATACGAATCTTCAATTTGGCTAGCAATGGTCTCATCTTTTGCATCTTTGGCAATTGAACAAAAAGTTGGCATTGCTCGGTCAATGTCTTATTGCTAAAATATTGGTTGAAAAGTTGTGTAGCCCACAATCAAACGGTTCGTCTTGACCCCTTGCCTTCAACATTGGAAATAATGTTCTCATCAATTTCAAGTAACCATTTTGGGGTTCTTGAAAGTCTTGAATTTGGAATTTGTCTTTTGTCCATGAGAGGGTCTTCATTTCTCATGTAATTCGGTGTTACATAATGTTCACTTGGTTGAACAATTCCACCTTCAATGTCAAAGTTTCCCAAATTTTCACCTCCAATGTTAATTCCCAAATTTTCACCTTCAATGTCAACACCCAAATTTTCACCTTCATTGTCGATTCCCACATTTTCACTTTCAATTCCCACATTTTTATTCCTAAATTCAATATCATGGTGAACATTTTAAATATCTATTTCAATATTGTCATTCCCAATTTGAATATCATGTTCAACATTTCCAATATCAAAATCTACATTTTCATTTTCATTTTCAATAACTTGCTCAAAATTTTCAAATTCAATTTCCTCTTCACTTGAAGTAACATTTGCAAAGACTTCACCAATATTTGACATACCTTGTCTTCTCCTCCTATGACCTTCTCTATCTCTTTGTTTATATACTTCAATTTTCTCATTTGAAAGCTTTCTTTTACGTTTATGCTTTCGATGACTATTGCTGCCCATTATACCTCTACAAAGATACTCTTAAATGATTGTCAATGAAAAATTTGTCTACAAGAATCTATATATAGATATATATTATTATACATTATTATTATTATATATAATATTTATTATTATTATATATATATATATAATATTTATTATTATTATATATATATATAATATATATATTATTATATATTAATAATAATGATATATATATAGCTTTATTTTTATTTTTGTTTGGCTTTATGGTTTCTCTTTGTTATATATATATAATTGTGTTGCTTTTTATTATTATATATCATTTTTATTATTGTTTCTCTCTTCATTATTGTATTTTTTGTCCTTTTTTCTAGTTTTATTTTTTTATTATTATTTTTTCCCACTTGGTTTACGTACTCTCTTGTTTCCTTCCTCTCCCTTGTCCCCCTTTTTAAGGTCTTTCCAGGTTGATAACATCTCATTCTTTCTTCTTGTGCTCTCATGCATCCTAATGATGGATCACAGAGTGTGATCTAAAATGTTGATCTAAAAACTCGCACACGATCTTATCTAGAAATCTACTACAAGAAACTACAAGAATCTCTCAAAAGAATAATTTTGTCACTGTTTGTCTGAAAACTCATGATTGTCGCCTGCAACACGAATGTATGGGCCATTGGAATGCACAAAATGGCACACAAACATATTTTGTGTGGTCCACATATCGGATATCTGATATTTATACATATTTTCTCTATGCTCTCCAAAATTCTCGTTGGTGCCCAATTATTGAACATTGGAGCCTTAATGGGAACAAATTGGATATACATATAGGAAAAGTGGGAAATACAGAGAGGGATAGTAAGAGAGAGAGAGGGGGGTAACGAGAAAGGGAGAGAGAGGGGATGAAGGGGAAAGGGGAGAGAGAGGGGGGGAAGGGGAGAGGAGAGAGAGAGAGGGGAGGAGTGTGTGTGTGTGTGAGAGAGAGAGAGAGAGGGTGAGGGGGAGAGAGGGACCCCTTTTAACATCCTAGTACACTACATGACACCATATGACCCCTTAGAACATTATGATGTCCTAATGGGTCATATGGTGTTCTAACATGTGTGTGCCCTTAGGACACCATATCACCCCTAATGACACCATATGACCCCTTATGACACCATATAACCCTTTTTAACATACTAGTGCATGACATGACCCCTTATGACACCATATGACCCCTTACGACAATATGATGTCCTAATGGGTCATATGATTTCCTAAGGGGTCATATGGTGTCCTAAGGACTCATATGGTATTCTAACACACGTGTGGGCCCTAAGGACCCCATATGACCCTTAACGACACTGTATGACTCCTTAGGACACCATATTGTGACACCATATGACCCCTTAGGACAATATGATGTCCTAATGGGGTCTTAAGGTGTCATATGGTGTTCTAACACTTGTGAGCCCTTAGGACACGATATGACCCCTAACGACACTATATGACCCCTTTTAACATCCTAGTACATGACATGACCCTTTATGACACCATATGACCCCTTAGGATAATATGATGTCCTATTGGGTCATATGGTGTCCTAAGAGGTCATATGGTGTTCTAACACATGTGTGGGCCCTTAGGACCCCATATGACCCCTAACGACATCGTATGACCCATTAGGACACCATATAACCCCTTTTAACATCCTAGTACAGGACGTGACCTCTTAGGACAATATGATGTCCTAATAGGTCATATTGTGTCCTAAGGGGTCATATTGTCCTAAAGGGTCATATGGTGTCCTAAGGGGTCATATGGTGTTCTAACACATGTGTGGGCCTTTAGGACCCCATATGACCCCTAACAACACCATATGACCCCTAACAACATCCTAATACACCATATGACCCCTTAGGACAATAGATGTTCTAATGGGTCATATGGTGTCCTAAGGGGTCATATGGTGTTCTAGAACATGTGTGGGCCCATAGGACCCCATAGGACCCCTAACGACATCGTATGAACCCTTAGGACAATATGATGTCCTAATGGGTCATATGGTGTCATAAGGGGTGTTGGTGTAATTATTTATTCATGTTGGATATTATTACACCTTACTTAAGTTTACTTAGGATAATGCATTTCATAGTAGTTTGGGTATGAGACACTTGGGTGTTTGTGCCACATTGGGATAGTGTGTTGTAGGATATTTCCACCTTTTATGGTGTGATCTTGTTACTACTCTATCATATCCACTTATTGTGGAGTGATAATTCCACCTTCGGTGGGTGATCCACCTCATGTGGAATATTATATCATTTCTCCTACCTACCCCTACTTATCCATACCTACCCTTGTTTTTTATTGAGCCACATGTCATGTTTGTGTGCTCACATATCCATATAGCCTTACCTATATAAGCAGGCTCATATTCATTGTATGAAACAATTGATCATTTATCTATTGGTGAGAATACAATTTATTCTTGTCCTATATTTTGTCTCTCTATTTTGTACTTTTCATTGAGCTCTTGATCTTGGCAAAATCTCACATGGTATCAGAGCCATTAGAGCATCATTGATTTGTCTTTGGGAGAGATTTTGAAGGATGTCAAGAGGTAGATTTGAGGAGCAGCATCATCTAGAGGTGTCTTAGACTAGATCTGACCTCACCATCCTGTCTGTGTGGCCGTTTCCATGAATTTTGACTATAAATTCACCTATATTGGGTGAAAGTCGATTTTGAGGCCTTGGAGAATTTTTTTAGCCAATTTAGCTATATGGTACATAATTTTATTTTATTTTAAAAATAAAATAAAATTATGCAACTAATTTATTCTATATTTATGTTTTTATCGCATTTTTTTTAAATTATGGTAAAAGTTCTTTTAAATCAAAAAAATCAAAAAAATATATATTATTTTAGGGGGGGGTTATTCACCCCCACCCCCGTAGCAATCCGTATTGCAGCTTTTGCAAAGGTTTATTGGTCTGTCGCCCGCCACCGTACCCTTCACATCAGACATTGCTCATTACTTCTGGTCACCTGTGTGTTTCCTCGGTGACGTACGGGCTCCTCCCGACACATCCTCCGTTGATCGCTACCGACATCCTTCGTCGATCGCTACCGGCATCATCCCGTCTTTCGGCCATTGCATTGTCTATCATGGTGGCCTATTCGCCACCCTCCTCACATTGGCAACCCTCCTCATGCTAACAACCTGCACCTCACGTCGGTGACCAGCACTGCGCCAACCCGCCGCCACCGACTAGCCCCCGCATTCACGCGGTCGTCATGCAGGCGCCTCACGAGCACCGCGTGAGCGACAACTTAGTTGTCCACGCAGGCACCACATATTGCATAATCAATGTACAACCTTGCTGACATCACTTGACACAACAGAAACTGTAATATCCAGTCAGTTGGCCACGCAAACTGGTTGTACTGCCACATCATCATTTTTAGCCTGTCACATATCGCCACGTCATCAATCTATATTGTACGGACGTCATATAGGCAAGGAGGCAAAGTTTTGGTGACGGCCATATAGTCGTCAAATTTAACTTCACAGATTACTAATGTCATCATTTAAAAAAAATTTGGCAGGCCCCTCCCGTTGAGCTTTTTGATTTTGCAGTTCAACTTCAAATGGCCATATCTTGCTCATTTTTGCTCCTTTTTGGGTGCAATCTTTTTTGAAATGTGCTCATTTTTTGTGTACTTTCTTGTGGTGGCTTTATTTTCTGATTTTTATGGATATATATTTCATAAATCTCAATTTTTGGTGACTATACATGTCCAATCCTTGTTTCTACAACTTCCGGGACTCCGTTTGGGCTCATACGAACTCCTTTTCAGGTGCCATTTTTTTTGAAAGTGCATAATTTTTTGTCT
This sequence comes from Cryptomeria japonica, assembly GCF_030272615.1. NCBI lineage: Eukaryota > Viridiplantae > Streptophyta > Pinopsida > Cupressales > Cupressaceae > Cryptomeria > Cryptomeria japonica. The sequence goes on along the minus strand of NC_081414.1, from coordinate 119,953,656 downwards.
ACTTTCATAATTTGCTATCAGTTTTGTTTTCCTTGATTTCAGAATAGCCAAAATCATGAGGGAACCCTATGAAACTGGTCCATTTCATACCTTACGACCTTCGGGAGAGCTTGATCGACTTCATTGGTTATCTCATTTAGCTTCTTGCTTTTCATTTTTAGTGTTTTCTAAGTTTTTCAAAGTTTGCAGTTTTAACTGTAGGTCGGACTTTAAAGTCCGACCTGCAGGGTCTTTCTTTGCAAAGTTTTGTGCACATCAGACTTTAAAGTCCGATGTGCACATGTTTGGTTTTTAGTCTGCAGATCGGACTTTAAAGTTCGACTTGCAGGTAGTCTTCCCCTGCAATTCGAACTTTAAAGTTTGACCTGCAGGTTGTCTTGCCAGAGAGTGCATG